>NW_006408594.1:10600883-10606440 GCF_000296735.1 Chrysochloris asiatica
CACCACCATCACCAAGACTACCACCATCACCACCATCACCAAGACTATCACCATCACCAGCACCATCACCAAGACTACCACCATCACCACCATCATCACCAAGACTACCACCATCATCACCAAGACTACCACCATCACCACTACCATCACCAAGACTACCACCATTACCACCACCATCACCAAGACTACCACCATCACCACCATCGCCAAGACTACCACCATCACCACCACCATCACCACCATCGCCAAGACTACTGCCATCACTACCACCATTGCCACCATCATCAAGATTTACCATCACCACCACCATTGCTCCCAACACCACATTTACCACCAAGACCACCATCATCACCACAATCACCCTATCACCATCAAAACCACCACCATCACCATTACCACCATTGACCACTACCACCATCAGTCACCACAATCACCTTGTCACCACCAAGACCACCACCATCATCATCACCACTGCCATTACTACCATAGAGCACCACCACCATCATCTCCATCATTAATATTGTACTTCAAAGGGTGCTGTTTCAGCCACAAATCCCTGCTAGCTCACTCCCTCTACCCCAGTAAGGATCAGGAATCATTGAGCCTGGAGACTGGGAGTTTTGAGTTGGAAATCTCGACCATGCTTGCCCTGAAAGGATTACCTGCCTTTTGCTGGGCAGCAGTAATTGAAATGCTTGGTGGGCCTCGCTGGCAGCCACACTCTCAGCCTTTCTTTGTGTCACATCTTCTCCGAAGCTCCGGCAAATTAGCATTCCTCAGATGACTTCTGGGCCAGACACTGAAAAGGAAGGAGCTAAGATAAGCACTAGGAACTCTTGAGGCCATGCGGCTCTCTACTCCTGTGAATTTCACTCCACTTATGTTCTGCGTGGACTCTGACCTGGGCCTGCATGCTGCGGAGGAAGGGCAGGCTCCTAGCTTCAGGGCTGGGTTCCCGCTCTAGTTCTCTCTCTGGCAGTTTCTAGTCTGGTTTCCATGTTGGGAAGGCAACAGAGCCTAGTGATTAAAACCGGGCCCAGGACCCAGACAGCCTGGCTGACTTTGGCATCCGCGTCTTTAAAATACAGATGGTATTAATGGTTTATATCTCATGAGGTTGTTATGAGGATTAAATAAAACTCAGTTGCTTTCTAGGTTCAAATGTCACTTATCTTGTCTGTTTATTCATAAAGTGACATAGCTGAACTTGATCTCCTCTTAAAAGCCTGCTTCAGTATTTTTGACATTGTTCTGTGAAGATATGAATTTTGCCACTGGCCTGCATTTGATCTTGGGTAGATAATTTAACCCCTCTCAAGTTTTCTTTTCTTTTTTTTTTTTTTTTTTGGTACTTTAAAGAAAATGATAATATGATCAAATGATCGTATACGATGGCGGTTTTATTTAACTTCAAATTCAGAATATAGATAAGTAAGTAGGTAACTGTTGTTACGTCAACTCTGACTCATGGAGATCATATGTAGAACAAAACAAAACAGACAGAATGTTGCTTAATACTGCATCATCCTCACAAATGTCAACAAAGCCACCATTGTGGCAACGGTGCGAGTCTGTCCCTCTGAGGGTCTCTCTTCTCTCATCCTTGTTGGCTTTCTGAGTCACCAAACATGATGTCTTCATCGAGTGAGTAATCCTCTCTGAGGACATGTCCCAAAGCTAGCAAGTTGGATAGTGTTCTTCTGTAACCCATAAAGTTGTCACTGGCTAATCTTTAGAAGTAGACTGTGAGGCCTCGCTTCCTCATTGGCCTTCTTCTGGAAGCTCTGCTGACCCTGAGAACAGTGGGTGATCCTGTTGGTGTTTGAAATATCCATGGCATCACTTCCAGCATCACAGAGATGCACAAGCCCCAGCAGGATTACAAACTTTCAGGAGGGTGGTGGGAATGTGTGTGTATTTATAATATGGCTTTTTTTTTTTTTGAAGTCCTGGTGTGGCGTTGTGGGTTAATGCACCAGAATGCAAAGCTGTTTGAACTGCAAGGTGGCAGTTCAAGCTCACCAGTTGCTCCTTGGAAACCCTATACAGGGTCGCTATGGGTCTGAATTGACTTGACAGCACTTAACAACAACAGCAACATATAATATGGTTTATACCTCAACATAACGAAGACAAAAATTCCTCACAACTGAAAGCTCATGATCACTAGTCATTATAGGGACGCAAAACAAAAAGTGAGGTGTCCTCTCACCACTGCATCAATATAAACAAACAAACAAACCTAAAAAGAAGAAACAAAACAGGAAACAGCAAAGGCTGACAGGGGTTTGGAAACACTGGAACCCCTTATACTCAGCTGCTGAGATTGTAAAATGGTGCAACCACTTTGGAAAACGGTATCGAGTTTCCTCAAAAAGTTTGAAATAGAAATATCATATGGCCCCGTAATCCCTCTACTTGGTATATGTCCTAGAGAAATAAGAGCTGTGACATGAATAGATGCATGCACACCTATGATCACTGCAACATTATTCACTATAGCGAAAAGATGGAGGCAGCCTAAATGCCTGTAAATGTAAGACTAGATGAACTATAGTACATAGTGTCGTTAAGTGCCATTGAGTCAGTCCTGACTAATAGCAGCCCTGTTTAGAGCTTCCAAGGTGCATTTGGTGAATTGGAACCTCTGACCTTGTGGTTAGCAGTCCAGTGCTTATCCTACACTGCTACACCAAACTTCCAAGGTACATACAGACAATGAAATACTGTGCAACATTTAAAACTAATGATAAGTCTGCGAAACATCTCATAGCAGGAAGGAACCTAGAGGCCATTATGCTGAATGAAATTAGTCATTCACAAAAGGACAAAATATTGCATGAAACCATTATTGTAAAAAGTCAAGAAAAAGGTTTCATACTAAAAGAAACAATTCTTTGATGGTTACTTCTAGTGGCAGCAGAAGGGAGGATAAATTACTGGCCGGAGGGTTGTTGTTGTTGTTGTTAAGTGTCATGGAGTTGGTTCCGACCCATAGTGACCTTGTATAGGGTTTCTGAGAAGTGGCTTGGGAACTTGAACCGCCGACCTTACAATTCAAACCAACCTTGCAGTCCAGCACATTAACCCACAGCACCACACCAGGACTCCTCAGACTGCGGGGGGGGGGGTTATTGTTGTTGTTGTTGAGTGCTGTCGAGTTGATTCCAACCCATAGCGACCCTGAACAGGGTTTCTGAGGCTGTAAATCTTTACAGGAGCAGAAAGCCTCATCTTTCTCCTGCGGAGCAGCTGGTAATTTCAAACTGCTGACCTTACAATTCACAGCCCAATTCGTAACCACTACGCTACCAGAGCTCCTTTTGCTGGGTAGACAGTGTTAACTTGGGTGATGGGGAAGGCAGTGCATAATAAGATGGAATTTGGCAAAAAAAATAATGCTGGAGGCAAGGGAAGATGCTGGAAGGAGTGCAGCAGAGGAAAGTGCTGTTAAACCCTGCAATAACAACAGTGATCTACAGGAACTCTGGTAGTGTTGGACTGCTAACCTAACCTGCAGGCCAGCGGTTCTGCAGGAGAAAGATGAGACTTTCTGCTCCCATAAAGATTTACAGCTTCAGAAATCCTATACAGGGTCGCTATGAGTCGGAACCAACTCCACAACATATAACCAACCAACCAACAGTGGGTGCATGGCTAGATTCATTGCATGGATAGACACATAGGCTGAATGGGTGTGGGAGAGAGAATTAGAGTGTACTCATGGGTATATATACATACACATATAGGTTTTACAGAGGATTTTTGTACATGGGCATTTGCCTTTGCCATTTACTTTTGCTGCGAATGTATCCATGACTGTGGTAGAGCATACAGGAGACACAGTTCTGAAAACATCATAAACGTAACCAAATACCTTGAGGTAATGAGTCACAGGGCCTTGGGGCTCACAACCATAGTCTTGGGGGACACCAAGGCCAATTGACATTAATATAGTCCACAAAGACAATGCTCTACGTTCTACTTGGGTTAAGTAGTGACTGGAATCTTAAAAGCTCATGAGAAGACATCTAAGTTTTAACTATTGGCCTTTCCCTGTCTGGAGGAAAGAAGAGTGATAAAAACCAACGACCCATGTAAACAATGAGTCCAGTGAACTAGCGGACCACATGACCCTCAGTCTCCACAACTCTGAGACCAGAAGAACTAGATGGTGCCTAGTTGCCCCTCCCAACTTCTCTGTAAGGGATCACTTTAGGAAGTCCTAGATAGAGTGGGAAAAAAATGTGGCAAACAATATTGAAATACTGTGGACTGCCTGAGGAAAGACTATCAATCTTAGAAGAATTGTAGCCAGAATGTTCCTTAGAAGTGATGATGGCAAGACTTTGGTTCACTTTGGCTCACAAAATTTTGGACATGTCATTGGTGGTGGTGATGTGTCATTGAGTTGGTTCCAACTCATAGCAACCCTGCATAGGTTTTCCGAGGCTGTGAATCTTTATGGGAATGGAAAGTCTCATCTTTATCCTGTGGAATGGCTGGTAGAGTTGAATTGTTATTTGTAATTAACAGCCCAACTCATAAACCACTGCGCTGCTAAAGCTCCTTGGGTATGTCATTAGGAAAGACTAAGGAGCTCTGATAGCATGGTGGTGGTTGGTGGTTATGTGCCGTGGAATTGGTTCCGACTTATAGTGACCCTGTATAGGGTTTCCGAGGCTGTATATCTTTACAGGAGCAGAAAGCTTCACCTTTCTCCCATGGAACAGCTGGTAGTTTTGAACTGCTGACCTTAAGGTTCACAGCCCGATTTGTAACCATTATGCTACCAGAGCTCCTTTCTGATATCATAGTGGTTATGAATTGGACTACTAATCTCAACGTCAGCAGTTCGAAACTACCAGCTGTTCCACAGGAGAAAGATGAGGCTTTCTGCTCCTGTAAAGATTTATAGCCTCAGAAACCCTATACAGGGTCGCTATGAGTTGGAACCGACTCCATGGCACATAGCCACCAATTTCTAGAAAAGGACATCATATTTGGTAAAGTAGAGGGTCAGCAAAAACAAAGAAACCCTCAGGGAGATGGATGGGCACAATGACAGCAGCAGTGGCTCTGAAAATACCGACTATCATGACGATGGCACAAGACTGGGCAACAGTTTGTTCCGTTACACAGTCTTCACAAGGCTGAGTCATCTCCATGGCAACTACCACCAACAACAACATCCTGGCGCCATCACAGAGGGGCCCGAGAGGAGCATTTAATGTCAGACTTCAGGTTATCATAGATTTCCATTTAGATGGTTGATGTTGCCTTAGTATAAATCAGAGGCACACCAACATCATTGCCAGAGAACTCAAAGCTAGGGTGCCAGACCAGGCTCCTGCTGTATACTTTATAAATGATTTTTTAAAAATGTTTTATTGTGAATTATGTGATAGTTTACATGGGAGAACATTAGTTTTACATTCATCCTATTGTATATCGTTTCATTGCCATGGTTACAATCACCTCCATGCATCATCAACCAACCAAAGGGTATACACTACCAGCCTGCCCCCCAGTCATCAGCACACAGCCCCTCTCCCTC
>NW_006408594.1:10612015-10617834 GCF_000296735.1 Chrysochloris asiatica
GTTATTTGTCTTTTTCTTGTAGAGGTGTTGTAGTTTCCTATATATTTTAGAAATAAGTCCCTTGTCTGATGTGTCATTGCAAAATATTTTTTCCCATTCTGTGGGTTCCCTTTTAAAAATATAAGTTTTTAAATTTTGGTATGTCCCACTCATCTATTTTGTTTACTTTAGTTTATATAGTTTTCAAAATGTTTGGTAGTCTGTGTATTCCCTGAATTAATGCCCTCACATTTGTCCCTATTTTTTCACTGTTGACTTTAATGCTTCTGGGATTCACATTTAGGTCTTTAATCCATGTTGATTTGGGTTTTGTAAAAGATGTGAGGTAAAGGTCTTGTTTCAGTCTTTTGCATATCACTTTCCAGTTCTGCCAGCACCTATAAATTATTTTTAAAAACAAATCAAATTCTTTAACTTTTTTTGTGGATGCATTGAGTTGAATAATGTCCTTGCAAAACTCATGTTCACTTAAGCTTGCAAATGTCACCTTATGTGGAAATAGAGTTTGTGCTGATGTGATCAAGTTAAGCTATGTACATGCTGGGTTAGCATAAGCCTGAAATCATGTGTGACTGATGTCCTTTAGACACAGACATGTAAAAAGATGTGAGATGAAGGCAGAAGTTTGAATGATATGCCTACAAGCTAAGGACCATCACGGATGGTTGGCAAGAGTACACAGCTAGAAAGAGTTAAGAAAAAGTTCTCCCCTTGAGTTCTTAGAGAGAGCAGGGCCCTTCTGACACCTTGATTTCAATTGTCTAGCTTCCAACACTGGATGGGGATACAGTACATTTCTGGTTTTCGAAACCTCCCAGTTTGTGACATTGTGTTATAGCAACCCCAGCAATTTAATACAGTGAATAACATGGTTAGAATTGCCATATAATTCTATGGAGTGAAAAGTTTCCATTTGCTAGGTGTAAATATTCATCTGAATAATAAAAATGGAAGACAGAAGAACTGATTTAAATTGTGTTGTTGGAGAAAAATAGTGATTATACCAGAAGGACAAACAGATGAGTCTTAGAAGAAATGCAATCAGAATATTCCTTAGAATATGGTGAGACTTCAACTCACTTTCTTTGGATATACATACCAGGAAAGACTAACACCTAGAAAGGCCATCATGTTTGTGAAAGTAGGGGATCATCAAAAATGAGGGAAACCCTCAAGATGGAACACAATAGCTAGACAGTGGACTCAAATATACAGTGACCTTAAAGAGAGCCCGGGGCTGGGCAGTTTTGTAACAGGATCGCCATGAGTCCGAGCCAAGTTGACAGCAATGGACAGCAAAATACTCACTTACATGAATGGTGTTTAAATCACGTTTTGGTATTTCTGTGTGAGAATAAATAGTTCAGTTTAGGAGGGCGGCGTTCAGATCAATGGAAGCATCTAACCTTTCCTGACTCCTGGGACTCCCACAAAATTTCCTAACACCCTGGGAGGTTCTTCAGCAATGAGAGGGAGTTGTTGGTGCAGAAAACTCACCTAGGAATCCTAGCTCCGAATTGCACATCCTAGTGGTCCAGGGATCTGCAAGGCCTCACCCATGGGAGCTAGAGGGTTGCACTTAAAGGAGGTCAAGGCCTTTGTGAGTGGATTTAAAAAAAATATTTTGTTGTTGTGAATTGAGTAATAGTTTACATGGGAGAACATAGGTTTAACTCTCATCGTTTCATTGCAATGATTACAATCTCATCTGCGCATCATCATTCAACAGTATTTTCTTCTATTACCTATGGGTTTTTTTGGGGGGGAGTGGGGTGTGTATATAACAGCACTCAGGAGCTCTGGTAGCATAGTGGTTACTAATAGGGCTGTGAACCTCAGGGTCAGCAGTTCGAAACTACCAGCTGTTCGGCGGGAGAAAGATGAGGCTTTCTGCTCCCATAAAGATTTACAGCCTTGGAAACCCTGTACAGGGTCGCTATGAGTCGGAACCAACTCTACGGCATATAACAACAACAACAGGAATATATAATAATTTAAACAACCAAAGGGCACATTCTTCAGCCCTGCCTCCTGGCTTCCAGCACTAAGCTCCTCTCTTTCCATGAATTTAGAGTCCTCAGTTGCTCCCTCTCTCTGCCTCCATCTCTGATGTCCCACATTCCACTCATGCTCCTCTCTTTTGATGGTCCTAGTGTCCTCTGTTCCTGGATGTAAGATTAACTACTCCCCCCTTTTTGTTACAAAACTTCTTCCTTTACAGTTGTGGCAATCGCAAATAGTCATGTTAAAAATTACTCACTATTGAATCATAAGAATCTTTTCCCCATCTCCTTTCACCAGACCCATCTAGACAAGATGAAAACAATTCAGGAATTGTTAGAAGGTAGGAGGAATTCTACCTTCCCACACACACTCTGAAACTAAACGCCCTCTTGAAACCTTGTAAGCCAGTCACTTTGTGCCTTTATTGCCCCCTCATTTTAGGTAGCCAATGTCTAAATTGCCCTTCCTATCTACCCTGTGTATAGAGGGGATAGCACTGATCCTTGATGTGAAGACTCCTTCCCTCTCAGTTGGTATTTTAAGCTACTACATAAATAAGTGTAGGTCAAGCTCATCAAATTGTAGCAATTTACACTTGTTGCCTTTATCAAAAAAATTTTTTTATCTTCCTGTAGCCAAGTTCTGATGATCAAAGCATTGAAGCTAGGTCAGATGGATACTGTCTTCAAGTCTAGGTGTTCTTATGTATCTCCTGTCACTTCATATCAGCTGGATACTTCACTCTAAGCTCTAACCCTCTGTGGCTATGTCCTTGTGTGAATGGATTTGAGCTCATCAAAGACAGCAGGGCTTTTATGAAGATGTGGTGGGGAAAGAGCTGGGAGAACAAAAGGCTTGGCAGGTCTGTGACGTGGAAATGGAACTGACTCCTCAGCGGATGCCATGTCTAACCTTTTTTCCCCCAGGAAGCTAAGCATCTCTTGGAGTTTTGGTGTGGCACTGTGAATTAATGTGCTGGACCTCAAGGTTGGCGGTTCAAGCTTACCAATCATTCCTCAGAAACCCTATACAGGGGTCGCTATGGGTCTGAGCCAACTCAACAGCACTTAATAACAACAGCAAGAATTTCTTAGCTTTGCCACTGAAATGGCACAGCCGGTGGGCTCTTCCTTATGACGTTCCCTTACTGCCTGGGCTCATCAATATATGAATGAAGGTCAGCATGTTGTCTCCATGAATTTTTAAACTTTTCCCTCCTGTAAGAAGGGCTTAGCTGCTGTTCAGTTCCCATATGCTGGCTCTTAACAGAATCAGAAACATTCTTTCATCCTTCATTGAAAGGAAAGGAGGAGGAAGAGAAGGAATATAGTTTACATAGGAAAGGAGCTTTACCAAAAATTGAAACTAGATTTTCTTCCCCGTGTTTGTTTTCTAGGCCTGTAGTCATGAATCCCCACAAAACTGAGTGGCTTGAAATAATAGGAATTTATTTATTTCATGGTTTTGGAGCCTTCAAGTCTGAAATCTAGGTGCCAGCAAGACCCTGTTCTCCCTCAGGCTCTGGGAACTTGTCCTTCCTGGTATCTTTTTAGCTTCTGGAAGTTGCCAGTAATTCTTGGCATTCCTTGACGTATAGACAAATCAGTCCAATTTCTGTTGCCATCTTCCTGTGGCCGTCTGTCCTCTGTGTGTGTCCGTGTCTTCTCCTTGTCTCATAAGGACATCTGTTCTAATCCAGTCTGACCTCATCTTAGCTAATTACATATGTAAAGATCCTATTTCCACATAAGGTCACACTCACGGGTACCTGGGATTAGGACTATAGCGTATCTTTTTGATGGGGCGCAATTCATATCACAATACTCCACGTTGTTCCAAGTTTGACTCCACTGTGATAGTGATGTCTTATGTGGCCATATTATCTAGCCATAAACACAAAGTGAAGTGAGTTTGATTTCATTCCTGCCATTTTAAACAGGCTCACTCAATAAATGTTTACTGAGCTCCAGTTGTGTACTGGAGTCCTGGTGTGGTGCTGTGGATTAATGCACTGGACTGCAAAGTTGGTTTGAACTGCAAGGTCCATGGTTCGAGCTCACCAGTTGCTCCTTGGAAACCCTATATAAGGTCGCTGTGGTTCGGAACCAACTTGATGGCACTTAACAACAACAACAAGGTATGTGCTAGGCTCTGTCCTTGGTGGTTGGGATATATCAGTAAACAAATCAGAGAATGATTTCTAATCTGGAGGTGCTTATATTCTGTGAGGAGGAACAGCGAATCAATAGTCAGGTGCTGAATAAGTGATTTACATTGTCTAAAGCAGGAGTCTTGGTTGGTGCTGAAGGATAACATCGGACTGCTAATCACAAGGTAGTTGGGTCCAACCCACCAGCCATTCCTTGGAAACCCTATACAGGGTTGCTATAAATCGTCAGAACCAACTCAATAGCACCTAACAACAATAACAACAAAGAAGGTGATGTGTAGGTTGACGTGGATCTGAAGTACCTGTTGGTGGCAGTTTGACATAAGGGTCTGGGCAGGTTTCACTGAGAAGGTGACGTTGGAGTAAAGACCTGTGAGCCAGGCAGGTATCTATCGGTAGGATGAGTATTTCAGGTAAAGGAGTGACCAGTGCAAAACTTGAGCAAGCCACTCATTAGAATGCATCTCTTCGTTTCTTTTCTAAGAAATATTGCAGGCTTTGAAAAGTCTTTATCTGATGCACCCTTGTGGGGGATCCAGTTGTGAGATGTCAGTATGCCAGTCCTTTAAAAATTAAGAAGCAATTTCATGTTGGGGTGATAGGACGTTTCTGTATCTCAGTTGTGGTAGTGGCTTCACCAATGTGTTAAAATTCATAAAGTGTAAAAAGTCTATTTTACTGAATGGTGGTTGTGCTCTGAAGTCAATTCCAACTCATAGTGACCCTGTATAGGGTTTCTGAGACTGTAAATCTTTATAGGAGCAGAAAGCCCCATTTCTCCTGTGGGACAGCTGGTAGTTTTGAACTGCTGGTCTTGAAGCAACCCGACTCAGAACTACTAAGATACCAGAGCTCCTTATTTCATTGTATGCTAACATAAAATGGTTATTTTGATAAGTCATTGAACACCTTTTACTGTGATCTGCTCCAAGAGCTGTGGAGTTGGAAGGATAGTTGTCACCACTTTGTAGATGAGGATTCTGTATTCTAGAAGTTACTTAACTGCAAGTCTGAGTGAACTCCACACCTTGTTCTCTCATAAATACAGCCATCTCTCCCACAATGCCTCCCACACAAAAGCTAACCACATGGTTCGATGTCTCTGGCAAAGGGAAAACACACACTGTCTAAACATCAATCCGGATAATGATAACAGCTAACACAGATTGTTCGGGTGTGCCCAGTGCTAGTCCAAATACTTTACATATAGAGCTCAATTCTCACAAGAATTCTATGAGATTGTTACTATTCTATCATGCTCTGTTTTATAGATGAGGAAACGGAGGCATGGGGGAGGCCGAGTAACTTTCCTGTGATCTTATAGTAGCCAAGCTGGTATTAGAACCCAGTTAGTCTGGTTTCAGGGTACATGAACTTAAACTTGAAACGTACTCCTTCATTCTAGTTATGTCCAGTATCTGTGTGCCGAGACTGTGGTGGTTCTCAGTCAGGGTTTAGGAGTGGGTTCACACTGAGGCATCTCTTTTATGTAGGACCCAAGTTCAGCATAGGTAACAGTCTGTAGCTGGGCTGGGGAATGTCTGGCCTGCAGGCTGTATAAAGCTTTTGAAATCATTTGGTCTGGCCCTGCCAAGGCAACCTCAGTTCCAGCTATCACCTTGTTGTTGTTGTTAGGTATGAGTTG
>NW_006408594.1:10619065-10639850 GCF_000296735.1 Chrysochloris asiatica
TAGCCGTTTCTGTATTACCTTTAGTAAAGCTTTACTCATTAGGGGTGAGTTAATTAAATATTTGATCAAATATAGCAGGCTGATTTTTAAGTTGATCATTCTGTATGCCCCCTGAATGATGCTATAAATTTTGGCAGAAAAAAAGGATCCCCACACCTGATCTATGAAGTCCTGGTGTGGTGCTGTGGGTTAATGTGCCGGACTAAAATGTCATTTGATCCACAAAATTGGCGGTTCAAGCTCACCAGCCAATCCTATGCAGAGTTGCTATGGGTTATTACTGACTGGGTGGCACTTAACAACAACAACAACAACCCCTGATCTATAGGATGAGATTTGAAGACCTTTTGCCTGACCGAGTCTTGCAGAGAAATCCTCCCCTGCACCCCCCACTCTCCTTCCTATAATGGTGGTGGTGGTGGTTATGTACTGTGGAGTCTGTTCTGACTCATAGCAACCCTGTATAGGGTTTCTGAGGCTGTAAATCTTTGAGCAGAAAGCCTTATCTTCCTCCAGCTGCTAATTTGGAACTGCTGACTTTGAGGTTAGCAGCCCGACGTGTAACCACTACGCTACTATAGCTCCTTCCCTTTCTATAATAGTGCTCCAGATATCACCATTAAAGTTACCTGCTGGGTCTTGAAGACTAGGTAGGAGGGTTACTTGAAAGCCTTGTTCCTTATATCTTGTGGTTGTGATGAGAAGGAAGGTGTTCTAGAATGGGCTATTTCTTCATCTGGCCTGTTTTCAGGTTCTCTTTTGTGCTTGAATCCCAGCTCTCCTCTGACTCTAGACTTCTGTGAGTTTGAAGCTCCAAGGACAAAGCCCTGCTGAGATGTCTCACCTTGAGGGTGGGTTATTGACAAGGACCAGAGAAGGAGAAAGGAAAAGAGGTTCCGGGTCCAGAGACAAACCTGAAAACCTCTTCTCAATTTTCATTGGACTAGATCTACATGGATGGGCATGTTTCTATGGTGACCGTCTTAGCTAAAACCTTTCTGACTTATTTTGTGACTCTTGAGAAGGGGGTTAGATCTGAGGATCTAAGTGTGGGCTTAAGAACTATCTATGGGCCGTAGATCGTCACAAGGTGTTCAGATCCCTAGAGTCTCTCGGTATTCATGGTTTTAAGTGGTGGGGGAGGCCAGAACTAATAATTCTGCATCATGGTGATGTTGTAAACATGTTACTACCTGCAATATCATTATCTTTATAATCATTTACTGCTTCAAAAGCGCTTTCATATATTTTTTCACTTGATCTTCTCAGTAGCCTAGTGTGGATAGATAAGCATGGTGGAGTCGGTTCTGACTCATAGGGACCCTGCATAGGGTTTCCAAGGCTGTAGATCTTTACAGAAGTAGAAAGCCTCATCTTTCTCTGTGGAACGGCTGATAGTTTTGAGCTCTTGACCTTGAGATTAGCAGCCTGACTTGTAACCAGTAAACTACCAGAGCTCCTTAGATAAGCATAACAGATTGGAATAAATAATAATGTTTTTGTTAAGTGCCTTCGAGTTGGTTCTGAATCACAGTGATCCTGTATAGGGTTTCCAAGGATCAGCTGGTGGATTTGAACCACCAACCTTGAGGTTTGTATCAACAATTGAAGTCAGGTGCATATCCTACAGCGCCATACCAGTGACTGAAAAAATCTAAATTCTGAAAATCAAAGTTAGCCATACTTTGATCATGGATGGAATCACCAATCCAAGTATTCCTGATGAGGCAATCTGTTGGTTAAACAAATATGGATACTCAAGTTGGCCACTTGGGCCACTGTAGCAATAAGAGAGTCATTGATTGAATCTAGTGTGGTCAGGTTTTTTTTGTTGTTGTTGTTGTTCTGTTTTTTAAGGTATAGATCACTGTGGTTTATGTTCTTCAGGGGAAGGTAGAAGAATGATGAATATTACTTCTTATGAAAAGCTTCAGGCCTTATAATCCCTCTGAACATAAATAGTCCAAGTCCAAGTTCCATATTTTCCTCCAAATACTGCTCAATTTTAATGAAGGAGGGAGGGAGTAAGATGCATGAACATTCTAGGAAGACAGTGCAACACTTTGACTCGTTGAAAGAACTCCAAGGCATTTTCAATGGCCGGAGCAGCAAGGAAGACATTGAAGAGCACGGCCGGGACCCAATCATGAAGGTCTTTCTAGGAGGGGTGAACTTTATCTGAAAGCTGTGGGCAGGCATGGAAGGACTTCAGCCTGGTCAGGTGTGTTGTTTAGAAAGCTTCCTCTTGCTGTTTTGTGGAGAATGAATTGAAGGATGGAGACCGGAGGAAAGGAAACCACTAGAAGGCCATTGTGGTGGGCAAAGGAAGAGATAGCTAGTAGGTTCTGAGCCAAGACTCTGGTAGGAATGATGCAGAACAGGGGATGGTATTAAAGATGTTGTTATTATTAGGTGTCTTCAAGTCAGTACCAACTCATAGTGACTCTATGCATAACAGAATGAAACACTGCCTGGTCCTGTGCCAACCAACCTCACAATCGTTGCCACACTTGAGCCCATCACTGCCACCACTGTTCCAATCCATCTCATGGGGGGGGTTGTTCTTCCTCTTCCTCTCCAACCCTCCACTTTACCAAACATGATATCCTTCTCCTGACAATATGTGCAAAGTATGAGAGACCAAGTTTGGCCATCCTGGCCCCCAAGGAGCACTCTGGCTGCACTTCTTCCAACACAGATCTGTTAGTTCTTTTGGCAGCCTATGGCACTCTCAATATTCTCCTCCAACACCATAACTCAGATGCATCAGTTCTTCTATGGTCTTTTTTATTCACTGCCCAGCTTTCGCGTGCATATGAGGTTATTAAAAATACCATGGTTTAGGTCAGGTGCACTTTAGTCCTCAAACTCTTGAACACTTTAAAGAGGTCTTGTGCAGCAGATTTGCCTAATGTAATACGTAATCCCTGAGTGTTGATGGTGGATCCAAGCAAAATGAAGTCCTTGACACTTCAATCTTTTCTCCGTTTATATGGATGTTGTTGTTGTTGTTAGGTGCCACTGAGTCGGTACCAACCCATAGTGACCTCATGCACAGCAGAATGAAACACTGCCCGATCCTGGGCCAACATCATTACTGTAGCCATGCTTGAGTCCATTGATGCTGCCACTTGGCCAATCCATCTCATTTGGGGTCTTCCTCTTTTTCTCTGACCCTCCACTTTACCAAACATGATATCCTTCTCCAGCGACTGGTCCCTCTTGACAATATGAACGAAGTATGAGAGACGAAATTAGGCCATCTTGGCCTCCAAGGAGCACTCTGGCTGCACTTCTTCCAAAATGGATCTATTAGTTTTTTTGTCAGCCCATGTCACTTTCAGTACCCTCTTCTAACACCATAACTCAAAAGCATTATGGATGTTAGGGAATCAGAATTGACAAGACGTGGTCACCGAGAAGCTGAAGATCTCAGACACAAAACCTGGTCATCAGATTTCCGGCCTCAGTAAGTGACTGAATCGGGGGGCTCCGTTCCCAAAGGTGGGGGGCCCAAGTGTATAACTCACCTGAGGGTGAGCGCAGACTTGACTCTGAGCATTTCTGAAACATCTGACCAGAGGTGCCAGTCTCCCACCTAGGCTGGCTGGTTGCTCATCTTTCTAGGCAGTGCTGATTCCACTGCGGGGCTGCTGTCCTTACTGAAAGATGGTTGTGCTTTGGTGCCAAGTCTGTGTCTCCTGTGATTTGCACTTGTACTTTGCGTTTATTCTGCCTGATATAGTCACTGGTCACTCCTGCCCTCTAGTGGCCAGTTCTGGGGCAGCACAGGACTGTGTATCCCCCTACCAGAGTATCTCTTGCTCTTTATTCCTCATGACCTTTTTCACTGGACTCCATCACAGCTCCACCTTGTCCTGCCATCAGATTGGGTTTGGCTTTTAGGAAAGATCCAACTCTCTAATGCCTCAGGGAAGGTGTGACTCAGAACAGGAAGAGACCTCGGAAGTCTGTATAATCCAACTCTCTTCTTCTACAACTAGGACTCAAAGGACGGTGACAGCCTCCCATCCTGTCTGTCTGCTCCTGTACATACACCTCCCGTCTGCTTTCCACACAGTGTCCATGTAAAATCGATCACGCCTGTCTCTCGTGCAGGGCCTCTTTCCAAATTGGGCCCCTCTCTACTTCCCTAAGGAGCTCTGGTAGTGTAGTGGTTACGAATCAGGCTGCAAACCTCAGGGTCAGCAGTTCAAAACTACCAGCTGTTCCGCGGGAGAAAGATGAGGCTTTCTGCTCCCGTAAAGATTTACAGCCTTGGAAACCCTGTACAGGATCTCTATGAGTCAGAACCGACTCCATGGCACATCACCACCACCACCTACATCCCTAACCATTTTCTTATTAAAATCTCCTTCCTACCCCCTGATGGAGCCTGTTTTCTATTCTATAAATGTGCATAACCTTTTCATACCTCAGGAAACTACACCCTGCTACCACCCAGAACACAGTTACATTCTCAATCAGTGGCCAGTAGATGATGCTCTGTCTCAAGTGGGTAAATTATGAACCAAGGGTTAGAAGTGGGAATGGCTTTGTTTACTGCTTGAGGACTCTGTGCTTCCTGTTTCTTGAAATGGTTTGGAGGTTTTGTTTCCCATGGAAGGAATGCGTCCACCAGAAGTCTCTGTAGAGACCCTAATGAACCTCATCACTTTGGAGTCTGAGGGCAAAGAGGTCCACAGGCCAGGCCAGGAATCCCCATCTTGGTAGGAACCATGGACCCTAGTCATCGGGAAGAAAAGTTGGTGAGGGGTGTGACAGGGCATATGTTTGCACCCAGGTGATCTAGTTGGATAACTAAGCACCCCCTTTCTCAGTTTTGATATTGAATGGGCCAGTGCAGAAGCTATGGCATGACAGTAACCAGAGACTCGGACTCCTGGATGAAGGTCTGAGGCATCCACTTGGTAAGTCAGCTGGACCAGCAGAGGTGTTAGCTGAAGGTGAAGGATCTCGAGTGGCTGGCAATTGAGAAGATGGACCATTTGTAGGAAAGGATGTTGGAGTTCACCTGCCTACCATCCCTCTCACTGTCCCAGGAAAGGATTCCCCAGAGAATCCTGGAGAAGCCGCTCCCAGAACTTTGTATGAAATCCGTGGAAGCTGGCAGCACGTGGAGTGGATTGTAGTAGATGCCACACTGTACCACCCCATCTCCCCTTCTGTGACTTATGTATGCATGTGCCTAGCTGTCAGGATCATTGTTGTTGTTGTTAAGTGTCATTGAGTTGGATCTAACTCTTAGCTACCCTGTGTAGGGATTCAGAGGAGCATCTGCTGGGTTTGAACTGCAGGTCTTATGGTTAGTAATCCAGTGCTTATCCTACAGCGCCACACAAGGACTCCAGGTCAGGATTATTAGAGTCTACCATTTCTCTTCCTGAGTCTCTGTGAGATTTGCCCTCAGCCTAAGAAAACCCCTCTCCTAACACCAATCCCTTCCTTGATGGTTTACAGGCATCCAGAGACTGGTTGATGTCAGGCAATAAGGAGTCAGCTTTCAGACCATGATTTGGTACAATTTTAATGAAATGTCCCCATTCCAGATTCCCAATAAGATCAACTGAGTCCTCTGTTCAACTCCTTTCTCAGCCCAATTCTGCTTTTCATACCACTTGCTGTTGAGTTGACTCCACCTCATGGTAACCCTGTATGAAAGTAGTACTGTGCTCCGTAGGGTCACCAATGACTGACTTTTCAGAAGTGGACTTCCAGACTTTTCTTTTTAATGAGACTTGAATGGCCAACATTTTGGTTAGCAGCTGAGCACATAGCCATTTGCACCTTGAAGGGTTCTCCTAATGTTGCCCATAGCTGTTAATGACTGGAAGCATTCTCCAACAAACTTCTCGCATAGAAATCAAGATGGCAGAACTTGCTTTCTTGGAACCCTGATTTACATCAATCTCACTGGCATTCAAAGACTGTGACACCGAACAACTATAGAATACACGTTTTTAAGTTTATGTGGAACATGCATCAACATAGATTATGTGTTGAGTCATCAAACTAATCCATAAATTTCAAGGGATTAACATTTATGGGCTGTACTCGCTAATCACATTATATTAAGAGCAATAACAACAGGCTATCTAGAAAAACACTGAAATTTGGACATTAAACATGCTTTGAAATAACACACAAGTCTTGGTGCGGTGCTGTAGGTTAATATGCTGGACTGCAATGTTGGTTTTAACTGCAAGGTCAGTGGTTGAAACTCACCAGTTGCTCTTCAGAAACCCTATACAAGGTCGCTATGAGTCAGAACCGACTTAACGGCACTTAACACCACCACCATTTATGGACTCTATTCGCTAATCACAAAGGGATTATATTAAGAGCAATATCAATAAAATATCTAGAAAAACACTGAAATTTGGAAATTCAACAGACTTTAAAATAACACACGGGCCAAAAAAGAAATCAGAGAGGAAATGAAAAATGCTCTGAATCAAGTGATAATAAAAATACAGTGTGTCAAAACTTCTGGGAGGCAGGTAAAGCCCTGCTTAGAGGGAAAAGTATAGATTAAGGTGCTTGTTTTAGACAAAAAGAAAAGTTGAAAAGTAATGATATGTGTTTCCATATTAAGACTCCAGAAAAAGAACAAATGACTCCTTTAAACCTAAATGGAGAAGGAAAAAATTAATAAATGGCAAACAAAACAGAGGAGAAAAAAGCCAAAAGCTGATACTTTGATAAGATGAACAAAATGGATATGTTTTTAGCAACCTTGTAATTAAAAAGAAAAAGCAAATAACCACTGTTAGGAATATCAAGTGAAATCAATGCAGAGTCTACAGAAAATAAAATGGTAATAAAAAAAATCGTAGGTACCATCAAGTCAGTTCCAACTCATAGCGACCATACTATGTACAACAGAACAAAACACCGCCCAGTCCTGCACCATCCTCAGAATCCTTGTTAAGTTTGAACCCATTGCTGCTGCCGCTTGTCAGTCCACCTCGTTGAAGGCCTTCCTCTTTTTTTCTGACCTTCTACTTCTACATCTGCAAGCATGATGTTCTTCTACAGGGACTGGTCCCTCTTGATAACATGTCCAAAATAACCAGAAATGAAATCTAACCATCCTTGCTTCTGAGGGACATTCTAACTGTACGTCTTCCAAGTCAGATTTGTTTATTCTTTTGGAAGTCCATGGTACATTCGATATTCTCAGCCAACACCCTAATTCAAATGCATCAACTCTTCTTCCACAAATTGACATCTTTGCTTCTGAATACTTGAAAGAGGTATTTTGCAGCAGGTTTTCCCAATGTAATATACATCATTGATTTCTGGACTCCTGCTTCCAGGGGTATTGATTGTGGCTTCAAGTTAAAGTAAATCCTTAATAATTTAGTCTTTTCTCTATTTATTATGATGTTGCTTATTGTGAGGGTTTTTTTTTTTTTTTATGTTGACTTTTAATCCATACTGAAAGCTATGTTCTTTGATATTATCATTAGGAGAGTCAAACCCTCTTTGCTTTCGTCACTGAAGGTTGTACTGTCAGCAGATTGCAGGTTGCTAATGAGTCTTTCTCAATTCTGATGTCATATTCTTCATATTTTCCAGCTTCTCGGATTGTTTGTTCAGCACACAGATGGAATAAATATGGTGAAAGAATACAGCCCTAACACATACCTTTTCAGATTTTAACACATGTAGTCTTTCTTTTTTCTGTTCAAACAACTGCCTCTTAGTCTATGTACAAGTTCCACATGGGCACAATTAAGTGTTCTGGATTTGCCATTCTTCACAATGCTATCATACTTTGTTATGATGCTGGTGGTGATGTGCCATGGAATTGGTTCCAACTCATTATGATCCACACAGTCATATCCTTTTGCATAGTCACTAAAACACAGGCAAACATCTTTCTGGCATTCTCTGCTTTCAGCCAAGATCCATCTGACGCCAGTACGGTTATCCCTCATTTCACAACCTCTTCTTCATTGGCTTGAATTTCGGGCAGTTCCCTGTTGGTGTACTGCAACCATTTCTGAATGATCTCTGCAAAATTTTACTTGTTATTAATGCTGTCCTATAATTTCCACATTCTGTTGGTTTGCCTTTCTTTGGATTGTGTTTTCCATAAAAGAAACGGAGCTCTTCTAGTCAGTTGGCCAGGTCTTCCAAATTTCTTGATACAGATGAGTGAGTGGTCCCAGCTTTGCATCCATTTGTTGAAACATTTCAATTCATGTTCTGCCCATTTCTAGAGTCTTGTTTTTCATTAGTGCCTTAGTGCAACTTGAACTTCTTCATTTGTACCATTGGTTCTTGATCATATGTTACCTCCTTAAATGGTTGGACATCACCTATTTCTTTTATAAATTGGATGGCTGATTATTTGCCAATAAAGTCTATAACTTAGTTGAAATAAATAAATTCCTTATTACCAAACAGAAATAAGAGAAAACAATAAGTGTAAATGGCTTTCTAAAAGAGACTGAATTCTACTCTCAGAAGATACCATGCTCAGTTGTCAATGCACAGATCCCAAAGACAATGTTCTACATCTTAATTTTGAGAGTAGCTACTGGGATCTTAAAAGCTCATGAGCATCCCTCTAAGGTGCAACTATTATTCTCTTCCTGTGTGGAGGTAAGAAGAGTGATGGAAAATTAAGCCGTTTGGAATCAGTGAGTCCATGAACATCAGTTTCCATGACCCTGAGACCAGAAGAATTAGATGGTGCCCGGCTTCCACTACCGAGTACTCTGAAAGGGATCACATTAGAATGTCCTTGATAGAATGGGCAAAATGTGGAATACAACTTAAAATTATAAAAAAGACTGGGCTTACTGGTCAGAAAGAGATTGAAGGAACCTGAGAATATGACCTTCGTTTAGGCACCCTTCAGGACAGGAACTGAACTGGCACTCATGGCTCAGTTTTCAATCAAACAGTAGATAGGTAGATAGTGGGGACAACAGCACTGGTAAGGAATGGTCAGCATTCAAGATCAAAAGAGCAGCATTTATCTAAGGACAAAGTTCAGAAGAGTGGGGAAGGAGAGTGGAATGGAAATAAGAACCACAGAGAGGACGTGTGATAACTGTTGTTACGTGGAGGAGATGGCCATCATTGAGATGAAACGATGTGCATCATTTATTGAGTGTAAAACTAATCATCTGTTCTGTAAGCCTTCACTCATTTCACAACAGAAAGTTTAAAGAAAATAAAAAGAGATTGAGTTCATTATTTAAAATGTTCTCACAAAGAAAACATAAGCCCTAAATGGTTTCACTGGTGAATTCCACCAATAATTAAAACAAACAAAAAAACACACAGTATTACATAAATTCTTTCAGAAAACAGATGAAGAAGAAACTCTTCCTAACATTGTGAAGTCAGCATTACCCTAATACCCAAACCTGGCAAAGACAGTACCAAAAAAGAAAACTATAGACCCATTTTCTTCATGCATGTGGACACAAAAATCTTCAACAAAATGTTATTAGATTGAGTCTTGAAATATATGTAAAAGGGTAAATTGTCAGAGAAAAGTAATTACAGTCAGTTTGGGAAATACAAAGATTTTTTTTTTCTTAGCTAGTAGCTTTGGCCAGTAATCCAAAAGATCTTACAAAATGATAATGAAGATATTTAAATGGGAAAAACTGGAAATAAGTGGCCACTGATTTACTAGATTTCAAACAGATCAAATGTCGCTAATTAATTTTGTTTTGTTTTGCACTTAACTAGAATGGCCAAAAGGGGCCCTCATGATGCAATGGTTAAATGCTAAGCTGCTAACCAAAAGATTGGTGGTTTGAACCCATCAACTGCCCTATAGGAGAAAGATGAGGCAGTCTACATCCCTAAAGATTTCAGCCTTAGAAACCCCATGAGGCAGTTCTCTGCCTTAGAGAGTTGCCATGAGTTGAAATCAAGTCAACAGTAGTAGGTTTGGAGTTTTTTATTTTGGCTTTAGAATATTGTTGTTAAGCGTTGTTGATTAATTTCCAAGTGTTTTCCTAAGGCAAAGATCAACCGGTCAATTCTGTATTCTCACAAAAATAGTTTTAAAATCACTATAGCAATTCTATTCATAAGACCTCCCCTAACCCAAACGGGAAACCTCTTAAATGTCCGTCAACAGTAACGGAAAAAAGAAATTGTGATTTGCTCATCCAGTGGAAAGCTACTCAGCAATAAAAGTCAGAATAATTGTTACATATAACATAGATGAACCTCAAAACCATTGAGAGAAAGAAGCCAGTCACAAAAGAGTGGATATTGTACAAGTACACGTGTATGAAGTTCAAGTACAGGCGCAATTAGCATATCGTGGCAGACATCAGAAGAGTTTTGGCCTATGAAGGACAAGAAGTTGAACAGAAAGGGGTGTTCTAAATAGAATAAAACTTATCCCAGTGTATAAATTTATCATCAGTCAGAATTATATACTTAAGAACTATTTATTCCACCTTAGTAAATTTTACTTCAATAGAAATAGGAAGCACTCTTACCAAAAATAGAAAAGAAGTTTAAACCCATGGTTTGTTGTTTCTAAATGCTGTCGAGTTGGTTCTGACCCATAGCAACCCTGTATAGAGTTTTTCAGGAGTGACTGGTGGTTTTGGACCACTGACATTGTGATTAACAGTCCAGTGCTTATCCTATGCTTTTTCTACAGCATCACACCATTTATATAATCCTTATTCTAAGTGGGATATTTTGATCATAAGTGAACAATGTTTAAAAATTTATCTGATTCTATTCAGAAAACCAATAAATATTGTAATTTAGAAAATTTGGGAAGTATACATAAGTAGACAGTAGAAGAGAAAACAAGGGATGCAATCATATTGTCCAAATATAATTACTGTTAGTATTTTATGGTCTTTCCTTTCCAAAGTGATACCAGTTTTTACATGATTGTAGTCATTCTGTGGAGTCCTGGTGTGGCACTGTGGGTGAATGCACCAGACTGCAAAGCCGTTTGAACTGCAAGGTCGGTGGTTCAAACGTACTAGCTGCTCCTCAGAAACTCTATACAGGGTCGCTATGGGTCGTAATCAACTTGACGGCACTTAACAACAACAACAGTCATTCTGTGAGTGCTGGTGGTGCGGTGGTTAAATCTCTCTGCAGTTAGTCAACAAAGTCAATGATTTGAACCCACCAGCTGCATTGTAGGGGAAAGATACGGCAATCTGTTTCTATAGATTATCACCCTACATGGTTACTATGAGTTGGAATCGACTCAGTGTCAGTGAGTTTATTTATTTATTGGTTTAAGTCATTCTCTACATATAATTTTGCAGTGTGATTTTTACTAAATTTATTTGATTGCAGCATTGTTGCTGTGTGCTGTTGAGTTTGTTTCAATTCATAGCAACCCTGCATAGTGATTCTGAGCCTGTAAATCTTCAAGGGTGCAGAAAGCCTCATCTTTCTCTAAGGAGCAGTTGGTAGACTCAAACAGCTGACCTTGTGTTTGTTGTTGTTGTTAGTGCCTTCAAGTCAGTTCCAACTCATAGTGACCGTATACACAACAGAATCAAGCACTGTCTGGTCCTGCGCTATCCTCACAATTGTTACGTTTGAGCCCATTGCTGCTGCCACTGTGCCATTCCATCTCACTGGGAGTCTTCCTCTTTTTCCCTGATGGTCCACTTTACCAAGCATGCTGTCCTTCTCCAGGGACTGCTCCCTTCTGATAACATGTGCAAATTATGACAGACAAGGTCTTACTATCCTGAATTCTAAGGAGCATCTGACTGCACTTCTTCCAACACAGACTTGTTGGTTCTTCTGGCAGCCCATGGTACTTGCAATATTCTCCTCCAACACCATAACTCAAATGCATCAATTCTTTTACAGTCTTCCTTATTCACTGTCCAACTTGCACATGTGTATGAGGCACCTTAGTCCTCAAACTGACCTCTTTGCTCTTCAACACTTTGTTGTTATTGTTGTTGTTAAGTGTCGTCGAGTTGGTTCCGACCCATAGCAACCCTGAACAGGGTTTCCAAGGCTATAAATCTTTACGGGAGCAGAAAGCCTCATCTTTCTCCCTGGGAGCAGCTGGTAGTTTTGAACTGCTGACCTTGTGGTTCGCAGGCCGATTCGTAACCACTACGCTACCAGAGTTTAAAGAGGTCTTATACAGCAGGTTTGCCGAGTGCCATGTGTTGTTTAATTTGACTTCTGCTTGCATGAGTGTTGATTGATTCAAGCAAAATGAAGTCTTTGACAACTTCAGTGTTTTCTCCATTTAGCATGATGTTGTTTATTGATTCCATTGTGAGGATTTTTGTTTTCTTTACAATTGAGGTGCAGCTAAGACTGAAGGCGGTGTTCTTGGCTCTTCATCAGTTAGTGTTTTAAATCTTCTTCACTTTCAGCAAGCAAGGTTGTATCATCATCTGAATATCGAAGGTCGTTAATGAGTCTCCCTCCAATCCTGATGCTAAATTATTCTACAGATTATTTGTTCAATGTACAAACAGAAAAAATGTGGTGAAAGAATACAGCCCTGGTACAAACCTTTCCTGATTTTAAACCACTTAGTGTTCCCTTGTTCTATTCAAACAGCTGCCATTTGGTCTATGTACAGGTTCCTCGTGAGCACAATTAAATGTTCCGGAATACCCAGTCTTTGAAATGTTATCCATAGTTTGTCATACTCCAACAGCCAAAAACATTTGCATGCAAGCTTTCGAGAGGGAACCTAGATCCAGAAGGCATGAAGGAAGGTAGAATCTCCACTGAGTAGTAGCCAATCTGTCTGGGCGGGGCTGATAAAAGGAAATGAAGATAGGTCTCTTGTGATACAATAGTGAATAATTGTTATCAGGACTGATTGTGAGAGTTGGAAATGTAACGGTAGATGTTTTGTAGCAAAGAGGGGAGTGATTAACTTTTCAGTCTAGGAGCGGAGGTCCCTGGGACCATCAAGGAAGAAGTGCGGAGAGCAGAACCCTACCCAGAGAAGCAGCGATGCCTGAGATGGAGGCAGAGACGATGGCATGGAGAGATGGAGCAGCTGGGGACTTCAGACACAGAGAGGGAGAGGGCCTGTGTGCTGATGACCAGGAGGCAGGCTTGTAGTGTATACTCTTTGGTTGGTTGATGATGCATGGAGGGGATTGTAACCATGACAATGAAATGATATATGATAGGATGAATGTAAAACTAATGTTCTCCCATGTAAACTATCATATAATTCACAATAAAACATTAAAAAAACAAAAACCAAACGTTTGCATAGTCATTAAAGCACAGGTAAACATCTTTAGGGTATTCTCTGCTTTCAGCCAAGATTCATCTGACTTTAGCCATGATATTCCTCGTTCCATATCTTTAAAGAATATGTATATTTTAAGCCCAATGGATTTCCAAATGGATGTTCCAATGTACACTGCTACCAGCAGGGGGCAGGAAAGGCCACATCTGTCTGCCCAGGAAGGGAGCAGGTCTCGGTACTTCTAATGTTTTCCTTGGCTTCTTTCCACAGGGACGTGAAGGCAGCTGACGTGGACTTCTGTTGACACAAGAATCCCCTACTTCTTCGGCCCCCAAGTTGTATCAGCCCCACTCCCAGGCAGCCTGTGTTCAGGGCTTCACTAAACCGAGCCTGGGTAGGAACAAGCCATTTGCACCAACAGCCATGAATTTCCTCCGGAGACGCCTGTCTGACAGCAGCTTTGTGGCCAACCTGCCTAATGGCTACATGACGGACCTGCAGCGCCCTGATAGCTCCAGCAGCTCCCCCGCTTCCCCGGCCATGGAGAGGAGAGCCCAGCCGCTGGCCGCCTCCTTCTCCTCCCCGGGGTCCAGCCTTTTCAGTTCCTTCTCCAGTGCCATGAAGCCCACCTCGCAGGCTCCGACAGGGTTGGTGGAACCTCCAGCTCCCTCCACACCCGTTATTCAAAGGCCCAGAGTCCTACTGGTGATTGACAATGCCTACACCGACTGGTAAGCAGGAGGCTGCAGGTGCTTGGCCACCTTCTGGGATGAGAAGAGAGGTGGGAATTAGCTCACCTTGTGGGAGGAAAAGAAGGGAAGAACTATGAGGGGCTCAGGTGGTATCAGAGTCTTAACTGGAGGCACGAATGCCTGCCAGGTGTGATAGTGCCCACTTTGTGTTAAGACTCTCTTCTCCTCCTTCTTCTTATCTTAAAATTGCTATCAAAATAATAAAGATCGCAATTCCACTGCTACTGAATGATTCCTACTCTTAGCAATCCAATAGGACAGAGTAGAACTGCCCCATAGGGTTTCTGAGACTGTAAATCTATATGGGAACACACTGCCTCTTCTTTCCCCAATGAACCGCTGACCTTTCGGTCAGTAGTCCCACACTTACCCCATGGAGCCACCTACATTTACCAATTCAGTAGGTTTTGTCTGTCTAATTTAAGAGTCCTGGTGTGGCACCGTAGGATACACACTAGACCACAAGGTCGGTTTAAACTGCAAGGCCTGTGGTTCAAACTCACCAGCGGCTCCTGGGAAACCCTATACAGGGTCACTATGAGTCAGACCCAACTTAGCAGCACTTAACAACAACTACAATTTAATAAAACCAATTACATCAGTCATGTTGGACAACGCTCACCATTATCTGTTGCCCGATTTTCCATTCTCAGTGTTCCTTTCACAGCGATCTCTCCCTTTCCCAGTTCCTTCTGCCCTGTTAACTCACATTCAGCTCTAACCTCTATGCCTATGTCTGTTGTAGGCATTTCACACCAGTGAACTCATACAACATTCATCCTTTTGTGATTGGCTAATATCACTCAGCACAGTGTTTTCAGGGTTCACGTTGTAGCCTGTATCAGTTCTTGAGTTCTCATTATGACAGAGTACTACTCCATTGGATGGATGGACCACATTGGGTTTATCCATTCATCTGTTGGACATTTAGATTGTTACTACTGTTTGAATGTTGTGAATAGACGCACGTCCAAGTGTTCTGCATTTACAAAAAGCTCAGAAAGCTAGAAAATGTTTTGTAACCCTTTGGTGGGAAAGTCTATTGTAAATAGGGCTCTGAGAGTCTGAGTTAGATCTCTCAGAGTGCTTGTTCATATGATTTACTGCAACCATCTTGACAGATTCAATACAAATTTTTGCCCAGATTCCAGCTGAAGAGGAATATGATAGATGGTGTCTTAGGCTGGGTTCTCTACAGAGTCAAACCAGTGAAACTTAAGTATGTTTATATAAAGAGGACCCACCCTATATGGGAGAGTTCCAAGTCAGGGTCAGATGAACCAAGATGGGCAGGTAAGATGGCAGGCAGGCAGGCAGGCAGGTCTGGCAGTTAAGAAGGCAGGTTGTTGATGGTTCCCAGGATTGGCAGGGAATAGAACAGGCCACTGGCTCAAGTCCAAAGAATCAGAAGTCAGAGGATGAGCAAGATGGAAGATCTAGACCCAGCATAGAGCAAGCAAGTCTTGCCTGAGTGTCCAATATATTGGAAGCAGGCCACACCCTCGACGAAACTCCCTTTCCATTGATTGGCAGCTCATAGAAGACATCATCATAGAGTTGATTGCATTGTATTTCATCTCATTGTGGCAATAACTACATCTCAGCTGCCAAACCACTGACAATCCTGGCCTAGTCAACTTGGCACAAAACCTTAACTATCACAGATGGCATAGATACCATATTGTTGTTGTTATTGTTAAGTGCCATCGAGACCATTCCGACTCATAGTAATCCTATAAGAGGGTTTCCAAGTAGCAGCTGGTGAGTTTGAACTACTGACTATGTGGTTTGAACTGACCTTGCAGTCCAGTGCTTTATCCCACAGTGCCACACCAGGACTATTATTACCTTCTCCAAAATGTAAAACAAGTCTTAAATCTGAAATCCATCTGGCAAGTGGCTTAACCTTTTTCATCCTCAGCTTCTGCCCCTCCCACAAAATGGAGTTTATCTGAGGGTAAAAGAAACTAGTACAGGCCCACACGCCTTACCTCAAGCCCTTGGGACTTAGAGTGTTCACCTCTGAACCCTAGCATTTCCAGAGCCTGTCCTCCAAACCCCAGAGGTGGACAGAAATGACTCGCCTTCTGTACTCAGTCAAAACCCACTAGGGTCAGCGACCTGACCTGTGTCAAGGTCATCATGGTAGGTGCTGAGTGATAGTTACCTAGCACCCATTCAGTGCCAGGCATGGTCTAGGTGTTCAGGTGTGGAGCAGAACAGATTCCTGCTCACATGCAGCTGTAGTTGGTGAAGAGGTCCATGTCATGGATTGAATTGTTTTCCACAATATTTGCTGGAATCCTAACCCCCATATACCTATGAATGGGATTCCATTTGGAAACAAAATTTTCTTTATTATGTGAATGAGGCTAGATCAGTATAGTGTGGGTCCTAAACCTTATCATTTCTGAGCTATAAGAGGAACAGAATACACAGTGAGACAAGCACATACTTGGGAAGACAGGCGCCATGTGAACATCATCAAGAACCAAGGAAGGTGCAGGGCTGCCAACAAGGACCAAGACCCTATTTGGATGTTTAGTCCCCAGAACTATGAGAAAATTAATTGGTCTTCTTTAAAAGCCATCCACTTGTGGTATTTCCATTACAGCATTAGGAGATTAAGATAGTCTGTAGCCTAAATTGTAATAGAGCCACACGATAAATATTACCAGTCTAGCTGGAGGCACAGAATTTACAGCCTAGGGAGGAAGCCCATATATGGAGACAGAAAAGTCCCCATCTGGGAGAGGCGAGTGTGTGGATGAGAGTCCGAGTGGCCCCTGGCAGTCATGGATGGTCACTGGTGTGAAGGACAAAATTGCGCACATATGTCTGCCATATAATGGGAACAACAATTTGTTAAACAAATTAATGCATCCAGTTCTCAAAGAAGGCCAGATTACCCTCTGATATTCTAACATGTATCTATGTTGTTGTATGGCGTTGAGTTGGTTTTCACTCTTAGTAACTCTGTGCACAACAGAACAATGCGGTCCCTGGTCCAGCACCAGCCTCACAATTGTTGTGTTGAAACCCATTGTTACTGACACCATGTCCATCTTATTGGAGGTCTTCATCTTTTTCACTGACTCTCCACTTTACCAAGCATGATGTCCTCCAGGGACTGGTCCCTCCTGACAACGTGTCTGAAGTATGAGGGAGGAAGTCTCATGAAACTGAGTTCGGAGGAGCATTCTAACTGTACTACTTCCAACACAGATTTTCTTTTTCTTCTGGAAGTCCATGGTCCTTTCAACATTCTTCTCCAACACCATAATTCAAATGCATCAATTCTTCTACAGTCTTCCTTATTCGTCGTCCAACTTTCACATGCATACGAGGTGACTGAAAATACCATGGCTTGGGTCAGGTGCACCTTAGCCCTCACACTGATATCTTTGCTCTCGAACACTCTAAAGAGGTCTTGTGCAGCACGTTTGCTTAGTGTTTGATTTGTTGATTGTTGTTTCCATGAGTGTTGATTAGGGATCCAAGCAAAATGAAGTCTTTACCAACTTTAATCTTTTCTCCATTTACCATGATGTTGTTTATTGATCCAGTAGGGAGGATTTTTGTTTTCTTTACACTGAGATGCAATCCATACTGAAGGCACCTGTGCTCATGTACATTCTTTTAGAGGTTAACTCAGGGCTATAGAAGGACAAGGAGCTCTGGTAGAGTAGTGGTTACAAATCGGGCTGCGAACCTCAAGGTCAGCAGTTCGAAACTACCAGCTGCTCCACAGGAGAAAGATGAGGCGTTCTGCTCCTGTGAAGATTCACAGCCTCAGAAACCCTGTGCAGTTCACTATGGGTCGGAACTGACTCGACGGCACTAAACAACAACAACATAGAAGGACAACAAATAATTGATGGGGAATGATTAAGCCTGTGTCGTTGTTGTTAAGTGCCGTTGAGTCGGTTCTGATCCATAGTGATCCTGTATAGGGTTTCTGAGGAGCACCTGGTGAGCTTGAACCACCAACCTTGCAGTTCAAACGACTTTGCAGTCCAGTGGACTCCTAAGCCTTTGTTGTTGTTGTTGTTATTAAGTGCCATGGAGTGGGTTCCGACTCATAGCAACCCTGTACAGGGTTTCCGAGGCTGTAAATCTTTACAGGAGCAGAAAGCCTCATCTTTCTCCCACCGAGGCTGGTAGTTTCGAACTGCTGACCTTGAGGTTCACAGCCCGAATCGTAACCACTACACTACCAGAGCTCCTTAAGCCTATGTAGTAGGATCTATTTATAACTGTGATATATACGCAATCTAGTTGTTGTTGTTGTTGGGTGTCATCGAGTCAGTACCGACTCATAGCGACCTCATGCACAACAGAGTGAAACACTACCCGATCCTGGGCCAACCTCACTACTGCTGCCACACTTGAGTCCATTGATGCTGCCACTTGGCTAATCCATCTCGCTGGGGGTCTTCCTCTTTTTCTCTGACCCTCCACCTTATCAAACATGATATCCTTCTCCAGAGACTGGTCCCTCCTGACAATACTCGTATTATGGCTTGAATTTCTTGTCGATAAATACCAAGAAGAGGAATTGCTTAATCATAAGGTATTTCTATTTCCAACTTTGTGAGGAAGCGCCATGTTGTTTTCCAGAGTGGTTGGACCATTTTGCAATCCCACCAGCAATGTAGGAGGGTCCCAATCTTTCTGCATCCTCACTAGCACTTATTGTCCTCTACTTTTTTTTCCTTGACATTTTTATTGTGGATTGAGTGAAAGTTTACAGGGCAGATCATCAGTTTTACATTCAACAAATCATACAGCTTGTTTCATCTTAATGATTACATTCCCCTCCATTTACCATCAGTTAACAGTGTTTCTCTCTATTCACTTTAGCTCTTTTTTTTTTTTTTTTTTAAATAAAAACACTCAGGCATATATAATAGTTTACACCACCAAAGGGCATATTCTGTAAGTCTGCCTCCTGGCCACTATCTCTCAGTCCCTCTCTTCCCATGAATCTAGAGTCCTCAGCTGCTCCCTCTCTCCATGTCCCCACCTCTGCCTCCATCTCTGGTGTCACTGCTTCTCTGGATAAGGTCCCACATTCCACTTGTGCTCAGTCTTCTTCTTTTTTGATATTTGCTGTTACTACTGGTATGAGATGATATCTCATTGTTGTTTTGATTTGCATCTCTCTAATAGCTAGTGATCGTGACCATTTCTTCATATGTTTGTTGGCTGCCTGAATCTCCTCCTTGATGAAGTGTCTGTTCATGTCCTGTACCCATTTTTTAATTGGGTTATTTGTCTTTTTCCTGTAGATGTGTGGTGTTGTAGTTTCCTATATATTTTAGAAATGAGTCCCTTGTCTGCTGCGTCATTGCAAAAGATTTTTTCCCATTGTGTGGGCTCCCTTTTTACTCTTTTGGTTAAGTTTTTTGATGCACATAAGTTTTTAATTTTTTGTACTTCCCAATTATCTATTTTGTCTACTTTGGTTTGTTTGATTTCACCATGTTTGGTGATTTGTGTGTGCCCTGTATTAGAGCCCTCACATTTGTCCCTATTTTTTCATTGATGGCCTTTATAATGCTGGGATTCACATTTAGGTCTTTAATCCATGCTGAGTTGCTTTTTGTATAGGGCATGAGGTAAAGGTCTTGTTTCAATCTTTTGCATATAATTTCCACCATCTGTTGAAGAGACTACCTGCTCCTCATGCAATATACTTAGGTACTTTTTCAAAAATCAGTTGGCTGTATGTAGATGCATAAATTTCTGGATTCTTGATTCTGTTCTATTGATCTATGTATCTTTCATTATACCAGTACCAAGCTGCTTTGACCACTGTAGCCGTGTAGTAAATTTTGAAATCAGGGAGTAAGAGGCTTCCAATTTTATTCTTCTTCTTAAGCAGTGCTTTGGTTATCCTGGATCTCATTCCTTTCCATATTGAGTTTGTAATTGTTTTTTCCATCTCTTTGAAGAATGTCATTGAAATTTGGATTGGGATTGCATTATATGTTTAGATTGCTTTGGGCAGTATTGACATTTTCACAATGTTAAGTCTTCCTACCCAGGAGTATGGTATATTCTTGGGATTGCATTATATGTTTAGATTGCTTTGGGCAGTATTGACATTTTCACAATGTTAAGTCTTCCTACCCAGGAGTATGGTATATTCTTCCATTTTGGTAAGTCTCTTTTGGTTTTTGTAGTAGTGTTTTATAGTTTTCTTTGGATAGGTCAGTTGTTTCTCTGGTTATATTTATTCCTAGATTTATCCTATTGTAAATGGTATTGCTTTCCTAATTTCCTTTTCAGTGCTGTCATTATTAGTACAGTGGAATCCAACTGATTTTTTATTTTTTTAATGTTTTATTGTGAATTATATGATAGTTTACATGGGAGAACATTAGTTTTACATTCATTCCATTGTATATCGTTTCATTGCTATGGCTACAATCCCCTCCATGCATCATCAACCAACCAAAGGGTATACCCTGCAAGCCTGCCCCCTACACTACTTCCCCTTCCCCCCCACCCCCCCCAGCCTTCAGCACACAGTCGTTCTCCCTCTCTGGATCCAAAGTCCCCAGCTGCTCCATCGCTCCGCATCATTGTCTCTGCCTCCATCTCAGGCATCGCTGCTTCTCTGGGCAGGGTCCCGCTCTCGGCTCTTCTCCATTGATGGTCCTTGGGACCTCTGCTCCTAGACTGGAAAGTTAATCACTCCCTTCCATGCTATAAAATGTCTACCTTTACATTTCCAACCCTCACAATCAGTCCTGATAACAATTATTCACTATTGTATCACAAGAGACCCATCTGCATT
>NW_006408594.1:10644532-10645895 GCF_000296735.1 Chrysochloris asiatica
TACTGAGTCTTTGAGGTTTTCTACGTATAGGATCATATCATCTGCAAATAGGGAGAGTTTTACTTCCTCTTTGCCAATTTGGATGCCTTTTAATTTCCCTGTCTTGCTGTATAGCTCTTGCCAAGACTTCCAGCACAATATTGAATAGGAGTGGTGACAAAGGGCATCCTTGTCTGGTTCCTGTTTGCAGAGGGAAGGCTTTCCGTTTCTCTCCATTGAGAGTAATGTAGGCTATTGTTTTTTGTTTGTTGTTGTTTGTTTGTTTTTAAGTTTTTATTGTGAGGTTTACATGGGAGAATACCAGCTTTACACTCATCCTATTGTACTTTATTTCATGGCAATTATTGCAATCCTTCCATGCATCATCAAATAAGCCCAAAGGGTACACCACACAGCTCCCCCAACCCCCCCCCCGACTGCCAGCACACAGCCGTTTTCCTTCTCTGAGTCCAGTGTCCCCAGCTGCTCCATTTGTCCACATCATCGTGTCTGTCTCCATCCCTGGTGTCACTGCCTTTCTGGGTAGGGTCACGCTCTCCATTCTTCTCACTTGATGGTCCCAGGGACCTCCGCTCCTGGGCTGTAAAATCAATCTACTTTTTAAAAAAACATCTACCTCTATATTTCCTAGCCTCACAGTCGGTCCTGATGGCAATTATTTGCTGTTGTACCACAAGAGTCTTATCCCCATTTCTTTTCGCCAGCTCGGTCCCAACGGATTGGAAATCATTCAGCAGTGATTCTACCTTCCCCTGCCCCATTTAGAACTAGGCTCCCTCTTAAAAACTTGTAAGCCAGTCACTTCTTGCCTTTATAGGCCCCCCCATTTTGGGTAGCCAATGTCTATGTTGCCCATCCCTGTCAACCCTGTGTACCGAAGAAGTGAGAATGATCCTCACTGTAAAGATTTGTTCTCATTTTTGAGCTACTACATCCATAAGTATAGGTAAAGTTCATCAAATTGGAGCAGATTACTCTTTCTCATGCTTATGATGTTATTGAAAATACCATGGCTTGGGTCAGGCACACCTTAGTCCTCAAGCTGACATCTTTGCTCTTCAACACTTTAAAAAGGCCTTGTGCAGCACATTTTCCCAGTGCAAATACATTGTTTGATTTCTTGACTGCTGCTTCTCTGAGTGTTGATAGTTGATCTAAGAAGAATGAAGTCCTTGACAACTTCAGTCTTTTCTCTGTTGATAAGAATGTTGTTTATTGATCCAGTGGTGAGGATTTTTGTTTTCTTGACATTGAGATGTAATCCATAACGAAGGCTGTGCTCTTTGATCTTCATAAGTAAATGTTTCAAGTCCTCTTCCTCTATAACAGTGTATTGCCCCCGTTCCACCCCCCCACTCCCAAG
>NW_006408594.1:10647432-10650254 GCF_000296735.1 Chrysochloris asiatica
TCCCTCACCCCATTTTGAGTAACCAATGACTAAGTAGCCCATCCCTGTCAAGCCCAATACCGAGGGGTTGGGAGTGATCCTTGTAAAGATTTGTTCCCTGTTTTGAGTTACTACATCCATACGTATTGGTAAAGTTCATCAAATTGCAGTGGGTTACTCTTGTTTTCTTTTCTTCCCTCTTCCTTGTTCTTCTAGTTGCAAAATATTATTTGCCACTCAGTGGGTTCCCTTTTAGCTCTTTTGGTGAAGTCTTTTGATGCACATAAGTTTTTAATTTTTAGTATGCCCCGATCATCTATTTTGTCTACTTTTGTTTGTGTAATTTTCAAAATGTTTGGTAGTCTGTGTATTCCCTGTATTAGAGCCCTCAAATTTGTTCCTATTTTGTCATTGATGACTTTATTAATTTCGGGATTTACATTTAGGTCCTAATCCATGCTGATTTGGTTTTTGTATAGGGCGTGAGGTAACGATCTTGTTTCAATCTTTTGCATATCTCTTTCCAGTTCTGCCAGCACCATCTGTTAAAGAGACTATCTCCTCCCCATGTAACCTACGTAGGTATTTTGTCAAAAATCAGTTGGCTGTATGTGGATGGGTTAATTTCTGGATTCTCAATTCTGTTCCATTGATCACTGCATCTTTCATTGTAGCAATACCAGGTTGTTTTTAACACTGTAGCCGTGTAGTAGATTTTGAAATCAGGGGTGAAAAGCTTCCAACCTTGTTCTTCTTGAGCTATACTTTGCTTATCCTGGGTCTCCTTCCTTTCCATATGAAGTTTGTAATTGTCTTTTCCATCTCTTTGAAGAATGTCGCTGGAATCTCGATTGGGATTGCGTTATATATGTAAATTCTTTGGGTAGTATTGACATTTTCATGCATTGAGTCTTCCTGACCAGCAACATGGTATGTTCTTACACTTTTGTAATTCTCCTTTGGTAGCAGTGTTTTGTAATTCTCTTTGTATAGGTCCTTTGTTTCTCTGGTTACGTTTATTCCTAAATATTTCCTCATTTGGACAGCTTTTGTAAATGGTATGCCTTTCCTAATGTCCTTTTCAGCACTGTCATTGTTGCTATAGAGGAATCCAACTGATTCTTGTATGTTGATCTTTTATCTTCCAACTTTGCTGAATCTAGTAACTTTTTTACTGAGTCTTTGGGGTTTCTGTGTATAGGATCATATCGTCTACAAATAGAGAGAGTTTTATTTCATCTTTGACAATTCAGATGCCTTTAATTTCCATATCTTGCTGTATAGCACTGGCTAATACTTCCAAAACAATATTGAAAAAGAGTGCTGATAAAGGTCATCCTTTTCTGGTTCCCGTTTGCAGAGAGAAGGCTTTCAGTTTCTCTCCATTGAGAATGATGTAGGCTGTTGGTTTTGTATATATGCTCTTGATTATGTTGATGAATTTCCCTTCAATTCCTACTTTGTTGAATGTTTTTATCCTGAGTGGACATTGGATTTTGTCAAATGCCTTTTCTGCATCAATCAATATTATCATGTGGTTCTTTTCCTTTTTTAAATTTATGTGATGGATTACATTGATTATTTTTATAATGTTGAACCACTTTTTATGAAACCCACTTGGTCGTGATGAATTAGCTTTTTGATGTGCTTCTGGATTCTGTTGGCTAGGATTTTGTTGAGAATTTTTGCGTCTATATTCATGAGGGATATTGATCTGTAGTTTTCTTTCTTAGTAATGTCCTTTCCTGGTTTTGGTATGAGGGTTATGCTTGCTTCATAAAAAGTGTTAGGAAGTTTTCCATCCTCTTATATATTTTGGAATAATTTCAGTAGAATTGATGACAGCTCTTTCCTGAATGTTTGGTGGAATTCACCAGTGAAGCCACCTGGGCCTGGACTTCTTTTGGTTGGGAGTTTTTTGATGACCTGATCAATTTCTTCTTTTGTTATGGGTCTGTTCATGTTTTCTACTTTACTCTGTGTAAGTTTATGTAGATCGTGTTTTTCTAAAAATGTATCCATCTCTTTAAGTTTTCGAATTTGTTGGAGTACAATTTTCATAGTATTCTGTTATTATCCTTTTGATTTCCTTCGGTTCCATTGTGACATCGCCCATGTGGTTTCTAATGCATGTTATTTGTGTCTTCTCCCTCTTTGCTTTTGTTAGGTTTGCCAATGGTTTGTCAATTTTATCAAGCCTTTCAAAGACCTAGCTTTTTGTCCTGTTGATACTTTCTAAAGTTATTCTGTTTTCTATCTCACTTATTTCTGCTCTAACATTATTTCTTTCCTTTTGGTGACTATAGATTCCCTCTGTCAGTCTGTTTCTACTTGTTGGAGATACTGTGTTAATGTGTTAATTTTGGTTCTTTCTTCTTTTTAGATGTATGCATTTATTGCAATAAATTGTCCTCTCAGCACCGCTTTCTCTGTGTCCGAAAGATTTTGGTATGTTTTGTTTTCATTCTCATTTGTTTCTAGGAATTTTGTGAGTCCATGTTTAATTTCTTCTTTTACCCAGTCGCTTTTCAGCAGGGTGTTAATCAGTTTCCATGTACTCAACTTAATTCCCTTGATTTCTAATTTTATAGGACTGTGGTCTGAAAAAATACTTTGTAGTATTTTGATGTTTAATTTATGGAGGTTTGCTTTGTGACCTAATACTTGGTCAATTCTGGAGAATGTTCCATGTGCACTGGAAAAGAATGTGTATTACTCTGTTGTTAGGTTGAATGCTATACCTATATCCCTCTATCCCAGAGCCCTGTTGTTCCAAGGTTGAGTATGCATCACTATTTAGCTCTGTCCCACTAAGCCATGCAAACCTGTCTCAGTGTTCCCCT
>NW_006408594.1:10651734-10657522 GCF_000296735.1 Chrysochloris asiatica
TGAGAAATTTCAAGATGCCACTGTTGGTCGTTTTGACGTAACTTAGGATTTAATTTTTTGGCTTATTTCCTTTTTTGTCTGCTTGTCCCACTCCACAATCCCTGTTCAGACTTTTTTCTAGTTTTAAACAGTTCAGGGCCTGCTGTGGCTGTTTGGTTTGAATTGGAAACTATCTCTTTAAATTTCGAGGAGATCTGTGTGCCTGCGTTTAAGAACCCTCCGAGGGTGGGCTGTGGTGCCCACTGGCTCAGGCCCCCCTGTAGTCACCACAATGGAGGTGCACAGATAGCAAGGGACCAATGAACAGATGCCAAAAGAAAACTATGTCCATACCTTTATCTCTATGGTTCTTCCAGGCGTCTGTGGCTGCTTCGATCCTTCCCCAGCTTGGTCTCACCCAATATGGCGGCTCCTGGAGCAGCTGAGTGTCTCAGACTAGAAAACAATGGATTTCTTGCTTCGGTGACAAATTCCCCCAGCTGTAAGCCTTCAAACCTTCTAAATATTCCTTTATATGTGGTTCAGAGTTCTGGGACCATCCCCTGAGCCTGCTTGGTTAGGTATTCTGTGTTGTTGTGGGCAGAGCTCTTTACTGCACCTGATCCGCCATCTTGTTTGTTCATCCATTATGTTAATTTTTTGTGGTGCTCTTCGTTCCTTTGTTCTGCATGCTTTCTTGTGCTGAGTTCATGTTTTTTGTGCTATTCCTTGTCAATTTCTTCTTAGTTTAATGTTTCCTTGTTCTACTTGGATGTTCATTTTCATGGTAAGTTGTGATTTATTAATTTCTTTGAGGTTACCCTAAAGTCTACTAACTTTCCCCTCCATTTAAGATAGTCTATTGTATCCTGTAATCTACCTGACCTCCTCACCACCTGGATCTCTGTTCCTATATTTTTCCCTTCTTTGACATTGTTATTATTTTGATCTTTGATCGACGTCAGTGGTCCTTTGAATTCATTGTTGTAATTTTGTTCTGGTCTGAACGCTGCTGTCGACTGAGTTCCAAGTGGCGTTACCATGTCTGTTAATCTCTGGTTATTGTCTGTTCTTGCTGGTTTTCATTCCAAAGAACTCTCTTTAGGATGTTTTGAAGCGCTTGATTGGCTTTGACAAAGTCTCTTAGCTTCTGTTTATCCTGGAATGTTTTGATTGCACCATCATATTTGATTGACAGTTTTTCTGGGTAGATGATTCTTGGTTGGCAGTTTTTTTTCTTTTAGGGTTTTATATATGTCTCCCCATTGCTTTTTTGCCTACATGGTTTCTGCTGAGAAGTCAGAGCTTAATCTGATTTGCTTGCCTTTGTAAGTAACACTTCTCTTTTCCCTGGATGCTTTTAGGATTCTCTCCTTGTCTTCAATTTTAGAGAGCTTGATTATGATATGTCTTGGTGATTTTCTTTTGGGATCTATCCTACCTGGAGTCGGTCAGCTTCTTGATTGTTTATCTTCTCATCCTTCAAGATGTTAGGGAAATTTTTTCCCAGAAACTCCTCAACTATCTCCTCTGTGGACTTCTGTGATTCCTCCTGTTCTGAAATGCCAATAATTCTTAAATTATTCCTCTTCATGTTATCCAGCATATGAATCTTAGACTCTTTTTAGATTTTTTTTTAATCCTCTTTTCTTCTTGCTCTTTTATCTTAGCAGTATTGGGAGATTTGTCTTCCATCTATCTGGTTCTGGCTTCCATCTCTTCAATTCTATTTCTTTGTCATTTCAGTGGTTGTCCATTTCTGATATTTTATTGTTAATCGTCTGGACCTCTTTTTGCAGGTTTTGAATTGTTTCCAATGCTATATATATCTTGTTTGATTTCTCCTGTAGCGCATTCCTAACTTCTTCCTTATTTTTCTCTACCCCTCTGTGAAGCATTTGGATTTGTCTCCATATCATTCTTCTGAATTCCTTCTCAGGTAGATCCAAAGCCTGTTCTTCTTTTAACGGGAAGTGTATTTCTGCCTCCAGCTCATTTGTTTCAGTTATTCTCTTCTGTTTTTTTTTTTTTTTTTGACATGTGCTGAGATCTTTTGTTGTTTCTTCTTGGACATTTTCAATAGTTAGATGTGTTTTCAGTGATGAAATGAATGTATGTTGCTGTGTTGTTAAGCTTACTGAGTGTCTCCCAGTGGATGTGATCTGGAGATAGGCTTCCCTTTTCACGTCTCTTATTACTCAGCTGCAAGGTATCTTAGCAAGTGTTGGCTATCTGTGTAATGCCTAGCAGCTGGTATTGGCTGCTGTCTGGATGGTGGAGTATTATGGGGTTGGCTTGTAGCTTGTCTATATGGCTGTGATTTCTGTCTCTTCTTGGGTAATGTAGGGAGAGAAAGCTCCCACCCCCATAAAAAAGTGAGACCCAAAGAACCAAAACCAGAAACAATATAGAAACAGAGACAAAAACCACCACACAAAAACAAAAATAAAACCCTAGCCGACTGTCCAGTAGCCTTTGCTGTGCAGGTCAGTGTGCATGCACAGAATAAACCTCCAGCCATGGGTGGGGTTGTCCACTCACTCAGGCCCCTCCTCTAGTCATCACCATTTAGGTGCACAGATATTGAGAAATGAATGGAAGAAAGAGTGTCCACTGTTTTAATCTCTGAAGATCAGTTAGGTATCTGCATATGCACAGTGTAATCCTCAAAATAGCTGTGTCCTTGTATATAGTAGTTGGTGTTGGCTTCTATGTTTGAGTTTTACAAGGAACAGATATTGTTTGGCTGTCTGATCAGACATGCTGTCTCTTGTTAGGTAAGGCAAGAATAAAGGGTCCCGCTCAGGTCAACTTTAGGGCTAAGTCTCAGAATCAGATGTCACAAGAAGTAGCCAAAGGATTAGCTGGGGCTTTCAAGGATTTTCTCCCTGTGCTGTGGGAAAATTGTACCCTCTGGGCTCAATGCTGTACCCTTTGGGTTTTGTGCTCCCACCCACCTGAAGGTGTCTGGGCTGGGCAGAGAAGGTGGGACAGGGGAGAGGAGGAAAGAAAAGTGAAAAAAAGCTGCCACACCTCTTTTCCCAGATGCCACTTTGTGACTTTAGTGCTGTATCTGCCTGGCTGTGGGACCGCACTCTGATCTCAGCCCAGGCTGAAGGGCCCACAGATAGCATCCTAATGGATTCAGAAATCACTGTGTATTCCTTCCACAGTCAGATTACTCCACTGGTGGGCACCGAAAACGGATGCCCCTCACTTTATATTAGATCTAAAGCACTGGAAGTGTTCCGGCAAAGCACCATCTCTGTTTTTTTCTCACCTCCTCCAAGTTGCCTCCCCTGCCTGTCTCTGCTTCTCCTGGCCCCAAACCAGAAGTCGAGTCTACTCCTCTGTTTTTGTTACAAAGCTTCTACCTTTACAATTGTAACAGTCACAATTAGTCATGATAACAGTTACTCACTATTGAATCATAAGAACCTTATCCCCATCTCTTTTTACCAGACCATCTAGACAAGATTAAAGCTACTCAGTGGGGACTCTATCTTTCCCCACACAATCTTAAACTAAACTCCCTCTTGAAACCTTGTAAACCAGTCACTTAGAGCCTTTATCACTCCCTCATTTTAGGTAGCCAGTGTCTAAGTTGCCCATCCCTATCTATACTGTATACAGAAGGGATAACATTGATACTTGATGTGAAGACTCTTTCCCTATCTGTTGGTATTTAGAGTTACTACCTTCATGAGTATAGGTCAAGTTCATCAAACTATAGCAATTTACCCTCATTTCCTTTATCAATTTTTATTTCTATTTTCCTCTAGCTGAGTTCTGATTATCAAGCCATTGAGGCTAGGTCAATTGGGTACTATATGCCAGTTTGCATGTTCTTGTGCGTCTCCCCTCACTTCATATCAGCTTCCCTCTCAGCTCTACCCCTCTGTGGCTATGTCCTTGTCTATGGGCTCAGGAGTTCCCAGGTCTCACCATACTTTGGACCAACCTGCCCTTCCTCTTCTCTCTCCCATCTCCAGGTCAATGGAAGTTTATGGAACATGGTAGAATTCAGCCCATTTCTTCATCGCTGCCCCTCCACGTCTTCCACTCACCAATAGACCAACATGGGCACCAGCAAGCTTACATGCCTGCTCATGTGTTCCCTTTGAGTTTCAATTGGGGGGCAAGGGGGAGGTTGTCCTGAAGGGACTTGATTGCTTGCCTTGATGGCTTCCCAGCAAACAACTTGCTTATTCTTGTAATAGCCAGTCATGCTGACATTTTTGTTCTAGGTTTTGCACCGTAAGGTTTTCAGTAGCAATTTTTGGAAACAGATTGCCAGACCTTTCTTCTGAGGTGCTTCCTAGCAGACTCCAACTGCCAACCTTTTGTTTTTCAGCCCTGCTGTGAACCATTGTTGTTGTTGTTAAGTGCCATCGAGTCGGGTCCGACCCATAGCGACCCTGTACAGGGTTTCCGAGGGTGTAAATCTTTACGGGAGTAGAAAGCCTCATCTTTCTCCCGCGGAGCGGCTGGTAGTTTCGAACCGCTGACCCTAAGGTTCGCAGCCCGATTCGTAACCACTACGCTACCCATTAGCACTACTCAAAACCAAAAGAAACCATTGCCTTTGATTTGATTACCACTCCCAGTGCGCTTACTTAGGAGACCTACAGGACAGACCAGAGCTGCCTCATAGGGTTTTCCAGGTTGTAATCTTTACGCTGTAGGATAAGCACTGGACAGTTAACCACAAGGTTGGTGGTTCAAACCCACCAGTCATCCTTGGAAACCCTATACAGGTTCATTGTGAGTCAGAATTGCTGTTAACAGCAAAAACCTTTACGGAAGCTGACTGCCATATCCTTCTCCAAAAGAACAGCTGATGAGTTCAAACCATCAACCTTTCAGCTAGTTAGCAGCCTAGCTTGTAAACAACTGTGCCACCACCCACCACCGGGGCTCCTTTTGCACCAATAATTCCCTCTCATTAGAATATCCAAGGGTGTTTTTCTCCTGCTACCAGAGACAACCAGCAGGTGGCACTCCAGTCTCACAATCCCTAGGTGGCTTTGGCTGAGCAAGATGCTGCCTCTGGGTCAGCCCCTCCTCTATTGTGTGACTTTCTGTGGAGTCCTTAAAGGGGAGATGCCTGTTCACATAGTCCCATTCCAACCCCTTTGAGATGATAATGAAGATCCACTCTCTGGACTGAGGGTGAACCCACCTAGGACAATACTGCTCATTTTTCTACCCGTATCAGCCCCATGCTGTGCTCCATTTTACCATTCCTGGTCCAGCATCTTCCTGCAGAATTAGGGTCCCTTGTTGGGGAGGGATGTGCTGGCAGTGACCAACTTCTAGACTAGGAGAATCAGGCTGGGCCCTCTCAGACCTGGATGGAGAGAGTCCTTTCATCTTCTGAGAAGCTATTATAAAGAAGACCAACAACCATGGAGCTGACACACATGGCAACCCCATGTGTGTTAGAGGAGAACTGTGCTCCACAGAATTTTCAGTGACTGATTTTTTGGAAATAGATAGCCAAGTCTTTCATCCAAGGCATCTCTGAATGGACTCAATGGACTCAAACTGTCAACCTTTTGTTTGGCAACTGAGCATGATAAACATACCCCGCCCCCTCCCGCCCCCAAGTCCCAAAGCTCCCTTTGCTGGGGGAGAAGGACTCATGACCAAGCATTTCAGGGTAGACCACTTGTTGGAGCAGCGGTGAGGTTGGATGGGGCAGGGGTGTCTGGATAGCTTTGGATAGCCAGCTCTACATGTTACTGTTAGTGTTGTGGAGTTGGTTCTGTCTCATAGCAACCCTGTATAAAGTTTCCAAGGAGTGGCT
>NW_006408594.1:10657622-10693450 GCF_000296735.1 Chrysochloris asiatica
TTAGTGTTGTGGAGTTGGTTCTGTCTCATAGCAACCCTGTATAAAGTTTCCAAGGAGTGGCTGGTGGGTTTGAACCGCCAGTGTTGTGGTTAGCAGTCCAGAACTTATCCCACAGTGCCACCCAGGATGCCAGATTGTTGTTGTTAAGTGCCGTCAAGTCGGTTCTGACCCATAGCGACCCTGTATAGGGTTTCCAAGGAGCAGCTGGTGAGCTTGAACTACAGACCTTGCAGTTCAAACGGCTTTGCAGTGTGATGCATTAGCTCACAGCGCCACACCAGGACTCCAGGACGCCAGATAGGAGATATAAATAAAGTTAATGCAGTCCTCTGGCATTAGGAGAAGTCAGTCACACTTGTGAACAAGAGAAAGGAGAATTAGAAAATGGATTTCAAGCTCTGTTTGTCCTAGTCCCACTGCATTTCCACTCTCTTCTTGGTTAGAATTTTCGAGATCTCTGGCCCCAGTCTTGAACTCACTCCTGCTCACCTTCCATGTTCTCACTAGAGTATGATCATTTTATTGTGAATTGGGTGAAGATTCACAGAGCAGATCAGTTTGCCATTCAACAATTCAGACACAGTTTGTTTCATCTCCTTGACTGTGGTCCCCTCACTGAAACATCGCTGTTCCCATTTCTTCCCTGTGTGCCCTTTTCTAACCCTTAACCCTTCCAAACTTCGCCGTCGAGCAATGCTGCCTTTTGGGTCTCAAATGATTGATTGTTGTAAGGTGTGTGTTTTGCACTAGTGTTAATGTCCCCCTTATAGATCTGTCTGGTGTCTGGCTATAAATTGAGCCATGGGAGTGAGTCACCAAGGGTGACTCCAGAGTCTCAGGGTTCCACCAGTCTCCATCCAACCAGTTGTATTCACGTTCCCCTGCTCCCCACTCTATCCAGGTCCTTTTAATGTGATCCCTTCCACAGCAGTTGGTATTAGTAGCTGGGTTCCATCTGGTTCAGGTCTCAGGGTCAAGGACACTGATGTTTGTGTGGTCTGTTATATTCCACTGGACTGTTTTGACTTTCTTCGCTCTTCTTTCCAGGGAGACCGATAGTTGCACCTCTGAATATGATTTTTATGATGCACAAATGACATCAGTTTGCTGCCTCCAGCCCTTTCTATAATGCTTTGGGGTTGCCTCACTGCCCTTAAATTAAAATTCAGTCTTTAGCCTGCCCGCCCGCCCTCTATTTTATCTCCATAGCCCCACTTCCACTTTGCTGTTCATTCCATAAGAGTAGCTAACAACTTGTAGTTTTCACACACACCTTTCGGCCTTCACACACTGTTCCCTGGCTTACCGTCCCTATCCCGAGGGACCCGGGCCAGTTCCCATTCATTTGTAAAAGCCTACTTTTCACCCTTTTCTGTGAAGCCTTCCCTGGCACCCTTCACCTTGCCAGCAGTGCTAACCGGGACTTCCTATGTTCCTGGAAACATTTCACTGGGCTATGGCGGCAGGCATCTTTGTCTGCTAGATGCTGATTTTTTCCACGAGAGCATGACCAGTGTCTTACTGTCCATGGCCCTGACTTGACATCACTGTACAACAAACAGAAATGCCAAGGCAAGGCTGCTATTTCAGATTGTCTCAAAATAGAAAAAAATTCAATTAAATCACAGTCACAGGATATACCTGAGGCCTGGGTTTTATTTTCAAAATAAAAACATTTTAGAGAGAAGAAGACAATGACAGCCAGGTTAGGGTCTGGATGTGCCTGCATCTCTGTTCACCTGCAAGTGCTCTGGAGCTTGGATGAGGTTGGGGAGGGGCTGGGAGGGTAGAAGCAGTAAATTTGGCTCCATCCCAATCCCCACTGGCCTCTGAGCCCTGGCTGTCCTGTCCTCTTACCTCACTAGTGGCCCTGTTCCCAGAATGCCTGCTATTCTGTTTGAACAATGATCTATTGTTACCTTCGCTTTTATTCCCCACCCTTTCCTACAGTTTCTTGGGTTGAAACACCCTCTGTTACCACCAACCCAGCCTAGCCTGGAGTATATCAGCCTACACTTACTGAATGCTGGTTCATGATACCCTTTAATAAGCACCCTGTACTTTTCTAGAGTCAGAGAGTTATCACACCGCTTGATAATTTTCTACATCTTCACCACCAACCCACCCACTCTTGGACCTTGTCTTTTTATCTCAGTGCCTAGAATAAAGTAGACAGATAATAGGTGCTTAGGAGATGCCCGTGGACTGAATGAGTGATATGAGGTTGGTAAGTTCCTGGTAATGACAAGGCTTGGGGTCATGGCAGTGAAACTCAGGACTGATCTTGGAAGCCTTCTTAAACCCTGTCCTTCCCTCTAGCTTCAGACTCACTCCAGCAGAAAGTTAAGAGCATTTACACTCCAGGAATTGGCAGATACTTACTGACATTCCACCCACACCCCTTTTCTGTCCTTTTACTTTTTTGTTGCTGTTGAAAAATACACAGGTGTTCATATGCCAATTCAACAATTTCTCCATGTGCAATTCAGTGATTATTGATTATAATTTTCAAGTTATGAAACCATTCGCATCCTGTTAGGATAACTTCTCTACTTCCAGTTTCCTATCTAATCTTCCTAATCATTGCTCTCCATTTGATAACGATGTGGGGCTGTGGCTTAATGCACTGGAAGGCAAAGTCAGTTTGAACCTCAAAGTCAGCAGTTCAAGCTCACCAGCTACTCCTCGGAAATCCTGTGCAGGTTCGCTGTGGGTCAGAACCAACTCGACAGCACTTAACAACAACAACAACAACAACAACAACGAATAGTTCTTAAAAAAAAGAGCAAAATGTTCAACACAGACATTCTTAATAATTAAGCTTAACAATTATCTGGTAGCATAGTGGTTACGAATCAGGCTGCGAACCTTAAGGTCAGCGGTTCGAAACTACCAGCCGCTCCGCAGGAGAAAGATGAGGCTTTCTACTCCCGTAAAGATTTACACCCTCGGAAACCCTGTACAGGGTCGCTATGGGTCGGAACCGACTCGACGGCACTTAACAACAACAACAACAACATTATCTGGTTTAAAGAAGACTTCAGGAATAGAGGAATCTTGATTACAATGGGGAGAAATGCAGAATAGAATTTCAAATTATAATTGTCATGGAAACCAGACTTACTGGAGACATTGAGGCTGGATGAATCCTCCATCCCCTGCCCCCAGAAACTGTTGTCCCGAGAGCATCTTTAAAGCCAATGCAATCTGGTGTGTGTGGGGGGGTCTTTTATTCATAGAGAGCCTGCTGCTGAGCATTTTCTCCTGGGTTCTCTCTCACTCCCTGACTGGCCCTCAGAGGCCATTTCACAGGTGAGGAAGCAACATACAAAGAGACCATGGTGCATGGTCTCAAGCAACCAAAGCAGGAGAGCCAGGCTGGGTCTTGAAATGGGCTGACTTCTCAGAGGCATTTCTGAAGGTGGCAGGCTGTCTGCTCTACACTGCTAAGGGCTTCAGGGCTAGGATTGTGATGGGTGCTGTTGAGTCTGAGTTGGACCCGTGGAGGAGAAAACAGATGACTTCTCTAAGGATGAGGACCGGGTCTCCATCACTGTCAGATGGCAAACCTCGGAGTCCTTCCCATGGCCTTGTTCAGAATCCTTGAGTCAATTCTGACACACACAAGGTTTCCAAGGAGCAGCTGGTGGGTTTGAACCGCTGACCTTATGGTTAGCAGTCAGTGCTTATCCTACAGCACCACATCAGGACTCCAAATGATTTTCTGATGGGGTCCTCTCAACTGTCGTCGTCTGGGGGCTATTAGTGTTCTCATCTTATAATGAGGGAATGGATCCCTGATGGCATGGTGGAATAATGAACCACAAGGTTGGCAGTTCAAGCTCACCAGCTGCTCCTCATAAACCCCATACAGGGTCACTATGAATTGGAACTCACTGGACACCACTTAACAGGAACAATGAGGGAGCAGAGTCTACAATCTAAAGTAAGCCAGTGGCCTCCGGGATGTGGCTGAGGAGCCTGGCTGTGCTCAGCCCACCTGGGGCAAAACCCCAGGGCTCCAGCCTTTACACAGGGACATGTAGCCGGCACACCCTCTGTCTGAGGCAGCGGGGTGGCAGGACTCCATGTTACTACAGGGACGCCAAACCCAGGCTCTCAGTGACCTCACCCTCAGAGGAAGGTGCCCCACCTCGAACCAAGCAGCCCCACCCTGTCAGAGCCCTTTGGGTGCCAAGGGGAGGGGATCCTATTAGCCATCCAAACACTCATGATCACAGGTTTGGAAATCAGACTCCGTTGTCGAAATTGCCCTTGGATGCCTGAAGAGTGTTCTCCTCTTTTTAAAGCGCACAGGGAGCTCATCTGAGCAGGAACTTCTCTGTGTTCTTTCCCTGTGTTTTGATAATAAAAATGCGATTTCCTAACAGGTCAGACAGCTTCCCCAGAGAGAAAGAATGATGGGAAAGAAGATTAAGACTCAGGGCTGAGGTCCTAACCCTGCTGTTCAGCAGTTTGGTGGTCTTCGTTGAGCCCTTTGCTTTTCTGAGCCTGGTGTCCTCATCTGTAAAGCAGGTGTCCATTCCCCTGGCAGAGATGGTAGGACCCTCCCTGATGGGCATTTCTAGATGTGCACTTGCTTACCTGTCAGAAGCTTACTTTGTGCTGGGTCCTATCTCTCTGTGAAGGTTGATCTTTAACCACCATGTCCTCAGAGCCTAGCATAGTGCATGGAGCCATTTTATTAGCTAGAACTGCCTGAGGTGGTTGTTCTTAAGGGGAACACCAGGATTGAGGATGCTGCTGTGGGCAGTGTTTCTCAGAAAACACTCCGCTGCCTTGGAAGTCAGAAACTGACCTTTTAGGTCATTCCCTAGACTCTCCTCCTCCTTCCTCTCCAAGCTGATAACTCAAAGGCTCCAACCCCGACCCAGCTGACGAATGGCTTCAGGCTGCTTTGACTGAAAGCTGAGTGCTGGACATCTTGTATGTAGGCCTCACAGTGACAAGGATGTCCACTGCCCACTGTATGGTTTGCAGGGGTGTGAACTCCCATCTGGTATCACCAGCAGCAGCTTAGGTATTACATAGATATGCCATCGAGTCAGCTTTATGTGCAGCAGAAGTCCTGCGGTTAGCAGTCCAGTCCTTTTCCTGCAGCGCCACACCACAAGTCCAACTGGTTTTCGTTGGCACAGTCATTGGCTTGTTTGAGTCCACCGTTGGAGCTAATCCATCTTACTGAGGGTCCGCGTTACCTTCACTGACCCTCAACTTTGCCAAATATGATGATTTTTTCCAGCAAATGATCCCTCCTGAGGATGTGACAGACAGTATTTCGTTGTGATCCCTCAGGATTTCATTGGCTAACTTTCAGAAGTAGATCCCCAGGCCTTTCTTCCTAGTCTTAGTCTGGAAGCTCTGCTGAAACCTGTCTACCGCAGATAACCCAGCTAGAATTTGAAATACCGATGGCATAGCTTCCACCTTCAAGACAGTGCGCAAACCTCTGTAGTACGACAAACTGATAGGTGCAGCTTAATGAGTAGTTTGCCAGATTCCACAAATACAAACACAGGTCACTCCACTCATTTGCAGATGATAAATGAACACAAGTATACCACTGTTGTTGTTAAGTGCCATCCAGTAGCATTTTGACTTACAACAACCCTGTGTAGGGTTTCTGAGGAGGAGCTGGTACGTTTGAACTGCCAACTTTGTGGTTAGCAGTCCAGTGCTTATCCTACAGTGGCACACCAAGACTCCATGCAATATTTGGGATTTTTACTACAAAATTACTCATTGTTTATCTAAAATTCAAAGTAGCTGGGCATTCTGTATTTTATCTGGCAGCCTTCCTGTGGGGGCTGGCCATGAGAGAAACTGCCCGGCCCAGCTTACACCAGGCCAGTGAGCGGCTAGGCTTGGAGCTTTTACTGACTTTCTCATTAAGGAGCCAAACCAGTCCCTCCAGCTGGCCCCATTCTCAGAGGACAGCTTTCTCTGCCAATCACCTCCGGGAAGGAAGCAAAACTCAGAGGACAGACTGCCGGGTCCTTGTTTTCTCTCCTACTTATGTGACCTTGGGCAAGCCAGGCCCCCAACCTCACATTCCTTGGCTGGAGGGTATGGCGGTGGAAGATCTTTCAGGGTTATGATGAGAAATCAGAGAGCATGGCACCTCTGGGCTGGCCGGAGCAGCCTGTCTTCACAGGAGATGACATGGTGCTGGTGGTGGTGGTGGTGGTGGTGTGCTGTGGAGTTGGTTCTGACTCGTTGTTGTTGTTAAGTGCCGTTGAGTCAGTTCCGACCCATAGCGACCCTGCATAGGGTTTTCGAGGAACACCTGGTGAGCTTGAAACGCCGACCTGGCTTGCAGTTCAAATGGCTTTGCAGTCTGGCTCATTAACCCACAGCACCACACGAGTTTCCGAGGCTGTAAATCTTTTGGGAGCAGAAAGCCTCATCTTCCTCCTGTGGAACTACTGGTAGTTTTGAACTTCTGACCTTGAGGTTAACAGCCCGACTCGTAACCACTATGTTACCGTACAGAGCTCCATTATGGAAATTTGTTGCAATGACTAATTGCTTGTGGGTACAATGGCGCTGGATGCCAAGGGGAAGGAAGCCACTTGGCATGCTGGAGACCCTGAAGGCTGCCCTCTAGAGACCCTGTGAGGAAGGAGTACCTGGATGTGGGAAGGCCGAGGGTGAGGGGCCTGTGCACGGAGTCAGACCCCCCTCTGGGAGCTGGTGGAGGGACTTTAAGCTGAGACACACAACTGTTTGAGACAATTGACTCTGGAGAAGAAATCTTTCCATTCCTCTCACCATGTGTCTCAGACCCCAAAACTCCCCTCAAACAAGGGCAGTCCCTGCCTGTTAGGGCATTGAGGAAGGGGGGCTTCATTCCCTCAGGCTTCCTTCACCCTCAAACACACCACCCAACACCATGGCTATACCCTCATCCTTCTCGTCTGGCACCCCTCCCTCCGCTTGGCCCTGGGGCCTGGGGGAGGGGAGGCCTGGGCATTCCCCAGCAGCCTGCCCGGTCTCCTGGACACAGCTCCGTTTTCCCAGGCCCGGCCCCTTTTATCAAGGGGACAATGTGGACACACAGTGAGGGCCTTGTGCGGCACCCAAGCCCTTTAACTTGAGGAATTTTTCAAGTGCTGCCCTCTGTACGTGAGGACTCAGAGCTGTCCAATCCAGAGGCCCCATGCCCCGCACAGCTTCCTATCCTGCTCTTAGGGCCAGAGGAGGAGGGAGGGGGGAAACAGCCAAGAGAAGAGCTGCTCCCCCCACCAGTAGAGTTGTGAAGGAGAGCTTCGCCTTCGGAAAGGAGAGTGAGGCAATCCGGGAGAAGTGTCTGTGAGGGTGTGGGGATAAATCTGATGTATGAGGTGCCATCTCAGTACCTCTCTCTGAGCTTTTTCTAAGGAACGTCGCCCCCTGTCTGTGGTATATTGAGGAACAGCTTTTCTCTTTGGATCTCTGTTAACCCCATGTGAGGGTAGACTAAGATCAAGGTCCCCAACAGGCTGGTCCAAAGACTCCCCATCAGAATGGCCTTCTGATTCCCTGGCCCCATCCTATGCCTTTGTGCTGGACAGAGGAAACAAGAAGATTTTGGTAAATAGAGATGGATTGGGACTCAGCACAGAGGTGCACCAGAATCAAAGGAGTATATGAAGAACCGAGACTCAGAAAGGTCAGGGTTCTTGCATGGACCCAGGTGGCAGGAACTCATGGGCAGTCTGACCAGTCAGCTTCTGTATCCTTTCAGCCTGAGTTCCTAAAGAGGAGTTCAGTCAACCTGGGTTCATGCCCCTCCTTTGTCCTGGAGAGAGAGGGCACTCAATGACAATCCCATCAAGACGCAAGGAGAGACCCCGTGCCATCACTGTGAACACACATGGAGGTGCTGTGAGCAGAAGGAGAATTGGGTGCGGGCAGGCTAAACAGACCTTCCCGTGATGAGCTGGTTAAAGTCCTAACCCAAGTACTATATGACTGTGACCTTATTTGAAATAGAGTCTGAGCAGGTGTCATCAAGCTAATGTGCAGCCATAATGCAGTCGAGTGTGTCCTCATCAAATACGACTTGAAGTTAAGCAAGCAATGTCGAGTTGGTTCTGACTCATAGCAACCCTGTATAGGGTTTCCAAGGAGCAGCTGGTGGGGTTGAACCACCGACCTTGTGTGGTTAGCAGTCCAGTGCGTATCTTCAGAATGGGCTTTGTCTATGTTAGAATTCTTTCTCTGCTGTAAGGAAGACAGCGCCACAAGTTTTATGATAAGTGGTACATGCCGCATCGTCTTGGCTTCAGAGAGATGAAAGAGAGCAGTGGGGATTGCGGCTTGTGAGTGAGTGTGTGTTAGGCTGAGGGCAACAGCTGCAGGCCACTCAGCAAGTTCTCACTGGGCAGAACGAAGCATCTGGTATTTCCAAGGTTACTGATTTTCAAGGGAAACTAGAAATCTGGATGTTAAAAACGAATCTCCTGATTTAAAATGTAAACCATACAATTCTCATATGACATCCATGTTGTCCTATAGTTTGTAACTTCTGATTAAGAAGGCAGAAATTAAGGTAAGTGGTGTGGTGCTGTGGGTTAATTCACCAGACTGCAAAGCCGTTTGAACTGCAAGGTCAGTGGTTGAAACTCACCAGCAGCTCCTCGGAAACCCTATACAGGGTCGCTATGGGTCGGAACTGACTCGATGCCACTCCCAACAACATATTAAGTCTAGTTCCTCTGTCTCCCTGCTGACTGAAGTGCCATGATGACAGCATGTCTGTTTTGTTCGGAACAATTCCTAAGGGTCTAGCACAGTGTCTACCATAGAATAAACTCTAGATGGATGGATGCACTGATGGGCTGCTGGATACATCAGTGGATGGGTGGGTTGACAGGCAGACAGATGGGTGGATGGATGGATAAAAACATGGATGAATGGACAGATGGATGTATAAATTCATGGATGGATAGGTAGATGGATGGTTGGATGGATGGATTTATGGGTGGATAGGTGGATGGATGGATGGATGGATGGATGGATGGATGGATGGATGGATGGATGGGTGGATGGATGGATTATTCATGGGTGGATAGGTGGATGGATGGATGGATGGATTCATGGGAGGATGGATGGATTGATTCATGGGCGGATGGATGGACAGTTGGATTAATGGGTGGATAGATGGATGGATGAATACATGGAAGGATCCATTGATAAATGGGTAAATTAATTGATATGAAATGTGCTCAGGATCTCCCTCCTATGCCTTCTCACCCAGACAGGCCCCACACGTCTTTCTAAATCAGACACTAAATATTCTGATGTACCTTCTTCACATCCTCCTTATACCATCAAAACTGTTCTTCACAAATGATCAGGTGCCAGTCTCTTACACCTTGTTATGAATTACCTTTCTCATGGACATTTTCCCAGACTGGGTTCTTAGTAGATGCTCAGTAAATGTTTGCAGAGGGAATGACTTTGCCTTCTAAATATATTCTGTGTGGGATGAAGGAATACGGAAATCCAGGTGCCGGTGGAAGTGAGGATGACACTGTTGTGTCTTGGGGGAAAAGAAGGGCAGGGCTGGGAGATAACATTCTAGCCTCTCCTCTGCAGTCACAGTGACTGTTGACTTTGTATACCCCAAAGACCTGGTCTGGGGAGTCAGGGGAGCTACCAGGGAGCAGCTAGGCAGGTTTCCATGTGTAGGCATGAAGCAGGCATTCCATCTAGAGCAAGGCAAACACTGCTGCCTTCCTCCCTTGGGGAGAGGAAATGACCCTTCACTTCCCCAGGGACACACCCGGCTGACCTCAGCCCTCCACCCGTCCTGTTGGAGGACAGGCAAGAAAGAAACAAACATTAGTTAAGCACCTGCCAGATGTCAGGCCTATCATTTCTGGAGTCCCTACAGCAGATGCAACAGTGCCTTTGTTTTCACTGTGATGAAGAAAGAGAATCATGAGGTTTAGCATTTGTTTGCGGCAGCGTTTAGGAAATTAACAGAGCCCAGGCAGCACTTGACATTGGTAAAGCCTGTTTACCTCTGTTCAAATCGGTGTCCTCATTTATCTTCATGACAACTCTATGGGTAGACTTTCCTATCCCCATTCTACAGATAAGAAAGCAGAAACTGGTCTAAAATCATGTAGTTAAATAGGATCAGAGCTGCCAACTCAGGCTCAGGTTTTCTGCTCCATTTTCTTTGCACATTTAAGGATAAGCCCCAAGTAAATGCATGCATCTCCTAAAACCCCCAGTCCCTGCTGCTTGCAGGAGTTTTGGTTGTGGATCCAAGTAAAATGAAGTATTTGACAACTTCAATCATTTCTCCATTTATCATGATGTTATTCCTTGGTCCAGTGGTGAGGACTTTTGTTTTCTTTACTTTGAGGTTCAATCCAGACTGAAGGCTGTGGGCTTTGATCTTCCTCAGGAAGTATTTGAAGTCCTCTTCAGTTTCGGCACCTCTCTTTGAAATGGGCACAAATACGGATCTCTTCCAGGCAGTTGGCCAGGTAGTTCCAAAGGCAAGTGACCTAAAAGAATGTGTAAATCATTGGACAATGTCACTGATGTCCCATGTGAGTAAAGTTTTACTAAAGATAATATAAAAGTGGCTGCAAACATACATTGACAGAGAACTTCCAGAGGTTCAAGCTGGATTCAGAAGAGGCCGTGGAATGAGGGATATCATTGCTGATGTCACATGAATCTTGGCTGAAAGCAGAGAATACTAGAAAGATGTTTACTTGTTCTTTATTGACTATTTGGAGACTTTTGGTTGTATGGATCATAACAAGCTATGTATGACATTGAGAAATATTACTGTTCTGGAACAGTTAATTGTGCTTATGAGGAAACTGTATATAGACCAAGCGGTAATTGTTTGAACAGAACAAAGGAACACTGAATGGTTTAAAATTAAGAAAGGTGTGTGCCAGGGTTGTGCTTTTTCACCATACATACTTACTCAATCTGTATACTAAGCAAATAATCCAAGAAGCTGGATTATAATGAAGAAAACATGGCATCAGGATAGGAGGAAGAATCATTAACAACCTGCAACGTGCAGATGATACAACCTTGTTGCTGAAAGCAAAGAGGACATGAAATACTGATGAAGATCAAAGACCACAGTCTTCAGTATGGGATGCATCTCAATGTAAAGAAAACAAAAATCCTCACCACTGAATCAATAAACATCCATGTAAATGGAGAAAAGAATGAAATTGTCAAAGTCTTCATTTTGCTCAAATCAACCATTAACACTCAAGGAAGCAGCAGTTAAGAAATCAAACGATATATTGCATTAGGCAAATCTGCTACATAAGACCTCTATAAAATGTTGAAGAGCAAAATGACAGTCTGAGGACTAAGGTGTGCCTGACCCAAGCCATGGTATTTTCAATAACCTCATGTGCATGTGAAAGTTGGACAGTGAATAAGGAAGACCACAGAAGAATTGATGCATTTGAGTTATGGTGTTGGAGGAAAATATTAAAAGTACCATGGAGTGCCAAAAGAACAAACAGATCCGTGTTGGAAGAAGAACAATCCGAGTGCTCCTTGGAGGCCAGGATGGCCAGACTTTGTCTCGCATACTTTGGACATGTTGTCAGGAAGGACCAGTCACGTGTTAGTAAAGTGGAGGATTGGAGAAAAAAGAGGAAGACCCCCAATGAGGTGGATTGGTCCAGTGGTAGCAGCAATGGGCTCAGGCCTAGCAACGATTGTGAGGTTGGCCCAGGATGGGACAGTGTGTGATTCTGTTGTGCACAGGGTCACTATGGGTCAGCACTGACTCAATGGTACCTAACAACAACAACTTTCAGCAAGCAAAGTTGTATCATCTGCATATCACAGGTTGTTAATGAATCCTCCTCCAATCCTGATGCCACATTTTTCTTCATATAATCCATCTTCTCAGTTTATCTGCTCAGCATACAAGTTGAGTAAGGGAAAGGATCCAACCCTGGTGCACACCTTTCCTGATTTTATTCTGTATCTGCTTGTTCTCTTAGTATCCTTTTGGTTGATGTCCAGGTTCCTCATGAGCACAGTCAAGTGTTCTGCAATACCAATTCTTTAAAAAGCTATCCATCGCTTGTCATGAGCCACACAATTGAAAGCCTTTGCATAGTCAATGAAGCACAAGTATACATCTTTCTACTATTCTCTGCTTTCAGCCAAGATCCATCTGACATCAGCAATGATGTCTCTAGTTCCACATCCTCTTCTGAATCTAGCTTGAGTTTCTGGCAGTTTCCTATGAATGTTAGATGGGTTGATGGATGAACTGGGCCACTTCCTCAGGCAAGTGTCCACTATCCTCAGATTAGGCTAAATACTCTTCCATGGACTAACCTGGGTCTTTGTCCTTAGTGTTCTCTGGGGCTATTGTCCACTTACCTCCCTCTCTCTGCAATTTGGCGATAATCCCCTGGATGTCAAGAACAATGTTGCCATCAATACTTCTTTCCTTAGAACTTGAGAGCTCTGGCACGTAGTTGGTGGTCAGTAAATGAATGTGGTACAGGCTTAGGTAGCATTTCATTCCATGTGGATGGGCTGACCATGAGTTTTGGCGTGACTTGATGGCAGCTAACAAGAACAAAGACGCCTTCTCTGACCAGCCTTTCTTGGCCCATTTCCCCTGTTCCCAGAATGCTTTTCCTTCAGTGCTTTGGGGGCTGTCTCTTTTATTCATAGTTCTCATCCTTTTTTTTTTTTTTAACCTAGTTCATTTTCTGTCTTTTCCATGAGCACGTAAACTCCCTAAGGGCAGGGTTATGTTTGCTTTTCTCTATCCCTCATGCCTGATACTGTATCCAGCCCATACTAGGCTCAATAATAGTGGATCCAAGGAGGAGTGGAGTCCTGGTGTGCTGCTGTGGGTTCATGTGCTGGAACCTCAAGGTCGGCAGTTCAAGCTCACCAGCCGCTCCTTGGAAACCTTTTACTGCGTCACTCTGTGTCAGAACTGATTCGATGGCACTTGACAACAATAAGAAAAGAAGGAAAGAATAAATGATGCGAATTGTAGCCAGACCTACCCACAGAAGTCTTTCTGATTGCTGCTGGAGACCAATCAGGAGACATTGTGGTTTGGGGTCATAGTGGGTTTTTGTTTCTTACCTCCCCACATCTCTGTGCAGGTACTAGGGCCTTGCCCACCTCAGAGGGCCCCTCCCCTTCCTAGTTCACTGGAGCATTGAATAGCATGGAGTTGCAGAGAGGCTAAGGAACCCTGTTGGCACAGTATCAGTTGTACTTGACTGCTCACTCTGAAGGTTAGCTGAGCCCACCCAGCACTGCTGTTGTTGGTAAGTACCATTGCATTGGTCCCAACCCATAGTGACCCTGTGTAGGGTTTCTGAGGAGCGGCTGGTGAGTTTGAACCATTGACCTTGCGGTTCAAACTGACCTTGTGGTCAAGTGCTTATCCCACAACGCCATACCAGCACTTCTCTGTCAAGATTACAGCGTAGGGAACCCCATGGGCTCTTCGTACTGCTCTGTCACACGGGGTTGCTCTGAGTCAAAAATGGCCTCCAGGACACCCAGCAGTGCAGAGAGGCCGGCCCATCCAAGGAGGAGTCCTTTTTTTTTGGGGGGGGGGGGCAAGAAGGGATTAAGCAATGGAACTAGAATTGAATCTCGGGGCTCTATGTGTTCAAAGTCTGTGCCCTTGGCACACCTCCTTTCGTTGTGCTATGTGACTCTGCCTGTCTTTCTAACGGGGGAAGCTCTGGTGTACCCACTGTCAGTAGTGTGGTATGTGATTCTGTGGGTGCCCTCACCCCTCTGTCCAGACCAGGGGTGAGAAACTAGTATGTTGCATCAGAAGCCTGAAATCTCTGACTGGAGCTGGATCCCTGTGTTTCCCCCACACTCCCCAACAGCCACGGTCACTTTGATGTGCCGTAGTGGCTTGCATATTGATGTGATGCTGAAATGCACACCATAAACATTTCATACACCAACAGAGTAACCCTGGTGGACAGCTTCAGAAGAGCTTCCAGACTTAGAGTAGGAAGAAAGGCCTGGTGATCACTGAAAAAAAAATGAGACCACGGAATCCTTAGGGTTCACACGGGAACATTGTCTTCCTCCTTGCTTTGTGACTTGTCATCAGGAGGAGCAGTTGTCAGAGGAAGATATCATATTTGGTGAGGTAGAAGGCAGCGAGGGTAAAGGAGACCCTCAGTGGATGGACCAGGACCGTAGCTGCGATTGTGGACCTGAACGTGCTGACTATTATCAGGGTGACACAGGGCCAAGGGACAGTTCGTTCTTTGATACAGAAGGTCACCATGAGCCAGAGCCGATGGCAGCTACCTGAAGCAACCTTCCCACAGGACAGCTCAAATGGTCTGGACCCTTCTCCATTGCCACTGCCTAACCATGATGACCTGAATGACTTGTTAAAAGGGCTCAGCTTGGACACAGGTTGTGATGAATTGAATTGTGTTTCCCCACCCCAAACTATATTGATACCCTGTTCCCTGTATGTTAGATAAGACCCTGTTTGGAAATAAGGTCTTCTGTTATGCTATTAAGGTTAGACTCGAGTAGGTGTATCCTTATCCTTGTCCATTCTGAGTAGTGTTGTGTAAAAAGAGCAGGAGAGATACAATCACACACACAGGGAGAAGTCAGCCACCATGTGTGGAATGCCAAAGAACACGTGAGGTTACTGACAAGCAAGGGCTGTCCCCTAGAATGCATGCTTGATCGAAGCTTCCAGCCTCCAGACCTAGGAGACAACACATTTCTGTTCTGTAAAGCCCCCCACTTTGTGGCATTTTGCTGTGGCTGTCCTGAGAACAAAGATACATGTGGGACCTGTTTGTGACACTTCTCCCTTCTTCCCCGCTGAAGCCATGAAAGAACTTGGTACCTGCTCTTTTTCCATTTCCCTCCCACACCACATCCTGCCTCCCCAAGCTAGGGATTTCCCACCCCTGGGTTTTATAAGATTCTTCTTCCCGGGGCCTCTGATGTGGCAGTAAAATATGAGACCACCCACTGAGATAGAAGCCTCCTTTGCTTGAAAGCCCGCCCCTTCCTGCAGGCAGAGGGCTTGATGGATTGGCTGAGTCTTTTCAGGGGACCCGCTATGAGAATGAATTTATTAGAGCACTAGAAGAGGCAGTAGTCTGGGAGACAAGATTCCAGGTACAGCGGGTCCCTCTAATTTGCCTGAGGTCAAACAGTTGGTCAGTTACAGGGACCGCAACCCCAACCCCAACCCCAACCCCCAAGGCATCTAGAATTCCAGACCATCTCTGTCCTGCCCTCTGCCAGCCAGAACTGTTCAGAGGCAGCTCAGGCCTGAATGAGCCCCCGGCAAGGAGGCTGCAGTCTGTGTGGCCCACGAGGAGACTTCTGATGCCCAGCCAGGCAGGGGGATGGACAGCCTGACCCTTGCTTTAGCAGGAGTCCGTCTGCCAGGATTTGCAGTGGACATTCCAGAGATGAGCAAAACAAGTTTTTCTCCTGGGAAGGTGAGACCCCATCAAGGCCAGAGCCGCTTGGGTGGTATTGGTGTAGTGTAGTGCGATGTGCTCTGGGCTCTGGTTTGGAATCAAACTGAGACTGCTGGTGGTGCAGGTTGGACACAACCCATACAATGACCCCACAGCATAGTCAGTGTGCATGTGTACACATATTACAGCAGTGCACCAGTAGATGGCAGTAAAGCATCTTGAGGAAAGTACGCTGGTTGGCCTACCAGTCACCAAACCTTTGCTCAATGCATGCCATGCCATTGAGCCTTGACATTTTGATCTAGTGAGGATTGAAGCATAGTTCCTGGTTTCCAAAAGCTCCCGAGCTAAATGTATGGGGGCCAGGGAGGGACAAACAAAGTGCAGTTACAACGCTTTGTAAGTCCAGTGTTGTGATAGTAAGACCAGTACACAGTCAGCTCAGCCTTTTTAGAAGGATGGTCTTGACAAGAGTAGGGATCACCTGTGAGGGCCTCAGAACGTGAGAAAGAGGAAGCCAGGCAAACTAGAGCAGGGAAGACTCTCTGCAGAGAGAACAGCATCTGCAAAGTCTCAGAGGCAGAAGAAGAGTGTGGGATGTGTTTAGGGAATTGCAGGAAGTTGAGTGTGACCATGGAGCTAGTGTCAAACAGGAGTGGGAATGGAGTCACAGATTAGAAGATCACAAAGGGCCCTGGGGGTCTGGGTTGAATCCGAAAGAACTTAAAGTAACAGATCTAATCAAACTCACTACTGACACATAGGTTGACGTTGAATAAAGACCTCTCCATCTGAGACATGTGGGAAATGTTCCCTGTTGTCGGGGTTGACACAGGCTTGAATGTGTTTAAAGGCAGAGACATGTGAAAGGGCTTGTAGGCTGTAACGTGACCCTGTTGTTGTTGTCATCCATTACTTCTCATAGCACCTGGGATCTAGGATAGGATGGATCAACGCAAGATGAGTCATAATTCTGTCTTGTCACCTGCATGAAGATAAGATCAATATTTGGTTTATTTGGGGGTTCCAGCTAAAGTCGGTTTGAACTGCAGGGTGGCTATGTGTTGGAACTGACTCCTCGGCACATAACAGCAACAACATGGCTCCCAGTAGGCATGGAGTAAGCACTCCCTAGTTCTTTTTTGTGGCATTTAGGAGTCCTGGTGTGGCGCTGTGGGCTAATGCGCCAGACTGCAAAGCTGTTTGAACTGCAAGGTCGGCAGTTCAAGCTCACCAGGTGCTCCTCGGAAACCCTATGGGTCGGAATCGACTCGAAGGCACTTAACAACAACAACATAGGAGTCTTGGAGTTCTGGTGTGGCACTGTGGATTAATGCGTTGAACTGCAAGGTCAGTGGTTCAACGTCACCAGCCACTCCTTGGAAACCCTATACAGGGTCACTATGGGTTGGAACCAAATCGACAGCACTTGACAACAACAACATTGGAGTCTTGGTGTGGCACTGTGGGTTAATGCACTGGATTGCAAAGTCATTTGAACTGTAAGGTCAGTGGTTCAAGCTCAATAGCTGCTTCTTGGAAACTCTATACAGAGTTGCTATGGGTTGGAACTAACTTGATGGCACTTAACAACAGTTGCTGGTCCTGGGTCATATCATTTAGCATTTGCTCTGTACCAGAAATCATTCTAAATGCTTTCTGCATCTTGTCTTACTTGATTATCCCAATGGCCCTATGAAGTCGTTTCTACTGTTATACTTCCCATTTCACAGATGTGGAAGTCGAGTCACCCAGTGGTTGAGTGATTTGTCCCCAGTGCATGAGGGGTAGAGGCTGGATGACCTCATTGTTTAGATTACCACATGCCTTTCTCACCACAACCTGGCCTTCTTGGTATTACCATCACCAGTTGGCAAATAAGGAAACTGAGACCTAGAGGAGTGAACATCACATGTCTTAGATCACATGGTGAGTAAATAGAAGAGCTAGGATATTTACCTAAGTCTATATGATTCCAAATTTGTGTGTGTGTGTGTGTGGGGGGGTCCCATTATACCAGTGACATTTGATTATTATTTGCTATCTTGACATTCTAGGTCTACCCAGTACATTCCTTAACCCAAGCTAGAAAGACCTCTTTTTTGGGTCCTACCCTGGCCTTCACTAGCTATACGCCTCCTGACAGGCAAGGCGTCACCAGGACCCTGCAAATTGACCCCATAGGACTTCCTCTGGGGATTCAGAGTCGTAGAATTCCTGGACTAGATGGGCCAGGACCCAATACAGTGGCCTGCATTACCCAATGTCTAGGACTATCCCCAGGGATGGAGGGTTGTCTGTGTATGGGGTGAGTGAAACTTGGCCATATGGGCTGGGTTATTCATGTGCCTGACCCTAATCCCCAGTAGGACAGGCATGAGGATGATTAGGAAAGGCCACAAGTTAGGGCTGGGACCACGAGCTAGGAATGTCCATGCTGCCACGTTCTAGGGTGACACGCTCAGATTCTGAGAAATTTACATTCTGAGCTTTCCAGGTTGTTATTGGGTTGTATTTGCCAAGGAATGAGGACAGACATGTATTATTTAAAGCTTTATTACTTTTAAATATTTAGATGTACACCTCCATTTGTTCTTTTGCCTCAGCCCTTAAAAATGTAAGGACAAGCTTGCTCCAGTGATTGGAGTTTGCAAACACTACCTTTAAGAATTCATGATCCAATTCACAAACTACATGCAAAGTTTCTCATTGTACAAAACTGGCTGCACACATTTTATCGAAGGCCATCTCTGAGAGGATAAATAAATAAATGACACTTTGCTTTCAAGTCACGCTAAATACTTCCTGCCCCATGAAAGTCGTGCCTTGTTGATAAACCTGTCAGTTTTGAAAGAAAAATGGCTTTAACATGGGTCTGTCAGTCCGTGGTTTGGGCAGTCTTGGGAAAGAGGGAGTTTGAATGCAGACACATGGAAGATTAGTCAGAGAGTTTATAAAAAGAATTCTTTCTTTCACAAGTAGAAAGTTGAAAGAAATAGTTGGCAACATCTATGTTCTATAGAGAAGAAGAGAAGAGGGTACTATGAAGGAGGTTGTGGGAGCTTCTGCCTAATGCAATGCTAATCTGTGTCTAATTGATCAAGAACCTGGTCATGTGGCCACACCTACCTGCAAGGGAGGTTTGGGAAATCCCGTTTCACATGCCTAGCTATAAATTCCCTTAGTGTGAAAGACTAGAGAGTGGATATTGGGAACACTGCTCCAGAGAAGGTTGATGAAAGTTTCTACCACGATCCCCCATGTACGTCACTGAAAACTATTCGTTTCATTATAACAACAATCAGAAAAGCAAATGGAAAGGATCCTTGCTTTTGCTTTGTGCGTGGAAGGACATCTAACTCAGGGATATCCCAACTTTGTTGTTGTTGTTGTTAGGTGCCATCGAGTCGGTACCGTCTCATAGCGACATTATGCACAGCAGAACAAAACACTGCCCGATCCTGGGCCAACCTCAGGAGAATATTGAAAGTGCCAGGAAGGACCAGTTGCTGGAGGAGGATATCCCAACTTTGTTGTTGTTGTTGTTGTTGTCTTCAAGTGCCGTCGAGTCAATTCCGACCCATAGCGACCCTTTATAGAGTTTCTGAGGAGCAACTGGTGAGCTTGAACCACTGACCTTGCAGTTCAAACGGATTTGCAGTCTGGTGTATTAACCCACAGCACCACACCAGGATTCCATCCCAACTGTAGCAGCTGCTTTTTAGTAGCACAGTTTAGGAATTAGAAGGCCTGGATTCAAGTGCCTTAGGTAAAGTTTCAGTCTCCCTGGATTTCAGTTTCCTTCTTTATAGGATTGTTGCTATTTGTAGGATTTTTGTTGTGCTTGTTGGGTGCCATTGAGTTGGTACAAAATCATATAGCTACCCTACGTACAACAGAATGAAACACTGCCCAGTCCTGGGCCAAACACAATCGTTGCTACAGTTGAGCCCATTGCTGCTGCCACTGTGCCAGTCCATCTCACAATCCATCTCCTCCTTCTTTTTCTCTGACCCTGCACTTTACCAAACATGGTATCCTCCTCCAGGGACTGATCCCTCCTGATAATATGCCCAAAGTACTTGAGACAAAGTCTGGCCATCCTGGCTTCCAAGGAACATTCTGGCTGTTCCTCCAAAACAGATCTATTTGTTATTTTGGCAGTCTATGGTACTTTCAATATTCTCCTCCAACACCATAACTCAAATGCATCAATTCTTCTACGGTCTTCCTTATTCACTGTCCAACTTTTACATGCATATGAGGTTATTGAAAATAGCATGGCTTACTTGGGTCAGGCTCACCTTAATCCTCAAGCTGACATCTCTGCTCTTCAACACTTTAAAAAGGTCTTGTGCAGCAGACTTGCCTAATGCAATATGTCTCTTGATTTCTTGACTGCTGCTTCCGTGAGTAGTGCCTTGTTCTTTGCCAATTCCTTCAATGCACCTTGGACTTTTTCCTCCATGATCATCTGCTCTAGATCATATGCTACCTCTTGAAATGGTTGAACATCAACCACTTCTTTTTGGTACAGTGATTCTATGTATTTCTTCCATCTTCTTTTGATGCTTTCTGCATCATTCATATTTTGCCCATTGAATCCTTCAATACTGCAAGTCAAAGTTTGAATTTTTTCTTCAATTCCATCAGCTTGCGAAATGCTGTGCATGTTCTTCCCTTTTGGATTTCTAACTTCAGGTCTTTGCACATTTAGTTATAATATTTGACTTTGTCGTTTTGATCTGACCTTTGAAATGTTCTGTTCAGCTCTTGTACTTCCTCATTTTTTGTACTTGCTTTAGCCTCTCTATGCTGGAGAGCAAGTTTCAGAGTCTCTTCTGACATCCTTTTGGTCCTTCCCTTCTTTCTTGTCTTCTCAATGACCTTTTGCTTTCTTCATGTATGATGTTCTTGATGTCATTCCACAATTCTTCTGGTTTTTGGTCTTTAGTGCCTAATGCTTCGAATCTGTTCTTCAGATGATCTCTAAATTTAGGTGGGATATATTCAAGGTCATATTTTGATTCTCCTGGACTTGTTTTCATTTTCTTCAGCTTCAATCTGAATTTGCATATGAGCAATTGATGGTCTGTTCCACAGTCTGTCTGCTCCTGGTCTTGTTTTGGCTGATGATATGGAGCTTTTCCACCATCTCTTTACACAGATGTAGTCAATTTGATTTCTGTGTATTCCACCTGCTGAGATCCATGTGTATAATCATATTTTATGTTGTTTTAAAAATGTATTTGCAATGAAGCATTCATTGGTCTTACAAAATTCGATCATGTGATCTCCAGCATCGTTTCTGTCACCAATGCCATATTTTCCAACTACTGATCCTTCTCCCTCTTTGTTTCCAACCTTTGCATTCCAATCACTAGTAACTGTCAGTACATCTTGATTGCATGTTTGATCAATTTCAGACTGAAGAAGTTGATAGAATTCTTCAATTTCATCCTCACTGGCTTTAGGGGTTGGTGCATAAATTTGAATAATAGTGGTATTAACTGGTCTTCCTTGTAGGTGTATCACAATCCTATCACAGACAGTGTTGTACTTCATGATTGATCGTGATATGTTCGTTCTGATGATGAATATGATCCCATTCATTTTCAATTTGTCATTCCTGGCATAGTAAACCATTTGATTGTCAAATTCAAAATGGCCAATACCAGTCCATATCAACTCGCTAATGTGTAGGGTATGGCTGTTTATATGTTCCATTTGATTTTTAACAATTTCCAATTTTCCTATATTCATACTTCATACATTCCATGTTCTGATTATTAATGGATGTTTACAGCTGTTTATGTTCACTTTGAGTTGTGCTCCATCAGCAAATGAAGGACCTGAGAGATTTCCTTCATTTACATCATCATGGTCAACTCTACTTTAAGGAGGCAGCTCTTCCTCAGTCACATTTTGAGTGCTTTTCAAACTGAGGGCCTCATCTTCCAGTACTATATCTGACAATATTCTGGTGCTCTGCATCATGTGTCAGTATCTAATAATCTGGTACTGACAATGTTCCACTGATATTCATAAGGTTTTCAGTGACTAAATATTAGGAAGTAGTCCATCTCTCCTTCTTCCCAATCTGTCTTCATCTGGAAGCTCAGGTAAAACCTGTCCAGCGTGGGTGATATTTAAAATACCCATGGCACAGCTTCCAGAATCACAGGATCACACAAGCCACCACAGTACGACAAACTGACATATTTATATAGCATTCTTTATCTCAAATAATCCTTAAAATAACCTTCAGAAATGTATGTTGTTGTTGTTAAATGTTGTTAAGTCGAGTCAGTTCCAACTCATAATGACCCTGTGTAGGGTTTCCAATAGTGGCAGGTGAGCTTGAACTGCCAATCATGCAATTCAAACCAACCTTGTAATACAGCGCATTAACCCTCAGCATCACACCCGAAATATATAGGACTGGTAATAATGTCCTCATTGTGAAGAGGATAAAATAGATATAGGAAGTGAAGTGAAGTGAGTTCTCCAAACCCCTGGCCCAGCACTGCCTACCAGCAGTCAAGGCGAGAGAGGGAAGATAGGAAGTGTATCTGCGCATGCACCTGTGGGAGTTAGACATAGGGGGAGAAGGGGACAAAAATGCAAGCCATTCTGTATCTTTACTCAGTAGATTTCTTATTCTCCATTACAGGGCGAAATATTTCCATGGAAAGAAAGTGAATGGAGAAATTGAGATCCGAGTGGAGCAGGTAGGTGGGAACCCGTGTCTTCATGCTCTCACCTGGACCTTCTCTTGAGCTGGGAACATTTCTAGGAGCAACCTTGGCCCCCATCTTAAGTGACCGTCATGAGCTAAAATTACCAGAGAAATCCTGGTCCAGGGCCTCCTTGGCTCATGCCCTATAATCTCATCAAATTCCAGAATTATTTGATCCAACAGTTTCAACCTTTTTGTTGTAACAACAAAACCTTTCTTCAAAGGAAACCTCAGGTAGAAGCCCATTCTCCAAAACAGAGGCAAGTGGCAGTGCTCTGGTGGAAAGAGGCATGGGCTTGCTCACACGTCTGTTTGCTTTCTCTGTTCCATCTTGTCTTATGGTCCCTGAGGCATCTCCTTGAGACCAAAGATCATGGCTGGGATGCTGAATGAGCTTGAATCCTGAATCTTTCTTTTGCTAGTTGTTGGACAGGTGAGTTTAATCTTTGTATGCCTCAGTTTCCTTGTTGTGATTAAGAGATTTACAACTTTAAAAGAGACAAAAAGTGTGAATACGAGATCTTGTTGTTGTTGTTAAGTGCCAACTCATAGCCACACTATATAAGGGTTCCAAGGAATGACTGGTGAGCTTCAACCACCAACCTTGCAGTTCAAATCAACTTTGCAGTCCAGTGCGTTAACCCACATTGCCACACCAGGACTCCTTGCTACTATTGTTAAAATCAATATTCAGGACTGTCATTTTGTGAGGAATGAAACAAAGACTCGCTCAAGACTACACAGTAGTTCCACCTAGAAAGTATGGCCTCGTGATTCCAGATCTCAGTGGACACTTGTTGAGGCCCTACTGTATGCCAAGTCCTTTTCTAAGTCTTAGTATCCATGTCAGAGCAAAGGCTTCAGAAGTCTGACGCTATGATACAATTCCTCTGCCATCCCTTATTAACGTAACTCTGTGACCTTGGTTGTACAGACTTATGCTTTCTCCAGCTCGATGTACTCTGGCTACAATTGAGATAATAACTTCACATGGCTACTTGAAGAAACAAATGAGTTAATCTATGAAAATTACTTCAAAGAGTGCCTGGCATGTGCCAAGCACTTAGTAAATGCTATCTGTTTATCCTCCTCATCTTCGATGGCAATTAATAAAATAGGGCCTTATGATAAGAATAACTGAGAAGTTCTATTTTTAAAAAATCAGTAAAAGTGGGTGGCGTGACGGCTCTGAACCCAGCAGTCTGCTCAGTTCTGCCATGTTGGAGGAACAGAAAGGTCGTCTGAGCATCAAGCTGAGTTGACTTAATATTAAAATGCCGACAGTTTGAATTTAAATTGGAGCCTGTGGCTTTTAAGGCTACCCAATGTCTATTGGTTTTCCTTCCATGGCAAAGGGAAGGTTATTTTTATTCGTTTAACAAATATTTGCCAAGTGTCTATGATGCTAGCTGACTGATGTGTGGGTAATAAGGATACTGACGCCGAGGTCCTGTCCCTCAAACCTTGCAGTCTAGTAAGGAAGACGAGGTAAGTCTTGACAGAACTCCAGTACAGGTGGGTGGTCAGGTAAGAGAGATCCCAACTTAGCATAGAAGTGGCTTCAGGGAACAGGAAAGAGTCTCACCATGTGGAAGCAATGGCATGAAACAAATGTGATCGGGTATTCTATAATCAAGGAGACTGGAAGTGCAGGGCATGGATTGGTGAGGAGTACAGATTGATTGAGTTCAAGACAAGAGAAATCACCCTCCCTTCCCCCAACCCACTCCTCCTCCTCTGTTTCTCTTCTTAGTCAAGAGGACCACCTTTTGTGTTAGTTGGAAACCTGTACAATTCTCTTAGATACTTCCTTTTCCCTCTGCCATTATACCAATTGAGTTCCCAAATCCTGTGACCTCCCCATCCCTTACTCCAGGGTCTGTCCACTGCCCTCCAACCCCACCATAAACTCTCATCCATTTCACAACTTCCTTCCCCATCTCCACTTCATTCTTCAGACTAAAGCCAGTAGGAGCTTTATAAAATGCAAATTGGATCCTATAATTCTTAGCTTTAGAATCTCTTCTGCAAAGGCTCTGAGCATCTCCACTCCAATCTAAGTCTGCTAACCTGATTATTTCTATTCATAGCACCCCATCATCTCCTTTCTATCCCTTATCTGATTGTTTAATCATATATTTGAGATGAGAGTAGATATGTATTTAATCTTTTCTGCCTGGATCTTAGATCTCACCCTGTTAAGTAGCACAGGGTCTGGCCCAGAGTTGAATGAAAGCACATGTTTGTAGAGTGAATAACTGATAGGTTCCATGGATTCCAGCCTGCTCAACAGTTTCCAAGGGTGACAAATCGCTGCCCCTTTCTCTTCCCTCAAAAATCTGAGTTTTCCATAAACCATTTGGTAAATGCTTGGTTGCCAACTGAGCTAATCCTGCCATATTCATTGGTGGCAACCCCAAAGCAGGAATTATTTTCCTCCTTTTATCTCAGAGCTGCCACTGGTTAAACTTGTGGGTGCAAAATCTAGGAGCAGCAACAACAGAAGGAATAACACCCAGAAATTCTGGGATATCCATGAAGGCTACAAACATCAGGAAGAATCTTGGCTAATTTAGAGTCATCTTGATCTCCAGCCATTGCCCTGTAAGAAGCTGGAAGGTGAATTAGCCAGGAGATCAATTAGCACATCATTTTTAGGCCCCCTACCTATTTGGAGTATCTTCCCAAACCTATTTAGAGTCTGAATCCTTTGTTTTTGCCCATCTGGATTAATGGGTGGTTCACATAAGCAGCGCCCCCTCCTCCAGGAATTTCACGTGTCTTCTAGCACTTGGGAAAAGCCTTAGGACGGAAGCCACTGTTTAGTCTGAGCTAGACTCACATTTTTGGACACTGTGTCCCAACAAAATGCCAAATTAACCAGATAATTTCACTGTCTGGGTTTTGTTGTTCAGAGAGAACGAATTGGTTGTAGTTGGCCCAAAGAAAACCTCTTCTCTTTCCCTCCACCCTTGCTCTCCCCACCACCACCCCAGTTCAAAAACTGCTTGCCTTAGTTCTTCTCCTGAGCCAAGAATCAAGAAACCCTGGAGAGGACAGTCAGGGGACCTGCAGCCTTATGTATTCCGTTTTCCAGAATGCCCTACTGGCTCTGTGGGGATTTTCACAGCAGAGGCCTAGAAGGAATTGAGAGGATCTGGTCCGGGTGATGAGCATGTTAAGGTCTCCTATGTTTATCTTTGAGGCAAAAAGTCTTTTTCTCCACAGGCACAAGTCACCCTTCTGGGGAGCTGAGCAGTGAAGTTGTTGAATAGATTAATGTTAAGTAGATAGAGCCTTGGGCTTCATTCTTTTGTAATAAAATAAAAACAAAACAAAACCAGGAAAAACAACCACAAAACCCCCCCAACAACTAACAGTGAAATTTCTGTGTTACTCTTTCCTTGGTGTTAATGGAGGTACCAAGGCATCAGGGACAATGTCTTGTTCCAGAAGGTGGAAGAAAAGATAAGACTAAGTGTCGACCTTGAGTCTGGGCAACTCCCAATCCAATAAAGAAAGCTGAATTAGCCACAGATTTACACATGCCAGTAGCTCTCTTTGAAGGAGCTCTGGTTGTAAAATGGCTTAGGGCTCAACTGAAAACCAAGAGGTATAGATAGCAGTTGGTTGGCACCCAGGGGCTCTGAAGGAGAAAGACTAGATCTACTTCCACAAAGATTACAGTCTAGCCTGAGCCCATGGACAACAACATAGCCATGGAGGGCTAGAGCTGAGAGTGAAGTGTCCAGCTGATATGAAGTGAGGGGAGATGCACAAGAATGCCCAGACTTGTAGATAGTACCCATTTGACCTAGCTTTGATGGCTTGATGATCAGAACTCCACTAGAGGAAGATATGAAAAAAAAAAATTGGTAAAGGAAGCAAATGTCAATTGCTATAGTTTGATGAACTTGACATATACATATGGATGTAATAGCTCAAAATACCAACTGAGAGGGAAGGAATCTTCACATCAAGGACCAATCCTATCTGCTCTGTATACAGAGTTAACAGGGATGGGCAACTTAGCCGTTGGCTGCTAAATGGGGAGGCTATAAAGGCACAAAGTGACTGGCTTACAAGTTTTCAAGAGAGAGTTTAGTTTCAGAGTGTGTGCAGGAAGAGAGTCCCCACTGAATAGTTTTCATTTTGTCTAGATGGGTCTGGTGAAAGGAGATGGGGATAAGATTCTTATGATTCAACAGTAATTGTTAGCATGACTAATTGCAACTGTCACAACTGTAAAGGTAGAAGTTTTGTAACAAAAACGGGGCAGTAGTTGATCTTACAGTCCAGGAACAGAGGACCCTAGGACCATGAAGGGAGAAGACCGCAAGCAGAGGGTGGGACTCTATCCAGGGAAGCAGCGAAACCAGAGATTGAGGCAGAGATAGGAACATGGAGAGAGGGAGCAGCTGAGGACTCTAGATTCATGGAAAGAGAGGAACTGAGTCAATCTTTTCTCCATTGATAAGAATGTTATTTATTTGTCCAGTGGTGAGGATTTTTGTTTAATTTACATTGAGATGTAATCCATACCGAAGGCTGTGCTTTTTCATCTTCATCAGTAAATGTTTTAAGTCCTCTTCACTTTCAGCAAGCAAGGTTGTATCATCTGTTTATCGCAAGTTGTTAATGATTCCTCCTCCAATCCGGATGCCACGTCTTTCTTCAAATAACCCAGCTTCTCAGATTATTTGCTCAGCATACAAGTTGAATAAGTATGGTGAAAGAATACAACCTTGTCACACACCATTTTTTAATTTTAAACCCATTCAGTGTTCCCATGTTCTGTTTGAACAACTGCTTTTTGGTTCAGGTAGATTCCTCATGAGCACAATTAAGTGTTCTGGAATACTCATACTTGACAATGTTGTCCATAGCTTGTTATGATCCACACAATCGAAAGCCTTTTGCATAGTCAATAAAGCACAGGTAAACATCTTTCTGTTATTCTCTGCTTTCAGCCAAGATCCATCGGACATCAACAATGATATCCCTTGTTCCACGAACTCTTCTGTATCTGACTTGAACCCCTGGAAGTTCTCTGTCAATGTATGATTGTAGCCATTTCTGTATTACCTTTAGCAAAACTTTACTCACATGGGATATCAAAGAGATTGTCCGATGATTTCCACATTCCGTTGGGTCACCTCTCTTTGGAATGGGCACAAACATTGATCTCTTCCAATCAGTCGGCCAGATAGTTGTCTTCCAAATTTCTTGGCAGAGATGAGTGAGTGCCTCCTGTGCTGCCTCACTTTCTTGGAAGATTTCAATTTTTATTCCATCAATTCCTGGTGCCTTGATCTTTGCCATTTCCTTAAATGCACCTTATACTTCCTCCTTTAGTATCACTGGCTCTTGATCATATGTTACCTCTTGAAACGGTTGAACATTAACTATTTCCTTTTAGTACAGTGACTTTGTGTATTCCTTCCATCTCTCTTGATGCTTTCTGCATCATTCAATAATTTGCCCAGAGAATCTTTCAATAACGAATGTCGAGGCTTGAATTTTTTCTTCAGTTCCCTCAGCTTGAGAAAAGCTGAGCATGTTCTTCCTTTTCGGTTTTCTGATTCCAGATTTTGCACATTTTGTTGTAATATTTGGCTTTATCTTCTCGAGCTAATCTTTTAAATTTTCTGTTCAGCTCTTGGACCTCCTTATTTCTTCCATTTGCTTTAGCATCTCTACACTGGAGATCAAGTTTCAGTGTTTCTTCTGACATCCATTTTGACCTTTTCCTTCTTTCTTGTCTTCTCAATGACTTTTGCTTTCTTGATGTCATCCCACAACTCTTCTGGTCTTTAACTCTGTTCTTCAGATGATCCCTAAATTCAGGTGGGATATATCCAAGGTCATGTTTTGGCTCTCGTGGACTTGTTTTCATTTTCTTCAGCTTTAGTTTGAATTTGCATATGAGTAATTGATGGTCTATTCCACAGTCAGCCCCAGGCCTTATTTTGACTGATGATATGGAGCTTTTCCATCGTCTCTTTCCACAGATGTAGTCAATCTGATTTCTATGCATTCCATCTGGTGAGGTCCATATGTATAGTCGTCTCTTATGCTGTCTAAAGAAGGTATTTGAAATGAGTAAATCATTGATTTTGAAGAATTCTGTCATGCATTCTCCAGCATCATTTCTATCACCAAGGCCATATTTTTCAACTATTGATCCTTCCTCTTTGCTCCCGACCTTTGCATTCCAATCACAAGTAATGATCAATATATCTTGATTGCATGTTTGATCAATTTTAGATTGAAGAAGTTGGTAGAATTCTTCTATTTCATCCTCACTGGCTATAGTGGTTGGTGCGTAAATTTGAATAATAGTGGTATTAACTGGGCTTCCCTGTAGGCGCATGGATATATCACAGACAGCATTGTACCTCATGAGTAATCTGGATATTTTCCAGCACTATATCTGACAGTGTTTTTCTACTATTCATAAGGTTTTCAATGACTAAATATTCACAAGTAATTTGTCACTCCTTCTTCCAAGTCTGTCTTTGTCTGGAAGCTCATCTGAAACCTGTCTACCATGGGTTAGACATGACCCTGCTGGTTATTTAAAATACCGGTGGCATAGCTTTCAGAATCACAGCAACTCACAAGCCACCACAGTATGACAAACTGACAAATGAGTGGTGATAAAAAAAAAATATTATAGTCTAGAAAATCCCTTGGGGTAGTTGTACTGTGTCTCCTGGGCTTGCTGTGGATCCTAAATCTATCCAAGACACTAACAGTAACAATAGCTGTTTCTGAGTCTGTCAGTGTGTGGTAATACGTTTCGGGTAGGTTTAGGCAGATGTATATCGATCCCAAAGGAGGTCTGGTAGCGTAGTGGCTACGAATTGGGCTGCAGCGTCAGCAGTTCGAAACTACCAGCTGTTCCACAGGAGAAAGATGAGGCTTTCCACTCCCATAAAGATTTACAGCCTCAGAAACCCTGTACAGGGTTGCTTTAGTCGGACCCGACTCCAGAGCACATAACAACAACAACAACAATATCGATCCCAGGGAAGGTTGGTGAGAGAGCTGCTCATCATCTTGCCCTTTAGGTATTTCCTCAATAAATGTCTTCTGGAAGCAAAAGGAAATTTTTCCCCCTTAAAACATTTTAAACACTCGAGTACTCATGTTTATATTTTCACATATCCAGCTTTAATCCACAATTCTCTCTGGAGCACTTTCTTGGAATGGCCCTTAGCTATGAATGTTGACCATAAAGACTTTGTGATATTCCTAGAAACAGTTGTCATCAAGATAGAGAAATAGAGATTGAATTTGAATTCAGTTCAGTGGATTGGTAGCTGACTAAACATCCTTCCTTATAGGAAATGATCACTTGATAGAAAGATACCTAAAAGGACGTGTTTGATGGATTGCAACAGAGCTCTTCCCTGGGCTTTGTTATAAACCTTACCAGTGGTTTATAACATTACATCTGTTGGGGACTTGAAAATATAAGGAGAGAGAATATACTAGGTTAAGTTTTATAAGACGAAGTTGAGTTGGAATTAAATACCAGGTCCTATTCAAAGCCAGCTGCAGAAGGGCAGAATTGGAGAGACCTAACTGCTGTGGGTTAATACGCCAGACTGCAAAGCCATTTGAACTGCAAGGTGGGCAGTTCAATTTCACCAGCTGCTCCTCGGAAACCCTACTATACAGGGTCGCTATGGGTCGGAACCAACTCGACGGCACTTCACAACAACAACAATGTAAAATCACATGAGCGAGAGAAAAAAAAAAAGACCTAAGATTTGAGTTGAACAAAGCTTAATATTTGTGGGAGCATGAATATGGTCTGAATTAAGTTAAGATTGTGGTCTTTGGAACAAGAGAGACTGGAGATGGAATCTCATCTCCACTGTTATCCCAGCTGTGTGGACCTTCTCCTCATCTTTAAACATTAGATTCCTCATCTGAAAAATGTTGTTGTTGTTGTTAAGTGCTGTTGAGTCGGTTCTGTTGTTGTTGTTGTGGGCTGTCAAGTCGGTTCTGACTTATAGCGACCCTGTATAGGGTTTCCAAGGAATGGCTGGTGGATTTGAACTGCTGATCTTGTGATTAACAGTCTAGTGATTATTATTCAATAGCCTCACATCAGGAGTCCATCTGAAAAATTGTTGTTGTTGTATGTGCTGTGGAGTCGGTTCCGACTAATAGCGACCCTGCATAGGGTTTCCGAGGCTGTAAATCTTTACGGGAGCAGAAAGCCTCATCTTTCTCCCGCGGAACAGCTGGTAGTTTCGAACTGCTGACCTTGTTGTTCGCAGCCCGATTCGTAACCATTAATTTGTGCCCTCTCATTCTAGTGAAGGAGCCCTTATGGGGGGTGGGCTGTGCGTTGGGCTGCTAACGCAAGGTCAGACATTTGAGTCTACCAAGTTCTCCTGAGGAGAAAGCTGACACTTTCTGTTCCTATAAAGCTTTATAGCCTCAGAAACCCAATACAGAGTCGTTATGAGTTGGAACCCACTTGATGGCACACAGCCAGCCAGCCTAGTGACACAGTAGGATAAGTATTGGTCTGCTAACCATAAGCTCGGTGGTTCAAACCCTCCAGCTACTCTGAGGTTGGTGGTTCAAACGCACCAGCCACTCCTTGGAAACCCTGGACTGGATCGCTATGAGTCAAAACTGACTCAGGGGCACTTAACAACAACAATAACCACTTGAGTGAGTAGTTGATAGTACCAGTGGATGTTGAGTTGAATCTGTTTCATGTGACCCCATGCATGCCACAGTAGAACTTTGATCCATGGAGTTTCCAAGGCTGTGAACTTCCGAAGTGGGTCACTAAGTCTTTCTTCCAAGGCAGCTCTGGGTGGGTTCAGACCACCAACCTTTTAGTTAATAACCAAGCAGTTAACTACTTGTGCCACCTGGGGACTTTAGTAGATAACAGTCATTAGTAGAATTAGCTCATGTGTGTTGAGTATTTACGTATAAGGCTAAATGCCTTCTGATGTTGAGGTAAGTGTTATTGTTACCAATATCTCAGAGAAATGGAGGCTTTGAGAGAACAAGTGGCTTGTCTAAGGTCACTCAACTGATAAGTTGTTGTTGTGAAGTGCCATAGAGATGGTTCTGATGCAAAGCAACCCTGTATAGGGTTTTTGAGGTGCGGCTGGTGGATTTGAACCGCCCACCTTGAGGTTAGCAGTCCAGTGCTTATCCTATAGCACCACACCAGGACTCTGTAACTTATAAGTAGTGGGAACCAATATTTGAACCCTGACTTCAGAGCCTTCCTCTTATCCATTACAGTTTTCTACCACTGTTGCAAAAAATATATTGGTTAAAACACTTTAGGATCATTTGTAATATTCTCATTTGTTGTTGTTAAGTGCTGTTGAGTCAGTTCCGACCCCTACCAAGCCTGAAGCCTTCAAATCTTTGTGGGAACAGAATGCCTCATATTTCCCGCACAGAGCAACTGATGGACTCGAACCACAGACCTTGAGGTTCGGAGTTCAGTGCTTACCGTTTGGAGCCACTGTGTTCTACATATCCTCATAGACGGATGCTATACTTTATTCAGCAGATGAAGAAATTGAGGCTTAGAAAGGTTCAACAACCAGTTTGGGATGAGTGATAAAGGAGGGCTTTACCCCAGGTTTCATCTGCATGTTTTTTTTAACCATCCCCAGATACTGTTTCCTTGCAGTTAGAATTCAGGTTCACGATACAATTCTCCAGGAAGCTGGGTTTCAACTTGGTATAAACAAAAACTCGGAAGTCATACTGACTAACAGATGACTGGGCAATCCCTTCCCTGGAAAATTTTGCACTCTGATTTACACCACATCAGAACTACAGTTTTGGTATCCTTGACGGACTCAAATCATGGAGGTTTTTTTTTTTTCTTTTTAAGTGTTGTTTAAGTTTTGGGAACAAAAGCAATATGAAGGGGTAAGATCAGGGCTGTAGGGTGGATAGGATAAGGTTTCTCAATAAAAGTCTTGTAGGATACTCCCTATTACCCATGAAAAATGAGCAGGTGTATTGTTGTGATGGACAGAATTTCTTGGTGCAGTTTTCGTAACCTTTTTCTCACCAATGTGGTTTTCAACTTTTAAAAAATCCTTTCTTATAAATCCCCATGATCTTCCTGTATCCTTGGAGAAAAATATTTGAAGATTACCCTTTGGGAATTCCCCGCAAACAGTCACTATAACCTGAACTTTCAAGCTGCTCACTTACTGTTATCATAGTGCCTGGAGAGACTCTTCTCTCTGGCCCCGTGGCCTCCTCATACATATCTTCAGGTTGTATCCTCCAACCCTGTGGTTCTGGGAAGCATCTCCTGCTGCCCCTCTACTCTCCCCCCACTAGTAGTATTTTTCTGTGCTGTGGCTCCTATTGTGCAGCCTTGGGTGTATTTGTCACCGCTGGACCTCTCCTCTGACTTCTCTGACAGCAGGCATCTGTCTTCACAGCCTGGTTCCAAACTCTAGAAACAAATGTTCCTTTGATTCCACCCTTTCATGTAGGAGTCCTGGTGTGGCACTGTAGGATAAGCCCTGAACCACGAGGTTGGTTTGAACCACAAGGTCAGCAGTTCAAATTCACCAACCGCTCCTTGGAAACCATATACAGGGTCACTATGAGTCAGAATCGACTTGATGGCACTTAATAACAACAACATGGAATCCTGGTGTGGTGCTGTGGGCTAATGCATCAGACTGCAAAGTCTTTTGAACTGCAAGATCGGTGGTTCAAGCTAACTAGCTGCTCCTTGGAAACTCTATGCAGGGTCGCTATGGGTCAGAATCGACTCGACTGCACTTAACAATAACAACAACAACATAACCTTCTTAGCTGACCACTTTGTTCTGGATTTTCTAGCCCTACATATCTCCTTCAAAGCCATTGTTTTGGTTGGACCTATTTTTTTTAAGGCACCTTAATGAGACTAAGAAGAGTCCTGGTGTGGCACCATGGGATAAGCACTCAATCTCAAGGTTGGTTTGAACTGCAAGGTCAGTAGTTCAAACTCACCAGCTGCTCCTTAGAAACCCTATACAGGGTCTCTATGAGTCAGAACCCACTCGACAGCACTTAACAACAATGAGACTAAGATAGGTGTATTACTGAGGAAACTTCTCTGCAGCCATCCACTGATTGCAGAGATGTGTTTGGAGTAAACTCGTGCATGTATGAACTGGAACCCTAATAATGACATTTTTTTACTTACCCTTGATGTTAACCATGATCACTGCTTTTAGGTGCAGTAAGCAAACATGCTTACGTGGAAATGTAGACAGCAGCAGCGGCCCTAGGGAATATGATGTCTCCTCTCAACCTAGCCCTCCTTAGTAAATACCCTATTGTTTGAAATATCAAGAGTGGCTTATGTTTTTCTCACCAATAACAGGAAAAACAGCAATGAAGCTGTGAGCTAAGCCCTACAACGTTCAATAGACTCCTGTGAATCCGGGTGAAGACCTGGTTGGCCAGCAGTGTGGCAAGACCTGGGGACTCTTGGGCCCAGAGTCAGTGACATAGCCACAGAGGACTAGAGTGGAGAGTGAAGCATCCAGCTGATAAGAAGAGAGGGCATATGCACAAGAACACCCACACTTGCAGATAATATCCATTTGACCTGGCTTCAATGACTGGATGATCAGAGCTCAACTAGAAGAAGAAAGCAAAGGAAAGTGCACCTATATGTATATTTGCCTAGGGCACTGGAGCTGCTGGAACGTCCCTCTACCTGCTCTAACTGCTGTTCCCACTGGGGGACACCTACACTGGTAGCTTCTGTAGCTACCACTAGAAGCAGAACGGTTACTGCCTTCTCCCTGACTTCTCCTCTTGCCGGAATGCTCCTTATTGGTAGAAGTTAACTGGCACTGTGTTGGCAGAAAAGTCTGAATCTGGGAAATATAGACTTTAGCTGTCGGCTCCTATGGTTCAGGGGTGTTAAGTGGCAATAGACAATCACACACAGTCCACCCCTTTACCATTTACCGACATGCACCTTCTATTTAACTCCACTGTTGGATACACTAATTTTTCACTTTATAATGTATCTTGTTGTTAATGGTTGCCAAGGTACATTCATATGGCTATACCATAATTTATTTTCCCTGATTGTACTGTGATAAGTGATGCTAAGCTTGTGTCATTTCCTAACTTTGTTAGTATATCCGTAGGTTTCATTTCTAGAAATAGAATGGCTGACTCAAAGAGCACGGCATGTAGTGGACACTAGAATGCACCGTGAGCCATCAAGGACATTCCCCCAACCCCAGCAGCTGGGAGTGCTGCAGCGTACAACCCTCAGCTTTCAGCACTCCGTTGGAAGTGCCTCAGTTGACGAGATCACCTTGTTCAAGATCTCATTTCTCCCTTAGATGAGAAGGCTCATTCAGTGACTGGTGGATGGGAGGTATAAACACCTGGCCCCTTCAGCCCAGCTTTGGACAACTCTACGGGCTTTCCCAGTTTCAGAACTCTTTATGGAGTTGATGGAAACCTCTGTTGAGACCACAGCCCAACTTCTCCCAACACTTGGTCTCTTTTTTCTCTTTTCTTCCACTAGTGGAGATTCCAAGAACCCTCCTTCTGATGAGTCTCATGCTTGCTTAAGTGCATCTGAAAGTCTCCTCAGGAAACGCACCCTGCAGGAGTACACTTATCATTGTGACTACCTTCTTTTTCGAGGTTATATGTTGTTGTCATGTACTGTCGAGTCAGTTTTGCTTCATAGCAACCCCGTAGGACAGAGTAGAACTACCTCATAGGGTTTTCTCAACTGCCATCATCTTTCTGGAAGCAGATCACCAGGCTGGGTGGGTTCAAACCACCTTTAAAAAAATTTTTTTAAACTTTTTATTGTGAATTAAATGAAGGTAAACAGGCAAGATCACCAGCTTTGCTTTCAACCCATCCTACACTTTGTTTCATCTGGTGATTGCACTCCCCTCCCTGCAACAACAGTTCTCCTGCTTCTTCCCTGGGGCTTCCCTTTTACATCTTAAACCACCAACCTTGTGGATCGTTGCCAAGCGCTGAACCATTGCTCCACCAGGAGGTTTCTTAGAGGCTGTATAGATGGTGGGTAAAGGCCCTTCTGGACTGGGATTCTAGGACTCTAAATGACCCACGGGTTCTGGAGTCCATGCTGTATGGAATGCTCTCCTAGTTACAGACCAAGTACTGATGCAGAACTCCAAAGTGCTCCATAATTTGATCTTCCTATCTGACCTCTTCGTGTTTGAAATTCACCAGAGCTTCGCCTTTCTCCAGAGGGCTGAGTCCAGCAGAACTCTACCCGCTCTGATCCACTAAGCCTTGTTTTGTTAACACAATCCTGCAAGATTTATTTGTTTGGTTTGGCTTATCCTGACCTCAGACATTCTGTTTTGTATTATTTTTTAAAGCATGCAGGTCTTCCTGGAGGCCTTTTTCTTTTCCAATCTAAGAACCAGCTGGGAGGTTAAAAAAAAAAAAGCAGATGGGATTCTAGGGTGCATTAGCTGAAACAGAACCAATCCCTGGAGAAGGACATCATGCTTGGTAAAGTGGAGGGTCAGAGAAAAAGAGGGAGACCCCCAACAAGATGGACTGGCACAGTGGCAGCA
>NW_006408594.1:10693815-10695637 GCF_000296735.1 Chrysochloris asiatica
CCCTATACAGGGTTGATATGGGTCGGAACTGACTCAACAGCACTTAAACAACAGAAAATGGCATTGATTGGAGTCCTGGTGTGGCTCTGCAGGGTAACGTGCTGGACCATAAGGTCAGTCTGGACCACAAGATTGACAGTTCAAACCAATCAGCTGCTCTTTGAAAACCCTATACAAGGTCACTATGGGTCGGGACTGACTCAGTAACACTTAACAACAACAACAAATGGCATTGATTAATGCGGACTTTCCAGCATCCTTGGTCTACCTTGAGATCACCAATTAAAGAAGATAACAGAAGAATCGAGAAACAGTAAACTTTTATTAAATGCTTACTTGATACAAGATGCCATGCTAAGTGCTGTCTGGGAGTTAGCTCAGGTAAGCTGCCTGTTGCTGAGGGAGCAGAGGGTTCAGATTGCTTTAACATACTGCTCAGGCAGGCGCACATAGCTAGCAAAAGTGTGGTGAAGCTGGGACTGAATCCCAGGTTTGATTGACTTGATTCCAGAGTCCTAGTTCTTAAGTAAAGACTATCTACCATTCGTTTGTCAGTTTGTCATACTGTGGTGACTTGCGTGATGCTGTGGTGCTGGAAACTAAGCCACTGGTATTTAAATACCAGTAGGATCACCCAAGGTGTCCTGGTGTGGCACTGTGGATAAATGCGCTGGACTGCAAAGTCAGTTTGAACAGCAAGGTTGACAGTTCAAACTCACCAGCTGCTCCTTGGAAACCCTATATGGGGTCACTATGTCTCAAAACCAACTCGATGACACTTAACAACAACAGGGTCATCCAAAGTGGAAAGGTTTCAGCTGAGTTTCCAGTCTAAGACAAACTAGGAAGAAGGAGAGGCAAACTTCTGAAGGTTTAGCCACTGAAAACTCTATGAATAGAAGTGGAACATTATCAGATATAGTGTCCGAATATGAAAACATTATGAATAGCACAAGAATATTGTCAGACACAGTCCTGGAAGATGAATCCGTCAGGTTGGAAGGCACCGAAGATATGACTGAGGAAGAACTTCCTCCGCACAGTAGAGTTGACCATGATGACACGAATGCAGTAAAACCCTTGGGATCTTCATTGGCTGATGGAACACTAACTCAAAATGAGGAGAAACAGCTGCAAACATCCATTAATAGTCAGAACATGGAATGTACGAAGTATGAATCTAGGAAAATTGGAAGCTGTCAAAAATGAAATGGAACGCACAAAGATTGATATCCTAGGCATTAGTGAGCTGAAATGAACTGCTATTGGCCATTTTGAATCTGGCAAGAATATGGTTTACTATGCTGGGAATGGCAAATTGAAGAGGAATGATTCCTCATTCATCATCAAAAAAGAACATTTCAAGATCTATTTTGAAGTACAATGCTGTCCGTGATAGGATAGTATCCATATGCCTACAAGGAAAACCAGTTAATAGCACAATTCAAATTCGCGCACCAACTACTAAAGCCAGTGATGATGAAATTGAAGAATTCTACAAACTTCTTCAGTCTGAAATTGATCAAATATGTAATCAAGATGTATTGATAACTACTGGTTTTTGGAATGCAAAGGTTAGAAACAAAAAAGGATCAGTAGTTGGAAAATATGGCCTTGGTGATAGAAATGATGCTGGAGATCCTAAGATAGAATTTTGCAAGACCAATGACTTTTTATTGCAAATACCTTTTTAAAACAACATAAAAGACAATTACACACAGACGGAATACACAGAAATCAAATTGATTACATCTGTGGACAGAGACAGTGGAAAAGCTCCATATCATCAGCCAAAACAAGGTCAGGGGCAGATTGTGGAACA
>NW_006408594.1:10701207-10702076 GCF_000296735.1 Chrysochloris asiatica
CAAAGATATCTCTGAGGACTAAGGTATGCCTGATGCAAGCCAGGTATTTTCAATAGCTTCATATGCATGTGAATGTTTGACAATGAATAGGGAAGAGTATAGGAGAATTGATGCATTTGAATTGTGGTGTTGTAGAAGAAGATTGAAGTTACCATGAACTGCCAGAACAAACAAGTCTTTGTTGGAAGAAGTATAGCCAGAGTGCTCCTTAGAAGCCAGGATGGCCAGACTTCATCTCCCATACTTGGTACATATTACAAGTTACAAGTCCCTGGAGAAGGACATCATGCTTGATATAGTGGAGGTCCGCAAAAAAGAGGAAGACCCTCAACGAGATGAATTGGCACAGTGACAGCAACAGTGGGCTCAAGCATAACAACAATTGTGACAATGGTGTAGGACTGGGCAGTGTTTGGTTCTGTTGTTCATAGGATTGATATGAGTTGGAATCGACTTGATAGTACCTAACAAAACAACAACCATCTGCATATTGTTTGAGTGAAATATGTTATCACTACTAGGCATGACATAGAGAAAGACCTCAATAATTGGTAACTATTTCCTGGTCACCTTCACATCCTTGAACAAATATTACATGAGTAGAGCCGACTTGGCGGCACTTAATAACAATGACAACAAAGCTTCTAGATGCCAGTCTTTGAGATCATTAGAGATGCAAAGAATATAATCACTTCTCTAAAGAAGCTGACAATATGGTTGGGGAGATAAATATAGTAAGTTTATGTTTATAAGTGTGCTTTTTTACCTCAGTTCTTTTAGCTTGACAAATGCTGAGAGTGTTCTTCCCTTTTGGCTCTTTAACTCCATCCAGATCTTTGCACATTTTATTATATTTGACTGTCTTCTGC
>NW_006408594.1:10702525-10704535 GCF_000296735.1 Chrysochloris asiatica
AAAAGGTATTTGCAATAAAAAGTCATTGGTCTTGCAAAATTCTATCATGCAACTGCTAGCATCATTTCCATCACCAAGGCCATATTTTCCAACTACTGATCCTTCCCTTAATGAGCTGGATTGGCAAAGTGGGAGAAGCAATGGGCTCAAGCTTAACAATGATTGTGAGTGTGGTGTGGGACTGGGTGTGTTTTGTTCTGTTGTACATAAGGTCACTATGAGTCAAGGTTGATGCAATGGCCCTAACGTAGGTTTATACAGGGGCAAATCACCAGGGCTTTTCTCCTGTGGAGCCACTGGGTGGTTCAAGGTGTCAACCTGTTAGTGGTGGTGGTGGTTGTATGCCCCTGAGTCAGTTCCAACTCATAGCCACCCTATATAGGGTTTCTGAGGTTGTAAGTCTTTGTGGAAACAGAAAGCCTCATCTTTCTCCCATAGAGTGACTGGTAGATTTGAACGGCTCACCTTGCAGTTAACACCCTAACACATAACCCACTATATCACCAGAACTCCTTGTCAACCTACTGATAATTTTAATACTGACCAAATCACTATAATCATCTAGTCATGATGTCACTATTTGTCACATTTACCTACAAGAGGTCTTCTGGTGGGAGTCTAGGATGGAGTGTGAAACCTTAGCCAATGGCAAAAAAAAGGCTCTGACCTGTGAGGGCTGGGGAAGTAGTGAGACCAGAACTTAATGAACACCACGGATTCTAAAATCAACAGGAATTACTTTGCCACTTGGTTGATCTTCTGACTTGGATTGGAATCTTCCTCTAGTGTTTCCTCTGAAACCCTGGCAGCCTGGTGTGGGTACTTCACTCATTAGTGCCTTTACCAATGTACAATGGGTTGGGGGTGAAAGAAGCCCACCTTGTAACACTCAGGAACCATTAACCAACATGTGTGGGAATTTGCCCTTACTTCTGCCTTGCCACCTCTTTCTCATCTGCCCTGCCTCTTGCTAACACCACAGACAAATGAAACTCCAACGGGAATTCAGTGAAAACTTTGAAAGGCTAGATCTTTTAGCTTCTTCAGCTACGTGTAATGAAAATAAATAGATATAGTCTTGTCCTTCCCTGTTCCTTGATTCAGGAAACACTGAGTACCCACTCTGTTGTTGTTGTTGTTAAGTGCCATCGAGTCGGTTCTGACCCATAGCGACCCAATACAGGGTTTCCGAGACTGTAAATCTTTACGGGAGCAGAAAACCTCATCTTTCTCCTGCAGAGCTGCTGGTAGTTTTGAACTGCTGACCTTATGGTTCACAGCCCGATTCATAACCACTATGCTACCAGAGCTCCTGTAATCAGCCTTAAACTCACAGCCCCCACTCTGTCTAGTGGAAACGCAGACATTTGGGGAGATGGCTGTACAATATTGTAGCGAAAGTTACCCTAGATTTCTGTCCAGAGCAGAATGGAGTGCAGACATGGCTCACTTGCCTTGAAACATTCTACAGAGAAGTTGATGTTCAGGTGGGGTTTGGGGATGATAATAAGGTAAGCATCAGACTGAGAAGGGGGTGCAAGTTGCACCTCAGGCCTTCCAGCTAAAGAGCATGTTTCAAATCTCAACTTGTGACATGTGGGAAAACGACCAGTGCATAGGATGCCTGAGCAAGGGTGCTGGAGATGACATTGGTCGAGATAGAGAAACTGACCTCTGCAGAGCACTTTTTGTTTGGGACCTAGCGTTACCATAACAAAAATACCACAAGTGGGTGACATTTAAGAACAGAAATTTATTTTCGCACAGTTCTTGAGGCTAAAAGTCCAAATCAGGGTCTGATGTTATTAAGTACCATTGAGTCGGTGTTGACTCATAGCAGCAATATATAGGGTTTCTGAGGAGCAGCTGGTGAGTTTCAGCTACCAACCTTGCAGTTGGGACCGACTTTGTGGTCCAATGCTTTTCCTACAGCACCACACCGTGATTCCAAATAAGGGCCTTGTTGTTGTTGTTGTTAAGTGCTGTCAAATCGATTCCAACCCATAGCGA
>NW_006408594.1:10705051-10710623 GCF_000296735.1 Chrysochloris asiatica
CAGGGGTTAGGACTTTTAGGGGAGAACTCTCAATCCATAATACAGTATAAGCAGTAGGAATTGTGTCCTGCAGGCAGTGAGGACAGACTTGGATGTGGTAAGCCAAGGTGTCTATGCTGGTAGTGGTTTTTGAAGGTGGCCTGGGTAGCATGGGAGGCTGAGACTGCAGGCAGGGAAACAGCTCCGGCTTTGGTGTAAAGACACCTTCTGTTTAAGTACCATGTGCATGGAAAGGGCTTGACAGCTGTCACGGGTCCCTGTTATTCTTGGGCCATTTAGACGTCCTTCTCATGCCTATAACCTGTATTTGTGAATAGAAAAGATGACCTATATCTTTAAGCCAGAGAAGATGGAAGCAGAGAAGATGATGTGTTTGAGCTGGCACTAGGTAAAAGCAATCTCATCTTGTTCATCACCTTCATTGGAACCACTTGCTCTGACTCATTGAACAACCTATCTCCCAGCTTGCTTCTGATGACCTCGTGATTCCTATGTGTGCTTGTGATTTTCCACCTGTCCTAATATCACCTGTCTTTATAGCTTTGAGCTTCAGCTTCTTTCTTGACTTTTTGCCAGTTCTGCCATCGTCTTCATCACTTGAGGTCTGGGCTGGTCCCCAGTGAGTAGAGCCCCTACAAGGGCTCAACCAGCCCTACCGGCAGCCCCTGCCTGGTTGGGCTAACACACTTGATCCACGCTTTTGCACTTCAGCAGGAATCAAGGGTTATTAATTAACCCAGGGCGGAACCTATTATGAAACATCCCAGAAAGCTGGAACCACTCAAAGGGACTTCTGAACTCACAGCAGGGAAACATGCCTTTTAATTGAATTGGATGACTTCACCACAAAAATCTGTCTGGCTGTTATGCTAAACTGGAAACTAATCTATTAGATTGTCTAAGGAATCTCCCAGCCCACTGTGACCAGAGTCTCTTGAGTGCGGGAGTGGGGCCGGTGCATAAACAGGACTTCGGCAGCGAACTGGCTTCTTTTGGATCAGATCCAGTTTGCCTGCATTCTCTCGTCCTTGGGAGAGAGGGCAGACGGACATGTGAGAATACGTTATGACTTCTACCCTGTCTTTAATATCACATAGGAGCTTTTCGAAGGCACGGCTTACTTTAGAATAGAAGTCAACCTCGATTAGATCTGTCTTGTACCCTGTCTCTCAAGGGTTAGAAGGTGACACAGAGAGTTTCCAATGAGGGTATTGTCATATACATGACATGTACAGGCTGTGTTCTGAAGGAGTGGATGATAATAGCCAGTCATAAGTCACATGATTGCTGCAAGTGCCAGGCACACGCTAAGCACTTCATGTGGCTTAGTGAACTCAGTCCTCATCAGGACCCTAAGAGGAGCGGGTACTGTATGTAGATCCTCATTCTCCAGATGAAGGAAAAACGACACACAGCTAACAAGTGGAAGGGCAGGAATTCGCCGTCAGTCTATATATATAGTTCTCAATCTTAATGCTGTTTTTACTTGGGAGGTATATCCTGGAGAAATGAAAATTTGAAGAGGATTTGGTGGTTTTCATCTCACACATAAAGGGCTTGCTTTGTCATTAGACTTGTTCTGTCAGGCTCAAGCTCCGTAGTTTGGCGTACTAAATTCTCTGTCAGCTAGCCCCTGCCTACCTTTCCAGCGTCCTCTCTTCTTATTGGCCCCTCTCCAGTGTCCTCTCTTTTCATTGACTCCCTTCCAGCGTCCTCTCTTCTCATTGGCTCCTTCCCAGCGTCCACTCTTCTCAGTGGCTCCTTCCCAGCATCCACTCTTCTCATTGGTTTACTTGTTGCCATTGAGTCAGTTCTGCCTCATGACATCATGCATGTGTCAGAGTAGAACTGAGCTGCATTCAGGTTTCATTGATGGCCGTGACCTTTTGGAAGTAGATCACCAAGCTTTCCTTCCAAGGGGTCTCTAGGTGGACTTGAACCTTCAGCCTTTGGATTAGCAGCTGAGTGTTAAACATTTGCACCGCCCAGAGACTTTTTCATTGTCAACCTTTGACATTAGTGCAACCAAATCCCCACCCAGTCCCTTTGCTTGTAAGTATCTAATTCTGGGGACACTTTTTCCTAATTTTACCATCAATTCTTCAAGAGTTAGCTCAGATGTTGTTTCTGTGTTGCTTCCACTGCGCCTCCTTCGTCCAGGCTGGGTCATGGGCCTCTCTCATTGTTGCCCTTGGCCACACATATTCTCACCATTACACGAATATTATTAGGACCCCAGGTGTGGTGCTGTAAGATCAGCACTGGACTGCAAACCAGTGTCAGCAGTTTAAACCCACCAGCCGCTCATTGGAAACCCTCTATGGAGTTGCTATGAGTCGAAACTGACTGGATGGCACTTAACAACAAATTACAGAACTTACCGTATTCCTTTCAAATTCCTAGCTCACCTGTCTCACTCCCTGTAGACTCTGGGCTCCCTGAGGACAGAGACAGAGTCCCTTCATCCCTCCCACTGCCATCAAATCAATTCAGACTCACAGCAACACCATAGGACAGAGTTAGAACTGTCCCCTAGGGTTCCCAAGGCTGTAATCTTTATGGAAGCAGATTGTCACATCTTTCTGTCCCAGAGCAACTGGTGGATCTGAACTGCTGAAAAAGTGCTTTAACCACAGCACCACCAGGGATATCCAATGAGTGCCTATTATGCAGGGTTTTGAACCAGATCGGTCTGGTTCTACTCCCTGCTGAAAATCTACCTTTCCACCCCAGATATACTGAACCAGAATCTACATTACAAGACCCCAGGGGATTCTTATAGAACCTTATTGTTGTTGTTGTTGTTATGTGCCTTGGAGTTGGCTCCTGATTCATACCGACCCTGTACAGAGTTTCTTAGGCTGTAAATCTTTAAAGGAGCAGAAAGCCTCTTCTTTCTCCCTCGGAACAGCTGGTAGTTTCAAACTGCTGACCGTGAGATTAGCAGCCCGATTCGTAACCACGACACTATCAGAGCTCCTTGGCTGATTCTTTTGTATCTGTAAGAATCCCCTGGGGGTCTTGTTAAAAATGTAGATTCTGGTTCTGTGTATCTGGGGTTGTTGTGGTTACACTGGTTGGAAGCCTTGCTATTATGCGATTGGTGCTGGTTCTACAAATGGTGATTTAAAAAAAACAACAAACTGTGGTCCCTACCTAACTGGAGCTTAAATTCTAATGAGATTTGTTGTTGTTGTTGTTAAGTGCTGTCAAGTCAGTTCCGACCCATAGCGACCCTGCATAGGGTTTCCGAGGAGCAGCTGGTGAGCTTGAACTGACAACTTTGTGGTGCAGTGCATTAACCCACAGCAACACAGAGACAGCCATTAATCGTATCTGTCTTTCATTCTTCCTCATAAACACACACAAATGCTAGGAGCTGTTAAAGAAAAATATACAGTGTTGGAGGAGACTGGCAGCAGGAATTTATCCAGGTACCCAGATTTAATCAAAGAAATCAAACCGTTTGCCGGGAAGTCAGTTTTGACTCATGACAACCCATGTGTGCCAGAGGGTTTTTGTTTTTGTTTTTTCCATAGGATTTTTAAATGTTGATTTTTTTTTGGAAGTAGATTGCCAGACCTTTCTTCTGAAGCACTTCTAGGTAGATTTGAACCACTAACCTCTGATTGGTAGGTAAGCACTTAAGTGCTTGGCCACTCTGGGCTCATAACAGTGCCATACCTACTCAAATATCTGTTTGCAACATAAATGATACTGGGGCAACATTGTTGTTGTTAAGTGCTGTTGAGTCAGTTCTGACTCATAGTGACCCAGCGTAGGGTTTCCAAGGAGTGATGAGTGAGTTTGTACCACTGATCTTGCAGTTAGAACCCAGTGCTTATTCTATAGTGCCACACCAGGACTCTCAGGTACAACATTGTTGCTATTGTTGTTGTTAAGTGCTGTTGAGTCAGTTCTGACTCATAGTGACCCAGCGTAGGGTTTCCAAGGAGTGACTAGTGAGTTTGTACCACTGATCTTGTGGTTCAAACTGACCTTGTGATCCTGAGCTTATCCTACAGCACACCAGGCCTCCCCGGGGACATTGTTGTTGTTGTGAAGTGCCGTCAAGTCAATTCTGACCCATAGCAACCCTGTATAAGGTTTCTGAGGAGCAGCTGGTGAGCTTGAACTGCTGACCTTGCAGTTCAAATGGCTTTGCAGTCTGGAGCATTAACCCTCTGCAGTAACATTAACGATATAGTGAAGCATTGCTTAACATTACCATCCAGTGAACATAATGTGTCAGCTACCAACTAAGCCAGTTCTTTGTAGTCATTTATTCAGTCCTCACCAGAACCCCACAAAGTGATACTGATGAAACTGACACTCAAGAGAGTACCACACAGCTGGTAGGCGGCAGAGCGGAGCTGTGGACTCAGACTGCCCCAGACCCCCTGCCTTTAATCTCTGTCTCTCACTAGAACGCGAGATCTTCTGTGGAACTGGGCTCATCAACGGGCATTTTCTTGTCCAAGGTCACTGGTTACAGTGGAGCCAGACCTGCGCCCGTTCTTGTCTCTTCACTTGCCAAGTCTGGCTTTGGCAGTTCCAAGAGGAAGACCTTTACAGTGATAAGAGAGCCACATGAGAGAGGACACAGACCTGTGCCCCATCACGACACCTCCAGGGCTGTGTTGTGGAGGTTCCCAGAATGGAGACAGGAGACAGCAAACTGTGTGCTTCCCATTGCTCCAGCACTTCTCACATTACAGTGCACATTCACCGCGTCCTGAGGTCTAAGTCTTATTATAAGAAATTGAGGCTCAGAGAGGTAAAATAGATTTTTATGCATTAAATGAACTTATGGTGCAAATAATTACTATGTGTTCAGTTATGAACCAAAAGGTCAGCAGTTGAAATCCACCCAGAGGCACCTTGAAGAAAGCCCTGATCATCTGTTTCTGAAATCTCGCAGCCCTTGAAAACACTGGAGCACAACTTGACTCTGACATGCATGGGTTTGCCATAAGTCAGAAACTACTCGAAGGTAACTGTTGTTTTGCTTTGCAGTAAGTGGCAGGAATGTTACTGAAACTTACAGCTCCTAGTCCTGAGGTCCATACTTGGTTCTTCTGACCTAAAGCCATGTTTCAGATCAACTTACTCAAAGACCACAGCCTCTTAGGCTTTCATACCTCCCATGATCCCATCAACACTCAGGGAAGCAGCAGTCAGGAAATCAAACGACGTATTGCATTAGGCAAATCTGCTGTACAAGACCTAATTAAAGTGTTCAAGACTCAAGATGTCAGTTTGAGGACTAAGGTGTGCCTGACCCAAGCCATGGTATTTTCAGTAACCTCATATGCATGTGAAAGTTGGATGGTAAATAAGGAAGACCATATAAGAATTGATGAATTTGAGTTGCGGTAGTGTTGTAGGTGGTTGTGTGCTGTGGAGTTACTGCTGACTCATAGCAACCCCAGTGTAGGGTTTCTGTAAACTTTACAGGAGCAGAAAGCTTCATCTTTCTCCTGTGGAACAGCTGGTAGTTTCCAACTGCTAATCTTGATTTTAGCAGCCTGACTCGTAACCACTACACTACCAGAACTCCTTTATGATGTTG
>NW_006408594.1:10711323-10712500 GCF_000296735.1 Chrysochloris asiatica
GCAGTGTTTTGTTCTGTTGTGATAGGGTAGCTATGAGTCAGTAACAACTCAATGGCACCTAACAACAATTATCTTTGTGGGGAGTACGGTGTCTCTGTAGGATAAGTCCCAGACTACAAAATAAAAGGTCAGTGGTTCGAGCCCACCAGCAACTCCATGGGAGAAAGAAGTCTTTCTGCTTCCTCAAAAATTTACAGCCTGGGAAACCCTACACAGGGTTGCTATATGTTGGAAGCGACTCGATGGCACTTAGCAATAAACAACATGGTCTCTGTCTCTAGGGCTTTCTTAGCCTCCCTAAGCAGTAACTCTGAGGTTCCCCTCCTGCATTTGTGGGTGGGTTCTCGTCTGTTTAAAATGGAACAGAGCCAGAACACTCCCCACCCACCCACCTCAGGGCCTGTGTTCAGTGCAGACAGGGAGGAGACAGGCAGGTCAGCCCCTCCAGAGCTGCCAGGAATATCAAGGGGAAACAGAGGGGCCAAACCTTCCCCTTGCTGAGCCATCCATGTGCCAGGACCCCCAAACCCTGCGTTCATTGGATAGAACCAGAATCTGATTACTAGCCTTCATTTGTTTCTTCTTATACGGTTGCTTTGGTCTCTGACTCTGCCTCCCTTTGCTCTCCATGGTCCAGGCTCCTTGATGTCTATGGGATCAAGGCCAAGGCTGTCTTTCGGCAGCACTGAGGTCCTTCCTAACCTGGCACCAGTGTAGCTCTCTTAACACCTCTCCTTCCCTTTTCCTGCTTAGTGGTCCCCGTGAGAGTCTTGAAGGAACTCAGTTATTCATTTCATTTAGATGGCTTCTTGTTTATGGTGGCTTTCCCCCAAGTTCTGAATTTCAATTTCTGAAATTGTTATTTCTATACTATGAGAATTTACTCACTGGTCTGATTATCTGCCCATTCGTATACCTGTTTATCCGTTCACTCATCCCTCAAAACCTAACTCTTAGCAGCCCATTATTATGGTTTCTAGTTAGTTCAAACTAAACTTTTCTCCCCCTTAACTGTGTCATAAAATTTAGTATTTAATAATTATAATAACAACTCCCATACATTAAGTACTATATATATATATATATCCTGGTGTGGTGTTGTGTGTTAATGCGCCACACTGCAAAGCCGTTTGAACTGCAAGGTCGGCGGTTCAAGTTCACCAGTTTCTCCTTGGGA
>NW_006408594.1:10723564-10736179 GCF_000296735.1 Chrysochloris asiatica
AGCTCATCTGAAACCTGTCCACCATGGGTGACCCTGCCGGTTATTTGAAATACTGGTGGCATAGCCATCAGAATCACAGCAACTCAAGCCACCACAGCGCGACAGACAGACGAGTGGTGGCTATTTGGTTTTATGTTGATTATGTCACTTTAAATTTCAATGTCAATCCTGATACAATCAAGATACAATCAAGATGGTCTCTACTGATACTATCAATCCTGATACAATCAAGATGTTCTCTTCCAAGATGGCGGCTCCTGGAACAGCTGAGTGTCTTGATCCAGAATACAATGGATTTCTGGATTCCCTTCAAATTCCCCAGCTGTAAACCCTCCAATCCTCCAAACATAGCTTTATATTTGTTTCAGAGTTCCAACACTATCTCATGAGCCCTCTTGGCCTGGTGTTCCATATTGTTGTTGACCGATCTCTGACGGAATTTAGGATTTAATTTTCAGCTTATTTCCTCTTTTGTCTGCTTGTCCTGCCCCACAATCCCCGTTCAGACCTTTTTTCTAGTGGTAAACAGTTCAGGGCCGGCTGTGGTCCTTTGGTTCTAATTGGAAACTGTCGCTTTAAATTTCGAGGAGATCTGTGCGCATGCATAGTAGAACCCTCCGAGGGTGGGGCTGGGGTGCCCACCAGCTCAGGCACCCCTATAGTCACCAGAATGGAGGTGCCCAGATAGCAAGGGCCCAATGAACAGATACCAAAGGAAAGGAATGTCCACACCTTTATCTCAGCAGTTCTGCCAGGCGTCTGTGGCCGCTCTGATCCTTCCCCTGCTTGGTCTCACCCAAGATGGCAGCTCCTGGGGCAGCCGAGTGTCCTAGACTAGAAAGCAATAGATTTCTTGCTTCTGCCAAAATTCCCCCAGCTCCAAGCCTTCCAGCCTTCTAAGTATTCCTTTATATGTGGTTCAGAGTTCTGGGACCATCCCCTGAGGCTGCTTGGTCGGGTATTCTGTGTTGTTGCTGGCAGAGCTCTTACTGTGCAGGGTCACTATGAGTCGGAACCAACTCCATGGTACTTAACAACAACAACAACCTTTACTTCTATATCGCTGAAAAGAACAATCACTGTTTCTTTGGCTTTTGCTTCTGTTATCACTGCCCCTACGGAGTCCTGGTGTGGCGCTGTGGGCTAATGCTTCAGACTGCAAAGGCGTTTGAACTGCAAGGTGGGTGGTTCAAGCTCACTAGCTGCTCGTTGGAATCCCTATACAGGGTTGCTATGGGTTGGAATCGACTCGATGACACTTAACAACAACAACAACAACTACTCTTGGCCTAACTGACAAAGCTACCACTGGGCATGGCTGCCAAATGTTAAAGCCAGGCACACTGCTGGGTCCTTAGGAGCCAGGACAGGGATGATGGTGCAGAAGATGACAGGCACTGTCCCTGCTAGAGAGTCCCTGCCCCCTCATGCTGGTTCTCCCGTACCCTGTTTGGGTTTCCCTTGCTTCTGGTTCAGGGGCAGTTCTTTATGAAGTCCCCGGATATGTGGAGTTATTGTCAATGAGGCTGAGGAGGGGGCAGGACAGAGAATGAGCATCTGCGAAGAAGAGGAACTTGGTCTTTAGAACACGAAACTCTTATGAGGAAGAGGAATCCTGGAGACAATCCCTCAGTGACCCCAGCCTCTTCCTTTCCTGAGCCCAGCTTTCATTCTGAGCAATTTCATGGTGGACTTCTGGAGGGGTGACTAGTTCACCCCAAACTGTCTGAAATGCTTGGAGCAAAACCCTGGGATGGGAGTGGTGGGTGGGGACTCACAAATCAACCTCAGGAAGAGAAATGAGCTGGATCTTGTCTCAGAACTCCCCAAACCTGCTCCAAAAGAAACACATAAACCGTGCCGGTCGGCCGGGAAAACATGGGCCTTTTTCCATCTTCATCTGCGAAACTCCGTGTGTGCATTCTTTTAAATAGGCGCCAGCCCACGAGGCCCTTTTCACAAGATTGAAAGCAGATGGGAACCCCTGGCTGTTCGGTAGCTCTCAGAAAGGAGCATGGGAAGTGCTAAAGCCATTGGGAGTCCCTGTGGACCAGGCACAGGGCTTCTGGAAGCACAAGGCAGGCCCAAGCCTCTCATTCCCAGGCAGGAATCAGGTGTGTCAGCCTGCCAAGGGATGGAGGGAAAGAGGGATCTGCGGCATACACATTCTCTTAACTCTTTACAGCTTGGTTCTCTAGAGAGCCAGGCACACCTGGAGTTGGGTGCCTTCAGTTTGTTTAACTTCCTAACTACATCTGATTGCCACCCTCCCTCCCAAGGCTCCCATCTTATGCAGAATCAAAGCCAATGTCCTTTCTGTGTACGTGGACTGGAGGCCTTCTTTGACCTTGGTCATGTCGTGTCTTTCTTTCTCACTAGGATCCAGCCATGCTGGCATGCACTCTGCCCCTTACAATCAAGCAGGACCTGCCTCAGGACCTTTGCTCTGGCTGTTTGTTCCCTTGTCTGCAGCCCTCTCCTCCCACGGGTCAACAGGGCTCACACCCTCCCTGCACTCAGGGTCCCTGAGGCGCTGTCTCTGGCCAGCCCCCATCTGAAATCCACCCCCACACATACTTCTTAGACATTCTCCACCATCTTTCCGGCTTAATCTTTCCTTTTCTTTCATTGTGATAAATTGACGTGACAAGGCATTTAGCATTTCAACCTGCTTCTTCTGTATAGTTTAGTGACACTGTGCTTACTAGGTTGTTCAACTGTCACCTTTATCTGTTCCCAAATGTTTTCATCACTCTTAACCAAAGTTCTGTGTCCTCTGAGAAATGAATCTTACTTTCCTTCTCCCTCCTGTCCACTCCTGATGAGTACCAATACATTTTAGTCTCTAGATACTTGCCTGGAGTCCTGGTGAGGCATTGTGGAATAAAGCACTGGACTAACTGTAAGGTCGTTGGTTCAAACTCACCAGCCGCTTCTTAGAAACCCTATACAGGGTTGTTTTGAGTTGCAACCAACTCGACGGCACTTAACAACAACAACATATATACTTGCCTGGAGTCTTGACCAGGTGCTGTAGGATAAGCACTGGACTGCTAACCACAAGGTCAGTGGTTCAAACCCACCAGCCATACTGAAGAGCCCCTATACAGGGTCACTATGAGTCAGAACTGACTCGACGGCATATAACAACAACAAGAAGGCTGGGACATTCCAGTGTCTCAGTATGGCAGTGGATGAAATGTTCCTAATATCATGTTGTAACTTGCAATTTTTGACTAAAAAAAAAAAAAGAAAGAAAATTAAATTATGTCAGCCCTGTTTAAACCTCTTTAATACCTTGTCTCACCGTACGTAGTCTGCAGTGTCATGCATTGTTGTTGTTGTTAAGTGCCTTCAAGTCAATTCCGACCCATAGCGACACTGTATAGGTTTCCAAGGAGCTGATGGTGAGCTTGAACCACCCTACTTGCAGTTCAAATGACTTTGCAGTCTGACGCATTTGCACAGGGCCACAGCAGGACTGTACAGTATCTCATGCATATCATACATGGTCCCCCTGAAACTCAGTGTCCAGCCTCAGCTCACCTCAAACAGCCACACCTTCTACAGTGGCCTTTTTTTGGTTCCTGGCTCACCGGGGATGAGCTTCACTGCCTAACAATCAACCTGGCTTCCACATTCCAATCACCGGGCACATGGAACTCCCCAGAGCTGCAGGGAGACTTTTATCCATGTATTCCTGTAAGAACCCTTTTGAACATTCAGTGGAATGGTGTCTAAACCTAGGGAGCCCAGTTCTACAGTGATGGAAAGTGTCTGCTTAGAGGGACGTTAACCATCACTCTTTCCTCTGTAGTTAAGCTGTGGTCTTAATATCTCCAAATATTGAAAGTACCAGTGGCATAGCTTCTAGCATGCAACATGCAAGCCACCGCAGAATGACAAATGGAGAGACCATCAACCGTAGTCCTCTGGATCACAGCAGGATTCTGTGCAAAATCATGCTGGAAGATGAGCCCCCTAAGTTGGAAGGCACTCACAGTGTACCATGGCAACAGCAGTGGATCCCGGCCTACCAACGATCATGAAGATGGTGGGAAACCTGGCCGTGTTTTGTGATATTGTGCTGGCGTTATAGCTTCCAGCATCCTAGCAACATGCAAGCCACCACAGTACGACAGACTAACAGATCATCAGCCCTAGCCTTATAGACCACAACAGAATACCTTACAGACAACGACATGCTTCCCTAAACCTCTCAATGGATCCACATAAAACTCTGGAGATGGGGAGAGAAGAGGCGGTTCTGTGACCTTTGGAAGCTTCCTCTTCTCGCTCTGCTCCCCAGTCCTGCAAAGGTTTCCCTGACTGTGGAGTGTGTACAGGACCAGGCTAATTTACCTTGATTCTCACATGCTATTGATTCTTGTGGGAACAGCTCTCTTGAGAGTCCTGAGTGTGGAGAGATGACTGTCAGGGGTAGAGTTAGGGTATGCTTGAGACCTTTGCTGCCAGCCTTCAGAATCCCCCTTAACCACTATAAGATCTAGGCTTTTGGAGAGCAAAGCTTTGCATTAATAAATTTTTTAAAAACCAAGTCATTTTTTGCAAATTTGACTCCCTGATGTCTTACATTACCAAATGTGATGATGATGATGATGATGATGATGATGATGATATCTCTTTATTATCTTCATTCATGGTGGTGGTGGTGGTGAGGACGATGGTAATGGTGCTAAACAGAATAGAATGCCAAACCGTCACTAGGATCTGACCCATGGTCTCCTCACTGACCTCTCCAGCTACCTCATCTCACTCACCCTGTTCTGGCCATACTGCCCCCCTCTCTTGCTGTTCCTGGAATTCAGCAAATGTGCTGCAGCCACAGGGCCTTTGCACTTGCTGTTCTGTCTGCCTAGGAAGTCCTTACCTCTAATACTACAGGGTTTGCTCTCTGACTTTGCTCATATTATTAATCAAGTGTCACATTCTTCTGACACCATTAATTAGCACAACACTCACCTCCTATTACTCGGTCCCCTTACAAGGAGCTTGAATTTTCTGCTCTGGACATATTAAGTATTGTTAATGGCCATCCCCCAAACTAGAATATAAGTAAGCTCCATGAAGACAGGGATATTCGTGTCTCACCAGTCTTTATCCTTGGCACAGTAGCTGCTCAATAAGAATTTGTTACATGGGTGAATTAACAAATGAATCAGAGTCAAGTACACCTGAGTTCAGGTTCTAGCTCAGTTGCTTATGAGATTTGTGATCTTGGCAAAGCTAGAAAGCAATAGTTTTCACACCAGCCAATGAGGATTCTGGTGCAGCACTGTAGGATAAAGCACTGGACCGGATGTTCGGTTTGAATCACAAGGTTAATGGTTCAAATTCACCAGCTGCTCCTTGGAAACCCAACACAGGGTCACTATGATTGGAAACAACAAATGCGGATTCTAATAGCTGTCCACCTTATAGTATGCCACCCCCCATGTATGCGTTTGACCTACTGTGGTAGCTGGCATGTTGCCATGGTGCTGGATGCTATACCACTTGTATTGCAAATGCCAGCTAGACTACTCATGGTGGACAAGCTTCAGCAGAGCTTTGAGAATCAGACAGACTAGGAAGAAAGACCTAGGGATCTACTCAAACCAATCCACCAATGAAAACCTGATGGATCATGATACAACATGGTCCGATGTATACACTTTGGACACCAGAAGGGGGCAATCGCTGGAGAAGTACATCATGTTTGGTGACTAGAGGGTCAGCAAGGACAGGCACATGGTCACAAACTATGGACTCAAACATGCTGTCCAGCCCAAGAGTAACACAGGACCCTGCCGTGTTTCGTTGTCCTGTAGTTTAAGGGTTCTAGGAGACAGAGCTTGCGGCAGGTTCTGTGTTATAATGAGAGGTTATTGTAATGCTCAGATGAAATAACAGAACCTCACTAGCTGACATTCATTACACACTTATTTTCACCCAGGCTGTGCTAAGGGATTTTAAATGGTTTAATACAAAGCACCGTGAATGCCTCATTTCCCAGATGATGAACCCAAGATAGAAAACCTAATTAACTTGCCTATAATTGTACTCCAAGTAGAGGATAGAGCTCAGATTTAGACTCATGTGGTCTGAGTCTAAAAATCACTGTTATGCTAAACACTTGGTAAACTGAAATTCACTACTGTTTTTTGGTTTTTTTTGTATATTGTGGTGAATGTCGCCTAATTTTGGATAGTCCATGACTTGAACATTTAAGAATGTAGGTTTTATCATTTTATTTTCTCTGTGTGGTTTCTTTTTATTGTGGTGAAAATGCTCACCAAACTTAGAGCAATCCAACAATTTTTAAATGTATAATTCATTGATATTGATCACTTCCTTCAAGCTTTGCCACTATTCTCAGTATCTTTTTCCAAATTAGTTCATCCCCGTCAATATACATTCAATGTTGTTGTTGTTTTCGTTAAGTGCTGTCAAGTTGGTTCTGACTCATAGCAACCTCATATAGGATTTCCAAAGAGCGGCTGGTGAATCTGAACTGCCAACTTTGTGGTTTATCCTATAGTCCACACACCAATATACCCAAGCAACAACGTTCCCTTTACCCTGCTCCATTATTGTTGTTGTTATGTGCCGTGAAATCGGTTCTGACTCATAGTGACCCTAAACAGGGTTTCCGAGGCTGTAAATCTTTACGGGAGCAGATCGCCTCATCTTTCTTCCGCAGAACCACTGGTAGTTTTGAACTGCCAACCTTGAGGTTCGCAGCCCGATTCGTAACCACTACACTACTGCTCCATTATAGCCAGTAATCATTTTTTGTTTCTATCTTTTTACTACTTGAGGAACCCTGGTGGTACATTGGTTAAGTACTTGGCTGCTAGCCAGAAGGTCAGCAGTTTGAATCCACTCAAAGGCTCCATGGGAGAAAAGATTTGGCAATCTGCTCCCATAAAGATTGTTGTAAATTTTAGTTGCCATCACATTGAAACCAACTCATAGCAGCCCTACTTATGATTGAATGGAACCCTGCCCAGTCCTGTACCATCCTCACAGTTGTTGCTGTGTTCCAACCCATTGTTACAGCCACTGTGTTAATCCATGTCTTTGAGAGTCTGCTTTTTCACTGACCCCCTGCTTTACTATTCATGACGACTTTGACTTTCTCCAGGGGACTGGTTCCTCTTGATACATATTCAAAGTATATGAGGCGAAGTCTTGCCATTCTTGCTTCTAAGAAGCATTCTGACTGTACTTCTTCTGAAACAGACATGTTCCTTCTTCTGGCAGTCTGTGATATATTTAATATTCTTCACCATCTAACTCAAATGCATCAGGTTTTGTTTGTTTGTTTGTTTGTTTTTTCAGAAAAGTCTTCCTTATTTATTGTCTAGCTTTTGCATGCACATGGGATTGAAAATATCATGGCTTGGGTCAGGAGCACCTTAATTCTCAAACTGATGTCTTTGCTTTTTTTTTTTTTAGCTTTTGTTGTGAATTGGCTGGTAGTTTATTTGGCAGTACATCGGTTTTGCACTCAACCAATCGTATTTGTTTCACTGCAATGATCACAGTCCTCTCCTTGCACAGTTGGTTAACAGTATTTACCTCTATTCCCTCTTTTTTTTTCTTTAAATACACAAAACCAAAAAGGAATGTACAATTGTTCAAACAACCAAAGGGCACATTTTGCAAGCCAGCCTCCTGCCCACCAGCACACAGTCTTTCTCTTTCCATGAGTCTAGAGTCCTCAGCTACTCTATCTCTCCATGTCATCATCTCTGCCTCCATCTCTGGTGTAGCTGCTTCTCTGGTTAAGGTCCCACAGTCCACTCTTGTTCTGCTCTTTGATGGTCCTTTGTTCCTGGAATGTAAGATTAACTACTCCCCCTTTTTGTTACACAACTTTTACCTTTACAGCTGTGACAATTGTAATGAGTCAGGATAACAATGACTTGCTATTGAATTAAAAGAATCCGACCCTCATCTCCTTTCACAAGACCTATTTAGACAAGATGAAAACTATTCAGTGGGGATTCTACCTTCCCCCACTTCACTCTGAAACTAAACTCCCTCTTGAAAGGTTGCAAGCCAGCCACTTTGTGCCTTTATCGACCTCCCTGCCCATTTTAGGTAGCTAATGTCTAAGGAGCTCTGGTAGCGTAGTGGTTACGAATTGGGCTGCGAACCTTAAGGTCAGCAGTTCAAAACTACCAGCTGCTCCGCGGGAGAAAGATGAGGCTTTCTACTCCCGTAAAGATATACACCCTCGGAAACCCTATACAGGGTCGCTATGGGTCGGAACCGACTCGATGGCACTTAACAACAACAACAACAATGTCTAAGTTGCCCTTCCCTATCAGCCCTAGGTACTGAGGGGATAGGCTTGATCCTTGCTCTTTGCTTTTTAACACTTTAAAAGTCTCTTTTACAGCAGATTTGCCTAATGCATGTATCTTTTGATTCCTTAACTTCCTCTCTGATGGATACTGACTTTGGATCGAAGTAGGAAGCAATCTTTAATAACTTCAATCTTTTCTGCATTTATCATGTTATTACTAATTGGTTCGTTTGTGAAGGTTTTTGTTTTCTTTATGTTAAGGGGTGGGTAATCCTTTCTGAAGGTGTCAGTCTTTGGTCTTCATCAGTAAATGCTTCAAGTCCTCTACTTTCAGCAAGCATCTAGCATCTGCATATCACAGGTTGTTAGTGAGTCTGCCTCCAATCCTGATGCCATGTTCTTCTTCATATAGTCCAGCTTCTTGGATTAACTGCTCAGCACACAGATTGAATAAATATGGTGAAAGGATACAACCCTGATGCACACTTTTCCTTACTTTAAGCCATGACTTAGCCCATTGTTCGGTTTGAATGACTGCTTCTGTGTCTACGTGCAGCACAATTGAGTGTTCTGGAATTTCCATTCTTTACAATGGTGTCCATAACCTGTTAGGATCCACAGAGTTGAATACTTTTACATAGTCAATAAAATGCAGCTAAACATCTTTCTGGTGTTTTCTACTTTCAGCCAAGATCCATCTAACATCAGCAACGATATACCTTGTTCCAAGTCCTCTTCTGAATCCAGCTTCAATGCCTGGTGGTTCTCTGCCAATGTTTTACAGCAAAGGACTTTGAATTATCTTCCAGTATAATTTTATTTGCATGTGGTATTAATGGTATTGCTTGATCATTTCTGCATTCTGTTGGGCTACCTTTCTTTGGAATAGGCACAAATACAGATCTCTTCCAACTGGTTGTCCTGATAGCTGTCCTCCTAATTTCTTGGCATAGAAGAGTGAGTACCTAGAAAACATTAAATCTTAGAAAACCCTGTGGGGAATTTCTATGACAGGGTTATTGTCAGTTGGAATCTATTCAACAGTGTGTAGCAACAACCACAACATCTTTTTACTTAGTCCATATAAATGAGATCATACAGTACCTTCCCTTTTGTAACTGACTCATTACCCTCAGCACGATTTTTTTTCTAGAGGATTTTTTGCCTGTGTTTCTATATTACTTTGAAATGTTTTCGTGGACTTGTCTCGCCCTGCTCTGTCACCAACACACATACACTCGATATTCACACAGACATATAGAGGAATAGTAGGATTTGGTGGGGACATGGGCAGGTGGTGCCTTTGTCTCTGCCCATGGTAGCTGGTGCTCAACGTGGCTGGCAGGCAGTTCTGTGTGGCAGTCCAGCCTAACCTGCTTTCACTGGGATGCCAGACACTGCCTCTGAGCAATACTTCCTCATCTGCGACGAAAGGCTGAGGGAGTCAGCAGACTTTCAAAGCCTCCTTTGTCTTCAAGGTGAGTTTGAATCGGTGGAAAAAAAGATCAGCGCAAGGTGCCAGCTAAGGAAGGCTTCAAGCCCACCAGACCCTCAGAACTAAAAATGCAAACTGTGACGGGGCAGCGACAGGAAGCAGTTCTTGCTGACAGCAGGCCTTGGCTGCTTACTAAGTCAGCCTGCTGGGGCAAGGGGCCAGAGGCAGGGGGTCTCTATGGGAGCAGGTGCCTGGCTGGCAGAAGGAGGAGACAGGGAAGATGGGGACCGTAAAGACCACGTGCTACAAAGAAAAGGGCCTGCAGCCAGCCCATCTCTGTACCTATGGACATGCGTCCTTGCAGTGACTGAGAGCAACTGGGAGAGTGCAGAGTGAAGTGTATTGACCCGAGATCAAGCAGCTCTGGATTTGGATCCCAAAGCAAACGCTAAACCCATTGCCATTGAGTGGGTTCTAACTCGTAGCCACCCTGTAGGACAGAGTGGGATTGCCCCCGGGGGTTCCTAAGGTTGTAATCTTTACGGGAGCACACTGCCATAGCTTTTCCTGCAGAACAGCTGGTAGGGAACTGACAACCTTCCACTTCGATGCCAAGCATTTTAACTGCTCTGCTTCAGAGCTCCTTGAGTCGCATTTTGAGTGCCTTCCAACCTGCGGGGCTCATCTTCCAGCTCTGTATCTGACACATGATCTAGTGTTCTTCACCATGTTTCAATATTCTGGTGCTATTTGACAGTGTTCCACTGCTATTCATAAGGTATCAGTGCCTCAACATTCAGAAATAGTCCACCTCCTTCCTCGTCTGTCTTCATCTGGAAACTCCTCTGAACCCTGTCCACCATGGGAGATCTTGCTGGTATTTAAAAGACCGGTGGCATAGCATCCAGCATCGCAGTGATACATAAGCCACCACAGTATGACAAACTGACAGACAAGTGATGTATGTGGATATGTATATACATGCACACATGCCGTTGAGTTGGTTCCGACCTATAGCGAACTTGTATAGGGTTTCCAAAGAGTGCTGGTGAGCTTGAACTGCCGAGATTGTGGTTTAAACTTCTTTGAAGTCCAACACATTAAGCCACAGTGCCACACCAGGACTCCTTTATTTAAATATATATATCTATTTATAGCTCTGGTAGCATAGTGGTTACAAGGCAAGGTCAGCAATTCGAAACTCCCAGGTGTTCTGCAGGAGAAAGATAAGGCTTTCTGTGCCTGTAAAGAAACTCTATAGGCACTATGAGTTGGAACCAACTCCATGGCACATAACCACCACCATATAGGTACATACATACATACATACATACATACATTCATATATATAAAACTTCCAGCATTTTATATATATATGCTTCTCATGTGGCACTTTAGAATCAGCACTGGACAGCAAAACACAATGCCCACAGTTCAAACCCACCAGTTATTCCTATAGAGGGGCGCTATGAGTTGAAACCAACTAAGGTAACAACATAGATACTGTATATAGAGAGGCAAAGAGAGAGAACAGGGACCCCTGTGTCATCGTGTTGTTTTGCAGTTGAGTTGCTCTGACTCCTGGTGACCCCGTGTGCACAGTACAGTTGCTCCATAGAGGCTTCAGGGCTATGGCCCTTGATAAGCACATCACCATGGCTTTGTGGGTTCAGTCCTTCCAGCATTCGGAGAGGGACTTGAAGCCGTTCACCTTCTCCATAAACTCACTGTCTGTCTGTCTGTCTGTCTTTTTCTGTCTCTGTCTCTTTCTCTCTGGGGCACTATATTGAGTGTCTAAGGACCTGGAATGAGGCACACTCCAAGGTTACTGGGATAATCTGGAACAGGCAGGTCTTTGCTTACTGACAGGAATTTCCAGAATCTTATCAGGCACCCTTGAATTCCAGAACAGCCTGTCTTCCAGCACGTCACCTTTCTCAGAAACCCTGGACAACATCTCTTTATCAGAACCCTCCTTCCTCAGGTTTTAAGGTCAAGGCTGATATTCCAACCTTCACTTTCTCACACATTCTTGGCTTCTTCAATACATTCCAATCAGTCATCCAACTCTAAGTCCTAACTTCAGTTTCTTATTCATTGCTCTGTGAGCCCAACTGCATCCTTCAGCTTACTGTCATGAAGATGACTGTAGTCTCTGCTCTCTGTCTGTCACCAACATTACTGTCATCAACTCCACGTGAACATCCCCACTTTCAGTAAAGGCATCTGCTTGGTGTCACGTTCTTCTGAGTTCCCATGCCAGTAAGAATGCAGCCGAGAACCTTCAGGAATTTGAACGTGTTCCATCTCTAGTTTCTTGTATGCTGTGTGTGTGTGTGTTCTTGGAACCGGACATGAGTTTAATTATAAACAGATGCTTACAATTTCTGATCTTGGGGACAGTAGAAGATATTTTCTTAGTGGGCAGTGGTTCAAGTTCACCAACTGCTCCTTGGAAACCCTATACAGGGTCGCTATGGGTCAGAATCGACTCAACAGCACTTAACAACAAGTCCAACCATATGTATCTCAGAGCCTGAAACTTAGTTGTTTCTCCATAAATATGTTAAATATCTACTCATTCTTTCTCTGTAGTGTTTAATGTTTCTCACCTATGTGTGATGACCTCCAAAGATGTCCACACCCTAATCTCTGAAACCTGTAACTGTCACCTTACTTGACAAAGGGGACTTTACATATGTCATTAAGATAAAGGTCTTGTGACCTGAAGAATATTCTAGACTCCTCAGTTGCCATCACTCTGATCTGAACCCCAAGCTTAAATTCAAGCTCATTGTCATTGAGTGCATCCTGACTTATATGTTGAGGAGTAGACCTGCACTCATGGAAGCAGCAGTCAAGA
>NW_006408594.1:10736697-10737617 GCF_000296735.1 Chrysochloris asiatica
ATTCTGTTGTGCATAGGGTTGCCATGGGTCAGTTCCAACTTAATAGCACCTAATAGCAACAAGTGGAAAAACTTGGAATCCTGGCGTGGTGCTGTTGGATAAGCATTGGACTGGACTGCTAACCGCAAAGTCAGTGATTCAGATCCACCCTCTACTCCTCAGAAACCCTATAAAGAACCACTATGAGTTGGAACCAACTCGATGGCACTTAATGACAACAGCAGCAACATGAAAAATTTTAACTTTGTGCCCTACATCCCATCATATACAAAAATTAATTCTAAATAGATCATGGACCTAAATGTGAAATATATACAATACAGCTTCCAGAGTATAACGTGGCTGTGTATCTAAATGACTCTGGGATAGATAAGTAAGAATTTCATACAGTGAACACAATTTTTAGTGCAAAATTTTAATCCAAAAGCAAAAAAAAAAAAAAAATTGTATGCCATAAAAATTGAAAGACACACATATATGAGGATAAGTAAAACGTTACTGCAACTGAGGTTCCAGTTCATACATGCATTGATAGATATATATATTTAATGTATTTAAACATGTCTCTGCGATCAGCAGATGCCAGACAGGTTGTAATATACTTACCTAAGTTTCATTAAGGAGTCCTGGTGTGGCACTGTGGGTTTATGCACCAGACTGCAAAGCCATTTGAACTGCAAGGTTGGCGGTTCAAGCTCACCAGCGTCTCCTTGGAAACCCTACACAGGGTCGCTATGGGTCAGAACCGACTTGACAGCACTTAACAACAACAACATTAAATTTCATTAGGGTTACTTCAAAAAAAATGTCAAATCCAAACAATGGCTTCCCAGGCATCTGCTGTTACTGTTGCTGCTCTTAGGCACCATATGAGTCAGTACCGACTCATAGCGACCTTATTATGCACAGCAGAACGAAAC
>NW_006408594.1:10737972-10739118 GCF_000296735.1 Chrysochloris asiatica
GGCCAGGAAAGTTGTGCTGAGGAATGTTTTCCAGCACGGTAATGCACCTGCTCATACTTTGAGGGTAGTGTAGACTATCCTATGAGAATTTCATTAGGAAAGCCATACCCCATTACCCTCCAGGCCTGAGCTTACTCCTTCAGACTTCTTTTGTTCCACAAACTCAAAAACAATTGAAAAGGATCACAATTTCAGTCCCTTAAGGATGCCAACGCTGCCATTTTGACATGGTATAAATTGACGAAGAGAACAGAATTCTCCGGGGAAGGGTTAAAAAGATAGAAACTATCTTCAGAAGTGTAGAGACCTACATGGAACATAGGTTGAGAAAAGATGGCTTCACATTTTGATTTTTTTGTTTATTAAAGGGGTCTATGATCTTACAGCAATACTTGTTGGCTCACCATCGTATTTTATAGGGCCCTGGATACGATTCATAGGAAATGACTAATGTTTAGCTGAAAAAAAACAAATTCAAAGTTGAGCTTATTATAAAGATACGGAACAGCACTGTAGTTAGCTCATAAACATCCAGAGCAGGCCCCATTTCTGCCTCTGCTGCCTCTGGGTAACTGTGATTTTGTTCTCTCTTTTTCTCCCTTTGCATCCTAATTTTCTGTACTTCCCCAGTCTCTATGGCAGAAAACATGGTCACTGTTAGCCTGAGATTTGTATATTTCGCTCAGGTCTCTAGTGTTGTTGTAACAAAAATACCGTAAGTGATGGCTTTACCAGACAGAATTTTTTTCTAACATATCAGGAGACTAGAAGTCAGAATTTGGGGTGCCAGCTTTGTTGTTAGGGGCCATCGAATTGGTTCCAACTTACAGCAGCCGTATGCACAACAGAACAAAACACTGCCTGGTCCTGCAGCAACCTCACAATTGTTGCTACGCTGGAGTTCGTTGTTGCTGCCACTGTGCTGATCCATCTCATTAGAGGTCTTTCTCTTTTTCTATGACCCTTCATTTAACAAACATGATATCCTTCTCCAGGGACTGATCTCTCCTGACAATATGTCTGAAGTATAAGAAAAAGAGGAAGACCCCCAATGGGATGGATTGGCCAAGTGGCATCATTGATGAACGCAAGCATGGCAACAGTAGTGAGGTTGGCCCAGGATCGGGCAGTGTTTCGTTCTGCTGT
>NW_006408594.1:10740373-10743795 GCF_000296735.1 Chrysochloris asiatica
ATGGCACCTAACAACAACAACAACATTAAAACATTACCTATGTTTTCTTATGGTACTTGGAGAATACAGTTGTTGTTGTTGTTGTTAAGTGCCGTCAAGTCAGTTTCCATCCATAGCGGAAAGAGCAGCTGGTGAGCTTGAACCACCAACCTTGCAGTTCAAACGGCTTTGCAGTCTGGCGCATTAACCCACAGCGCCACACCAGGACTATGGAAAGTATAGTAGAGTTATTTAAATCAATGAAGTATTTTGTCAAATGATATGAGTCACACATGACAAATCTTAGTATTGTAGTTTAGAGTCCCAAGTATATGACTGTGATCTACAATTTGATTTTCATAAGTGAACTTATACTAATGTTATATATCTGTCTATAATTAATTGTTGTTGTTGTTGTTATTTGCCATGGAGTCAGTTCCAACTCGTAGTGACCCTGTACAGGATTTCCGAGACTGTAAATCTTTATGGGAGCAGAAAACCTCATCTTTCTCCCATGGAACGGCTGGTAGTTTTGAACTGCTGATGTTGCAGTTCACAGCCCGATTCATAACCACTACGCTACCAGAGCTTATTATATATATAATTATATATTATATGTATATTATATGTATACCTTGGAGTCTTGGTGTGGTGCTGTGTGTTAATGTGCTGGACTGCAAAGTTGGTATGAACCACAAGGTTGATGGTTCAAACTCACCACTTGCTCCTCGAAAACCCTGTACATGGTCCCTATGGGTCAGAATCGACTGACGGAACTTAACAACACCACTTAGGTGTCCTGGTGTGGCATGGTGGGTTATTGCTCTGGACTACAAGGTCAGTTTGAACCACAGGGTCTGCAGTTCAAGTCCACCAGTTGCTCCTTGGAAACCTTACACAGGATTGCTATGAGTTGTAACTGACTCAATGGCATTTAACAACAACAACTACATCTACCTAGATAGATAGAATACAGGTGTGGTGCTGCAAGTACTGGACTGCTAACCACAAGGTCAAACCCACCAGCCAGTTTTGGAAACCCTATACAGGATCACTATGAGTTGGAACAAACTCGATGATACATAGTAACGTACCTAGTAAGACTCTGGTAGCGTAGTGGTTACGAATCAGGCTGCTAACCTCACAGTCAGCAGTTCGAAACTACCAGCTGTTCCATGGGAGCAAAATGAGGCTTTCTGCTCCTGTAAAGATTTACAGCCTCGGAAACCCTATACAGGATTGCTATGAGTCAGAACCGACTCCATGGCATGTAACAACAACAACCTAGTAAGAAACTAGGAACCCCTGGATAGTATAAAGCTAACACACTTGACTGCTAAATGAAAGATTGGAGGGTCTAGTCCACCCAACAGTACCTCAGAAGAAAGCCCTGGCAATCTGCTTTTCAAAAGTCAGTCATTAAGAACCCAGAGAACGATGATCTATTCTGACACACGTAGTGTAGGTATGAGTCAGAACGGATGTATTAGCAACTGGTTTCTTACAAAGAAACCACATGTATCTCTCAGTTCTCAGGGGATGGTACCTGATCCCTCCATCCTAAGTCAGATCCCTACCTCATCATTTGTGCCCAGGGAGGGGCAGTATGTTAGTACACAAACACTGTCTCTACTGTAGCTTTCCTGATGGAGTGTGAGGAAAGGGACCATTAGCACATAAAGGAATACTGAGCAGCTCTTCTGAGGAGGAGTCTGCTCCATCACTGAGATGCCATCCCTGCCTAGCATGCAGCTGAAGAGCTCTAGAGAAAACGTTGTATTGACGTCCTTCAATCTCTTCATAGTCATGGAAGTACCGATGCTTTCTCTTCCTTTGAGGAAGCAGAAATTAATAGTGGATAAAAGCATGGGCCCTTGAACCAGAAAGATCTGAGTCTCAATTTCAATTTTGCCTTTTATTAATCTTGCAGCGTTGGACACGTTCCTAAACTTCTGTGAACTTCGGGTTACTCATCTTTCAGAAAGGGAGATACTAACGTTACCAGCTTCCTATTGAACTGCTGTTTACATTTCTGCTTGGTACCTGCCATACAAAAGAAATGGGAGTGATTTTCATCATTGCTAGTTGATGAATTCTTTTCTGTTTTGCTTCCTCTTTAGGCTGAATTCTCAGAGTTGAACCTAGCTGCCTATGTGACCGGGGGCTGTATGGTGGACATGCAAGTTGTGAGAAATGGAACCAAGCTTGTAAGGTAAGAAGGATTGAGACCCAGAAAACCTTTGTTTGAATGATGTTATGTGGACTGTCTCACATAGCAGCCCTGCTGTCTACTGCCTGTGGCCTAACTGCTGTATTCCAGAATGTTTGCTTTTTAAAGAGTTCAGGGCATCACTGCAGTAGGGGTGATGGATGGCATCGATTAATGGTGGGGTCTTGGAATGAGCTGTGGTCTTGGCAGTGAGAGACTTGATTTCATTTCGGGCTGTTATCTTGTCTTGGTACTTAGGCTCTCTTGCCTGTACGTCTCAGGTGTGCCATGCTGTGTTGTTGTATCAGTTAAGTCAGCTCTGAGTCATAGAGACCCTGTATGAGGTTTGCAAGGAGCAGCTGGTGGGTTGGAAACATCGACCTTGCGGTTAGCAGTCCTGTGCTTATTCTACAGTGCCTTGCCAGGAGTCCAGCATGATCAGAGCAATGCTGAAGCCAAGGGCTGCTGAGGTTTTCATAAGTTCATGTATGGGAGAGCATCCCATGAACTCTGAGTGCTATACAAAAGTAAGGTTTATTGGTGTTATTGTTATGTGCCGTCGAATCAGTTCCAACTCATAGTGATCTTACATAGTGTTTACAAGGAGTGGCTGGTGGATTTGAATCACCGACCTTGTGGTTAGCAGTGCAGCGCTTATCCTATAGTGCCACACAGTGTTGTTGTTGTGGTTAAGTGCTGTCGAGTCAATTCCAACCCCTTGTATGATTTCCACAAACGATTTTGCAGTCTGACACATTAGCCCATAGCATCACACCAGGAGTCCTATGGTGTACACATTAGAATAAACAAAATTGTTTCTTTATTTCCAGTCATATGAAAAACTTAGTGTTCACAGAAGCCTCTCCCAGTACATCCAACCTAAAATTACTGAATACAGTAGCTTTTAACAATCAGTTTATGGGCTCTAATTCAGAGAATACACAGACTACCAAACAAACATAGACAAAGTAGATGATTGGGACATACTAAAAATTAAAAACTTATGTACATAAAAAAAAAAGGGATTCCACAGAATGGGAAAAATCTTTTGCAACAACACACATCACACAAGGGACTCATTTCTAAAATATATAGGAAACTACAACACCTCTACAAGAAAAAGACAAATAACCCAATTTAAAAATGGGCACAGGACATGAACAGACACTTCACCAAGGAAGAGATCTGGGCAGCCAACAAACATATGAAGAAATGTTCACCATCACTAGCCATT
>NW_006408594.1:10745720-10746324 GCF_000296735.1 Chrysochloris asiatica
CCAGAGGGCACAGAGGAAAGTGGAATCTCCACTGAGTAGTATGAAAGGAAATGGGGATAGCACTCTTATGGTACAACAGTGAATAATTAATATCAGGACCGACTGTGAGCATTGGAAATGTAAAAGTAGATGTTTTGTAGCAAAAGGAGGGGAGTGGTTGACTTTCTAGTCAAGAGCATAGGTCCCTGAGACCATCAAGGGAGAAGAGTGGAATGCGGGACCCTACCCAGAGAAACAGTGACCCCAGATATGGAGGTAGAGACAAGAGGATGACGTGGAGAGATGGAATAGCTGGGGACTCTACACCCAGGGAGGGAGAGGGGCTGTGTCCTGAAGACCAGGGGGCAGGCTTTCAGGGTATATCCCTTGGTTGGTTCATGATGAATGGAGAGGATTGTAACCATGGTAATTAAACAATATTCAATAGGATGAATGTAAAGCTAATGTTCTCCCATATAAACTATTACATAATTCACAATAAAACATTTAAAAATAAATAAATTTAAAATAACACAAAACAGCCTGATACTGGTACAACAAAAGACACATAGACCAATGGAACAGAATTGAGAACCCAAAAGTAAATCCATCCACCTAAAGCAAG
>NW_006408594.1:10763578-10780227 GCF_000296735.1 Chrysochloris asiatica
AGGAGAATAATAAAAGTGCCATTGGCTGCCAAAGAACCAATAGATCTGTTTTGGAAGAAGTGCAGCCAGAGTGCTCCTTAGAGGCCAAGATGGCCAAACTTTGTCTATCATACTTTGGACATATTGTCAGGAGGGACCAGTCGCTGGAGAAGGATATCATGTTTGGGAAGGTGGAGGGTCAGAGAAAAAGAGGAAGACGCCCAACGAGATGGATTGGCCAAGTGGCAGCATCAGTGGACTCAAGTATGGCAACAGTAGTGTGGTTGGGTCCAGGATCGGACAGTGTTTTGTTCTGTTGTGTATAAGGTCGCTATGAGTCGGAGCCGACTCTATGGCACCTAACAAAATGGTGTAGCGCTGTGGGTTAATGCGCCAGACTGCAAAGCCGATTTAACTGCAAGATCGCTGGTTCAAGCTAGCAGCTGCTCCTCAGAAATCCTACAGGGTCGCTATGGGTCGGAAGCAAGTTGATGGCACTTAACAACAACAACATGATGCTATGATGCAGAATAAGGAGCTCTAGTAGTGTAGTGATTAGGAATTGGGTTGCTAATCTCAAGGTCAACAGTTCAAAACTAACAGTTCTGCAGAAGAAAGATGAGGCTTTCTGCTCCCGTAAAGATTTACAGCCTCGGAAACCCTATGCAGGGTCGCTATGAGTCCGAACTGACTCCACAGGACACAACCACCATGATGCTGAATAGGATTCAGTGGAGCTGCCATACTACAGAGACTAGGAAGAAAGGTCTGGCAATCTACTTCCAAAAATCAGCCAATTGAAAACCATATGGATCAGGACAGCTTGATCCACCCATCATGATCATGGGAATGGCAGAGGGCCTGGCAGTGTTTCATCCCACTGTGCGTGGCGTCACCACGAATCGGGGGTCCAAGTTGATGGCACCTAATAACAGTAACAGAGAATTGGTGTGGTGCTATAGGATGAACATTGGACTGCTAACCACAAGGTCGGCAGTTCAAACCCACAAGCCACTCCTTAGAAAACCTATACAGGATCCGTGTGAGTCAGAACTGACTGGATGGCCCTTAACAGCAACAACAAATAACAATACCATAGCTGGGAAACAGAGCATCAAGAGGTGTGCAGTATTTTGCTCACAACTCATGAGAGCTGCCGGTGGGCATTTGAATCCAGCTTTGTCTGAATTTACAGACAGCCATTCTCCAGCCGTCTCACAGTGCCTGTTTTTTCTTTATACTGGTGTTTATGGCCGCCATTGAGGTTTTCTGGGTGGGTGGGCCACTTGCTGTCCATTTCTCAGGGTCAGGGGTCAGGGACGAGGCTGCTGCTGCTTTAAAGACGCAAGGCAGCAGCTCTGCAGTTGGGCGATGGCAGTATTTGTTCACCACAAGATGGTTTGGCTCCTGTTCAGCTCCCCTTCTGTCACCCCCCTCTGTGCGGAGAGAAAGCAACATAAAGAGAAGCTGTGACTTGGAGACTTTCATTTGCTTTGGGCCATCATCACCCCAGCTTCCTGCCCACACAGCCCCCAGGAGCCTCCCCCCACTCAGGGCCCCCCTACAGGGAACAAGGCGGAGACCAATGTATGTCTCCCGTCAGCCAAATCTATTCTCTCCCTGGCTGACTTCCCACCAAAGATTGGGACAGGAGAAGTGTCAGAGTGGCTGTGTAAGGTCCCCATGCTCAAAGGCACGTGGAGACCTCTGGTGGGAGATGGCAGTCAGCCAGCTCTCTGCTCACCTGTACCCTAGCTCAGCTTGGGGCTACCTCTGCCCTTCTTCTGACTTGCACAAAGGTTTCTTAGAGGCCAATGGGAATGACTGAAGAAGAACGTGGCTGAGAGCCACCTGTGGGCTCTGAGGATCAAATGCCTGCTCTCTGCTTGGACTCTGTGTTCACTAAGCTGCCAGATTCCAGACCCTGCTGGCACCTGTTGTTGTTAGTGTCCCCGCATCCGTACCAACTCATAGCGACCCTGCATAGGGTTTCCAAGGCTTTAAATCTTTGAGGGAACAGAAAGCCTCATCATTCTTTCACAGATCAGCTGGTGGCCTTGAACCACGGACTATGTGGTTCTCATTCCAGTCCTTATCATATGGAGCCACCACTCTCCCCTGCTGACCTGTTAATGCCCTTAATTCACTGTTGTTATAGATAACTGGTGGGATACTGCCGGTTAATGAGTCAGACTACAAAGTTGGTTTGAACTGCAAGGTCGGCTGTTTAAGCTCGCCAGCTGCTCCTCAGAACCTCTTTACAGGGTTGCTATGGGTCGGTACCTACTTGATGACATTTAACAACAACAGCACAGATAACTAGGCTCAGGTGCCCAAGCACATTCCTAGGATCAAAGCCCTGATCTCCAGGGTCAAGGGCAAAGCCATTTGGGCTGCGTGTTACATCACAGGCTGCTCAGTTGCACAGACCTGGATTGCAGTCCATCCATCCTCACCCCTGACACATTGGGTGACCTCAGAGCACTTGCTTCATCTCTCTGAGCCTCCCTTCCATCATCCAAGAAACAGGGAGGTGGTTACAAGTTTAGATACAATCATTTATGACTTCTTGTCATTTAGGGCCTTTGAGACAGTTCTGACATAGCCACCCTATGTATGGTTTCTAAGGAGCGACTAGTGGGTTTGAACCATTCATCTTGTGGTTAGCAGTCCAGTCCTGGTGTGGCACTGTGGGCTAATGCATCAGACTGCAAAGTCGTTTGAACTGCAAGGTTGGTGGTTCAAGCTCACCAGCTGCTCTTTGGAAACTCTATACAGGGCCGCTATGGGTTGGAATCAACTTGATGGCACTTAACAACAACAACTTATCCTACAGGTCCACATCAAGCGTCATGGAGGATAAGCACTGGACTGCTAACCATAAGGTTAGCGGTTCAAATCCTTCAGCTGCTCCTCAGAAACCCTATACAGGGTTGCTGTAAGCCCTAAGCAACCTGATGTCACTTAACAACACAACTTATATAGTTATGGTTAAAATAACTGACACTCTTGCGTCCTACCTGCCTACCACCACTCTAAGCACTTTCAGATATATCCCTTTAATCTTTGTTGTTGTGTTCTTAAGTGCCATTGAGTCCATTCTCACCGTAGCGACCCTGTATAGGGTTTTCCCTTGAACCACCGACCTTGAAGTTCAAACGACTTTGCAGTCTGATGCATTAGCCCATCGCACCACACCAGGACTCCATAGAATAGTCTATTTTCTCAGTGAAGAAACTGAGGCACAAAGAAGGTCAGTCGCTTTCCCTAAGTGGCATAGCTGCTAAATGGTGGAGCCAGGATTTGAACCAGTACTCTCTGTAACTCTTCACGAAAAGCAGCCCCTGGCACAAAGAAAGTGCACAATGAATCATAGTCCTTCCTGCTCTCAGCAGCTGTGGCTACCCAGGGGGAAACAGGGTCATCAGCTATCAGGACTCGGGAGGACCCTGGAGCTCATCCATCAGGCCTTGTGGTCTTCAAACCCTGTTACCCAGCGCTTCCTCCTGCTTGCTGTCAGATTCTCAGGGGAGCCTGAATGGGCAGGATTCCAGCTCCCCTACCCCTACCCCACCTTCTTTAACCAGAGAATCAGCTCCATTTTCATCTGTTTATATATTAAAACTCCAAGTAAAAATGTGTTTTGAAAAAGGTTTCTGCTGCCAAGTAAGTTTAAAAACATGTGGCCTAGGCTGACCCATTCGTTTTTACATAAATGAGTCACAGAGAGGGCAAGGTCACTTGCTCAAAGACACACACAGGGCCAGTGAGAACCAGTATGAGGGGCAGAGCTATTTCCTGATTCCCAGACCTGTTCCTTTTGCTAGGCTTCATTCAAGGTCTTGTTTTTTCCCCTCAAGTGGCAACACGGAGAAGGTCTTTTTCTCACATTTCTCACATCTCCTCATTCCAACATACTTCCTCCCAGTCTCCGAGCACAGAGCCTGTGTCTGAGTCTGACCTTGGGGCACCTCCTTATGCAAATGCTGAGGGAGCCCCCAGCCCCCAGTGGCCAAGCCCAGCACCCCCCAGCCTCACAAAGACCCATTTGGGTCTGGGAGGCCAGCCTGACACTGCTGGCTCAGGCCCTGGCTGTGACCCTCAAACCTAAGCAGCTTGGAGATGAGGCAAGGCATGACAAGTTCATCATGTTAATGGGATTCATTTGAGAAAAGCTAAACCAACAATGTTTGGAAATTCAGGCCAACGGCCAGCCGAGGAGCCGGCCAATTTCAGCTGGGGGGTAGGAGTGGTCTTCTGAGGCGGATTTAGAGTTTCTTTTAAAAACTGGATGAAGACATTGTTTATTCAAGACCCTGGGAGCGGCAAGATAACACATGCATAATGGATTTGGGGTCTTTGAGCAGATAACTCTCCTAAGCCATCTCCATCATCTTAATTAAGAATTGCTTCCCCTGAAGCCTACTATATGCTTGGCGGATCCCCCTCTTATTTGACTTCACATCCGGTGTGAGGGCAACTTTGCTGCATAGATTAGAAAACAGGTTCAGGCAGGCAAACACCCTTCATTCACACAGTGGATGGGTGGGATCGGATGGAACCCAGCTTTCTCAGACACCCAAAGACTTCAGGATTTCTCTCTTTTAATGAAGTCTGGCTGCTACGAATTTGAGTCTCTAGGGAGTACAAAACTTTGTGCCCATGTGCTAACCAAAAGGTTGGCAGTTCAAGCCCACCCAGTGGCACTGAAGAAGGATTGAAAGTGAATTTCCATAAAGATTACAGCCAAGAAAACCCTGTGGAGCTCCATGGGGTCACCATGGGTGGGAATCGACTCACCAGCAATGGAATTGGGTTTGGTTTGGGCCATGGATTTGTGTGTTTTTATTAAGATTAAATTTTGCTTTTGGTGAAAATATACATAGCAAAACTCTCTCCCCTTCAATAGTTTCTACACAGAACCATTAGGTGCACTGATTTCATACTGTACATTGTGTGAAAATTCTCACACTTTCTATCAGGAATGCTTCACTCCCTCTGATTAATTTCCCTCCTCCCTTCTCCTCTGTGATTTAGTGTGTTGTTGTTAAGTGCCATTGAGTCAATTCTGATCCATAGTGAACCTCTATGGGGTTTCCATGGAGGATTGGTGAGCTTGAACCGCTGACCTTAGAGTTCAAACTGACATTACAGTGCAGTGCATTAACCCACAACGCCACAGCAGAACTCCTTGCTTTATAATACCTACTGCCTATTTGGTCATATGGAGATCATTTCTTAAAAGGAACATAATACTCAAGGGTACCACTCTTGACTTTTTGAAATAAGCTGTTATTTGTTTGAAGGTGACTTAAGGAGATCATTTCAATGCAAGGCTGAGGCTGTGGGTTTAGATGGGAACTATTGAGATATTTCAGCTTGGGGTGCCATCAGTCGTCTGTGGGTTTGTGGTACTGTGGTGGCTGCATGTTGCTGTGATTCTGGAAGCTATGCCATGGGTATTTTAAATACCAACAGGGTGACCCAGGGTGGATAGGTTTCAGATGAGCTTCCAGACGAAGACAGACTAGGAAGAAGCAGAGACAGACTACTTCCAAATATTTAGTCATTGACAATCTTATATTGTTGTTGTTAAGTGCTGTCGAGTTGATTCAGACCTATAGCAACCATGTGTAACGTTTCCAAGGAGCAGCTGGTGAGCTTGAACCATCAACCTTGCAGTTCGAACAACTGCAGTCTGTATAGTAAAACTATTAAAAACCATTAGTAAAACCGTCAGCACCAGAATATTGTTAGATACTGTTGTTGTTGTTGTTGTTAAGTGCTGTCGAATCGATTCCGGCCCATAGTGACCCTGTATTTGGTTTCCGAGGAGCAACTGATACAGTGCCAGAAAATTAGCCCCTCAGGTTGGAAGGTACTCAAAATACAACTGGGGAAGAGCTGCCTCCTCAAAGTAGAGTTGACCTTGAAAATGTGAGTGGAGTAAAGTCTTTGGGACTTCCATTTGCTGATGGGGCACAACTCAAAATGGTTGTAAACATCCATTAGTAATCAGAACATGGAATGTACAAAGTATTGTTATTGTTGCTCTTAAGTGCCATCAAGTCACTTCCGACCCTTGTGACTCTATATAAGGTTTCCAAGGAGCGGCTTGTGAGCTCGAACTGCCAACCTTGCAGTTCAAACTGACTTTACAGTCCAGCATATTAACCCTCAGCACCACACCAAGAGTCTGTATGAAGTATAAATTTAGGAAAATTAGAAATTGTCCAAAATGACCATCAATTGTTCATATGCAAATTCAGGCTGAAGTTGAAGAAAATGAAAACAAGTTCAGAAGATCCAAAAAAATGACTTTCAGCATATCCCACCTGAATTTAGAGATCATCTGAAGAACAGATTTGATGCGTTAGATGCTAAAGACCAAAGACCAGAAGAGTTGTGGGATGGCATCAAGAACATCATACAAGAAGAAAGCAAAAGGCCATTAAGAAGACAAGAAAGAAGGAAAAGACCAAAATGGATGTCAGAAGAGACACTGAACCTTGCTCTCCAGCATATAGATATTAAAGCAAATGGAAGAAATGAGGAGGTACAAGAGATGAACAGAAAATTACAAGGTCAGCTCGAGAAGACAAGGTCAAATATAACAAACTGTGCAAAGATCTGGAGTTAGAAAGGGAAGAACATACTCAGCATTTCTCAAGCTGAGGGAACTGAAGAAAAAATTCAAGCCTAGACTTGAAATATTAAAGGATTCTATGTGCAAAATACTGAATGATGCAGAAAACATCAAAAGAAGATGGAAGGAATACAAAGTCACTGTACCAAAAAGAAATAGTCAATGTTCAGCCATTTCAAAAGGTAGCATATGATCAAGAGCCAATGATACTGAAGGAATAAGTCCAGCTGCACTGAAGGCATTGGTAAAAAACAAGGCATGGGGAATTGGTGGGATACAAATTGAAATCTTTCAACAAACTGATGTAACACTGGAGGCACTCACTCATCTGTGCCAAGAAATTTGGAAGAAAACTATCTGGCCAACTGACTGGAAGAGATCTGTATTTGTGTCTCTTCCAAAGAAAGGTGACCCAACAGAATGTGGAAATCAACAGACAATATTGGACATAAAGTCATCGACAATATCACTGATATCCCATGCAAGTGAAGTTTTACTAAAGGTTATACAGAAATAGCCACAAGCATACATTGACAGAGAACTTCCAGAGGTTCAAGATGGATCTAAAAGAGGACGTGGAATGAGGGATATCATTGCTGATGTCCGATGGATCTTGGCTAAAAGCAGAGAATATCAGAAAGATGTTTACCTGTGCTTTATTGACTACACAAAGGCTTTCGATTGTGTGGATTATGACAAGCTATGGACAATATTGCAAAGTAAGAGTATTCCAGAACATTTAATTGTGTTCTTGAAGAATTTGTACATGGACCAAGAGGCAGTTGTTCAAACAGAACAAGGGAACACCAAATGGTTTAAAATGAGGAAAGGTGTCATCCAGGGTTGTATTCTTTCACCATACTTTTTCAATCTGTATTCTGAGGAAATAATATGAGAAACTGGATTATATGTAGAAAATCATGGCATCAGTATTGGAGGAAGACTCAATAGCATCCTGTGATATGCAGATGATACAACCTTGTTTGTTGAAAGCAAAGAGGACTTAAAATACTTACTGATGGAAATCAAGTACTATAGCCTTCTGTAAGGGTTGTACCTCAATGTAAAGAAAACAAAAATCCCCACCAGTAGACCAGTAAACATCCATATAAAAGAGGAAAAGATTGAAGTTGTCAAAGACTTCATTTTTCTAGGATCCACCATCAACATTTATGGAATCAATGTATTGCATTAGGCAAATCTGTTGCACAAGACCATCCTTAAAGTGTTGAAGAGCAAAGATGTCAGTTTGAGGATTAAGGTGTGCCTGACCCAAGCCATGGTATTTTCAATAACCTCATAAGGAATACCATAGAAGAATTTATGCTTTTGAGTTATGGTATTGGAGGAGAATATTGCAAGTACCATGGGCTGCCAAAAGAACCAATAAATCCATTTTAGAAAAAGTGCAGCCAGAGTGCTCCTTGGAAGCCAAGATGGCCAGACTTCATCTCCCATACTTTTGGCATATTGTCAGGAGGGACCACTCCCTGGAGAAGGATATCATGTCTGGTAAAGTGGAGGGCCAGAGAAAGAGAGGAAGACTCCCAGAGAGATGGATTGCCACTGTGGCAGCAGCAATGGGCTCAAATGTAGCAGCAATTTTGAGTTGGCACATGATTGGGCAGTGTTTCTTTCTGTGTGCATAGGATTGCTATGAGTTGGTACCAACTCGATGACACCTAACAACAAGAATAGCAACTTGGGTGGGCAGAATCGTAGGCACCAATATAATTGATTTCTCAAAGAACTCTGTGGCTCCCAAGTAAATTAATTTATTAGGTAATAACGTAAGCTACAAGAGGAGGAATGGCCATCCCAGGTGGGGTACAGCTAATTGCTATTCTAGGCTTGACTGGTCTCACCAGAATACAATGTGCTGTTTGTTATAGAAAGATACACCCAGGAGGGAAAAGGAATAAAGATGGGGAGAAAGAATAAAGATGGGCAAGCAATTCTCTTGCAAAGCACAGGGGCTTTGGCAAATGAAGCTTAGGAAAACATTTATTTTTTAGTAAATAACAGGAATGCTGTGCCCTCTTGAGACCAGAAAACCTGACAGGTACAGAAGTCCATGAACCACCCATCCTTCCCCTTAGCAGAGTGGGAAATCACTAACTCCCAGGGCAGGCACTGTAACAATCAATTTGGTTGGCTGTTAACCTCAGTATGGTGCTTCAGAGCCAGAGCTGGGTTTCAAACCAGGGTTTGGGGATCTGTACATGGTGCATATGAGAAATGAACACCTAGCCAGAGAACCAAGGAGCCAGGAAGTCACTTCTAAAACTGCTAGATGCTGTCAACATTTTATGAAGCTGCAGAGATACCCCTGCCTAGCTCTACAAAACCCATAAAGCCGACAAGCTTGGAGAGATACTGCTGTCTGTGGCTTGTCCCCACGGCAGGTTTCCTGTCTTGAATGAACCTTTGCCATTTCACTTCATGACTCTCTGTTCTTTTGAAGCCCATCCTCCTTAACAGTGCTAAAGCTCATCATTCATTCAGTGAACGTTTGTGGAGCAGCATGCTCAGCCCTGGGAATCAAGGGGGCATTGGCATTCATGGGGTGTCCCACCCTTGTAGCAAGGCAGAGTTGAAAAGTCATGATCTTTAAAGACATCTGTCGCATCTTCTGCTGCTTTCTACCCATGGGCCTCCCTTCACCTCTGAACATCCATGTTGACCATGTTGACCCTAGCAGTGGCTAGGGGCAGGGGCTTGAATGCTTTGTCTGTAAAGGGCTAAATAGCAAACATGTTCAGCTTAGCGGACTCTACAGTATCTGCCTTTACTATTCAGCTCGGCCACTGTCATATGAATGCCGAGGTAGTACATAAATGCATGAGGATTGTTGAATGTCAGCAAATTGGCTTCGACTCACAGCGACCCTGTATAGAGTTACGAGGCTTTAGATCGTCACAGGAGCAGAAAGCCTCATCTTTCTCCCGTGGAGCGGCTAGTGGGCTCAAACAATGGACTTTGTGGTTTGCAGTCCAATGCTTATCATATGGAGCCACCACATTTCCCATGCATGAGTCTAACCATGTTTTATAAAAACTTTATAGGCAATCCCCAGTTATAAAAGTCCCACTTACAGAAACCTCCTACCTGCCCTTTGTTGTTGTTAAGTGCTATCCAGTAGATTCAGACCCATAGGGACTTGCCCTTTAGTGCTATGTAAATGTGCCCTCACCTTAAAACAATTGAACCAACCCCTGTTGTTGTTTACTGCCATACAGTCCATTCTGACTCATAGTGACCCTGTATAGTTTTCTAGTTAGCAGTTATGGGTTTGAACTGCCAACCTTTTGGTTGGCAATCTAATACTGATCTTACAGCACCACACAAGGTGTCCAAAGCCTACTTGCAACAAATTCTTCATCACAATTACTCTCATTTGGTGCACTAAAATAAGGCTCAAACGACCCTAATGCAGCAGGTCTGACTTAGCTACAAATTCCACTGCAAGACTCACTTAGGAACCAATCTTGTTTGTCACGGTCTACAATTACAAAAACAGACAGGGAACCAGTTTCAGCCAATCTCAGGTTAAGGGTGTGGCCTCTGGATTGTGGCTGCCTATGTCAAATCCCAGCTCTGCTCCTTACTGGCTGTGTTGACCTTGGATAAATTATAAAACTTCTCTGGGCTTCAGTTTCACTGTCTGCAAAATGGGGATGGTGCCTCTCACAGGGACATTGTGAGAAATAAAAAGATACTTGCAAGGCACTCAAACACAGTGTTTGGCAAATAGCAAATATAGCCAGGATGCTTCTTGGTAGGAAAAATGGTGAGACTTACTTTGGACATGTCAGCAGGAGGAACCAGTCCCTGGAGGAGAACATCCCGCCTGGTAGAGGTTCTGAGAAAGACCTCCTAAGAGATGGATTGATTGGCACAGTGGCTTCAACAAGGGGCTTAAACATAACGAGATTGTGAGGATGGCACAGGACTGGCAGTGTTTAGTTCTGTTATACCTTAGATCTGCGACTGACTCAGTGGCACCTAACAGCAACACCGCCATTAGCTATCCATCTAGAGCGTGGTGGTATGTCAACAGGTCAGTTTCCAACTCCTAGTGACCCTTATACGGTTTTCAAGACTGTATATCTTTATGAGAACACAAAACCTCATATTTCTCCTGCAGACTAGCTGGTGGTTATTAGCCCAATGTGTAACCCACTACGCTACCAGGGCTACTTTAGGTGAGGAGTACCTGAAATGGAAATTATAGCACCTGCAACTTGAGAGGATTTATGTAAACTCCATCAAGGCATGGATTTCTGAGTGTCTTGTTTTAATTTTATCTCTTTGTAATCAAACTTTATTTACAGAAACAGGTCTACGGGCCATACTTTGCTAATTTGATGTTTATAAAATATTACTTACTTTGGTTATTGAAGGGTTTTTTCCCTTTTGGCACCCTCTAAAATTTTGTGCCCAAGGCAAGTGCTTCACTCAGTTTAATCTCAGCTCTGCCCGAGCTCAGAGTGGTTCCTGGCACATGGTAGACATTCAATGAATATTTCCTGACTGAATGAAAGTGCAAAGGCACGGGACCTGGCACCGACTATGTCTCCAATGTGTGTGTGCCATAAGGGTTAACTGCTCAAGCTCAGGAATCAGATCACATTGGTTAATATTCTGGCCCACCCATTTGCTGTGTGGCTTTAGGTAAGTCTCTCTGTGCCTCAATTTCCTTCTGTGTCAAATGAGGCTAATAATAATACCTACCTTCTTGGTGAAGATCAAAGATCACAGCCTTCAGTATGGTTTGCTCCTCAATGTTAAAGAAAACAAAAACCCTCACCACTGGACCAATAAATCCATATCAATGGAGAAAAGATTGAAGTTGCCAATGACTTCATTTTTCTTGGATCACCCATCAACACTCATGGAAACATCAGTCAAGAAGTCAAACAACATATTGCATTGGGTAAATCTGCTGCACAAAACCTCTTTAAAGTGTTGAAGAGCAAAGATATCAGTTTGAGGACTAAGGTGCACCTAACCCAAGCCATGGTATTTTCAATAGCCTAATATGCATGCGTAAATTGGATAGTGAATAAGGAAGACCATAGAAGAATTGATGCATTTGAGTTGTGGCATCATATGGAAGAGAATATTAAAAATACCATGGACTGACAAAAGAACAGCAGATGCGTGTTGAAAGATGTACAGCCAGAGTGCTCCCTGGAAGCCAGGATGGCCAGACTTCGTCTCTCATACTTTGGAGATATTGTTAGGAGGGACCAGTCACTGTAGAAGGATATCATGTTTGGTAGAGTGGAGGGTCGGAGATAAAGAGGAAGACCCCTAATGAGATGGATTGGCATAATGGCAGCATCAATGGGCTCAAACGTAGCAATGATTGTGAGGTTGTCCCAGAATCAGGCAGTGTTTTGTTCTGTTGTTCATAGGGTTGCTAGGAGTTGGTACCAACTCGATGGCACCTAACAACAACAACCTTAGAAGAGTGCTGTGAGGATAGTGAATGAATGGGTCTACCTAAAGGACTTGGAAGAATTGGGGCATATGGTAGCATTCACTACGTATTCATCACTTTTTAATAATCTTTGTCCTTTGGCACTTAGGTCCCTCTTGAGCAAAAATGGAAAAATGATAGGGCATCTCAGAAGACCTGGATAGAGCTGTTTTAGAGCAGTGTGGTCTTAAGTTCATAAACTCCGATGAGCATTGGAATTACTGGCCAAGCTTGTCTAAAATGCAGATTTCTGTTCCCCAAGCCCAAAGATGTGGATTCATGGGATTTGTGGCCCAGAAACCCTATTTTCTGCAAGTCAGGTGAGAGTGATGCAGGGATCCCAGGCGCACACTTTGAGAAATACCAGATATTTGGTTCTCTGGGAAAGGCCTTCTGAACTTCCTGAGAACAACCAGACCAGCCACTTCCTGTCTCTTCTTCCCTCACTGTCCCTGGCAGGGGCTCTGCTTCCAGGTGGGGTCTGTCTGTTTCAGCTGCTCCCAGGCCTCTCCCCAGAGTGTCCAGCTGTGGGAACCTCTGGCCCTCTTGTCTCCAGGTCTTCCCAGTTTGAGATCAAGGGCTCCATCGATGATCTAACCCTGTTGCTTCCATCAGCTGGAGGTGAGACCTGTTTGCCAGGGACACCTTGTGAGCTGAGGTATCCCCACGAGATGTGAATCCTCAATCTTGAGCGTCATCTCCTCCTCAAGGCTGGGGAAGTGAAGGCAGCTGGAAGCTTGGAGGTAGAGCTGTCTTTGCAGCAGGGGATGCAGAGGGAGGGATGTAGGCTCAGCAGATAGACTGCCCTGTGTTGGATTCTCGTGACTCTGAGACATTGGATCAGTTCCTTAATGTTCATGGGTCCCCTACTCCTCTTCTCACTGAATAGGGGAAGCTTGCCCTCCCAGCAGAGCTCCTTTGAGGAATAATTGTAACATTAAGGGAAAGCACCCAACTGTCTCCCACTGGTCTCTCAGTGGAAGTTTGTGCGTTGCTGTCATACAGAGCAGGTTTCAGCGGAGCTTCCAGACTAAGACAGAGTACAAAGAAAGGCCTGGGGACTTCCCTCTGAAAATCAGTCAGTGCAGACCCTGTGCATCATAACTGTCCAGCACATCACACATCATTTTGTTTTGTCATCATAAGAGAGCTGCCAACCCAAAGGTAGCTAAAAACAAGGACAAGTGTCTGCCACAACAAGAATCCAGAGAGTCATTGTGTCTCTAGAGAACCAGGAGGTTGAGGAGGTAGAGTGGAGATGAGGTAGATCTCTTCCCCTTTACTGACTACCCCTTCATTCCAGACCATCTAGGATCCTTGATCACCAGGACTCTGTGATTTACTCCCAAGGACATTCGTATGGCTTTTGTCTTCTCAAGTAGGTGGGAGGTTCAGTAGGGTAAAGCAGCACTTAATGAAATAGAGTAATGCTCTTCAGTTGCTTTGTTTATTGAATGAAATAGAGTACTACTCTTCAGTTACTTTGTTTACTGAATAATATACTCTTCAGTTATTTTGTTTATTGAATGAACTAGAGTAATACTCTTCAGTTAACTTTGTTTACTAGCTGAACTGGAGTAATAATCTTCAGTTTATTTATTGAATGTCAAGAGGCAGTTGTTCAAATAGAATAAGGGGACACTAAATGGTTTTTAATCAGGAAGGGGATGTATCAGGGTTGTATCCTTTCACCATACTTATCCAGACTGCATGCTGAGCAAAGAAATCCAGCTGGTCAATATGAAGAAGAACATGTCATTAGGATTGGAGGAAGACTCATTATCAACCTGCCATATTCAGGATGACACAAACTTGCTGGCTGAAAGCAAAGAGAACATGAAGCACTTGCTGATGAAGACCAAAGACTACAACCTTCAGTATGGACTCTACCTTTTATTTGTATCCACAACAATGCCAACGGAATCAGCAGTCAAGAAACCAAAAGATTTACATTGAGCAAATATATTGTAAAACAACAACAACAACAACAAAAACCCTCTTTCCAGTGGTAAAGGGCAAAGATGTCAGTTTGAGGACTAAAATATATCTAACCCAAGCCACAGTATTTTCAATTGCCTCATATGTATCTGAAAGATAGATATTGAATAAGGAAAACTGAAGAAGAATTGATGCATTTTAATTATTGGATGTACCTGGTGGCATAGTATTACTTTGTTTGATGGCATAGCATTACCACAAGGTCAGCAGTTCAAATCTACCAGTCGCTCTGCAGGAGAAGGATGAAACTGTCTGCTCCCATAAAGATTGACAGTCTCAGAAATGCTATACACGATCACTACAAGTCGGAACCGACTTGGTGGCACACAACCAATGACCGGAAGAATGAACAAAACTCTCTTGGAAGACATATTCATACAGCCAGAATGTTCTGTAGAAGTAAGAGTGGCAAGTCTTCATCTCTTGTACTTTAGACATGTTATCAGGAGGAACCAATTTCTGGGGAAGGATATCATGCTTGCAAACATAGAGGATCAGCAAAAAGTGAGGAAGACTTGATAGATTGACCCTAGCTGTAATAAAGGGCTCAAATGGCGTAATTGTGAGAGTAGTGTAGGACTGGGCAAGGTTGCTATGAGTCAAAACCAACTTGATATCACTTAACTACAACAACTTTGTCAGAAACAACTAAAGGTGGGCAATATCAGTTTATGGTACTTGTCCCAAGAAATCATCTGCATCTCTCTCTTAGTGGTTAAGGAGGGGTCCTGGTTGTGCAATGGTTAAGAGCTCAGCTGCTAACTGAAATGTGAGTGGCTTGAACCCACCAAGGAAGGTATGGCAGTCTGCTTCCATAAAGATGGCAGCCTTGGAAACTCTCTGGGGAATTCTGCTCTGCTACTCCCAGCTGCTCTGCTACTCCCAGCTGCTCCACGGGAGAAAGATGAGGCTTTCTGCTCCCGTAAAGATTTACAGCCTTGGAAACCCTGTACAGGGTCACTATGAGTCGGAACCAACTCCATGGCACACCACCACCATAAGTTAGAATTGACACCATGGCAGTGAACCACAGAACACAGAAAATGATGTGAGTGACTGTATACAGTTTTCCCAAGATGGTACATAGCTCATTCTGTTGAGATATGTCCAGGAGGAAAGTTAATTTGTTATACATACAAGAGACCAGTCCCAGTTGCCCTCAAGTGTACATCAACTCATGGTGTCGTCATGTATGTCAGAGTAGAACTGTGTACTATAGAATTTGCAGTGTTTGATTTTGAGGAAATAGATCACCAGGACCTTCTTCCGAGGCACTCTGACTTGACAGTTGAGCATGTTGATTGTTTGCACAATCCAGGGATTCCTATCTTAGGGATTGCCTTCTAGAACTAGTCGAGAAGGATTGAACTAATGGGTACCAGAGCAGTGGCCAGAACCCATATGTGACCCGATCCACAGTCCAGTGTTTAGTGGAGTTCAGGAAGTTATTTGTCCAAGTGCTTTGTAAAATCCAAAGACCCTACAAGCATAAGGGACTTGGTTTGCTTATTTGGAAGGGGAGTGAAGGAAAAACCTGCCAGATCTAAATACAAAATGCCTTTGAAACACAATTTCTGCTTTTCTTGTATATGTCCCCAAACCAGGCGGCATTATGTCAGTGCTGACTCATGCTGACCTCATGTGTGTCAGAGTATAGAACTTCAGAATGTTCCATAGGACTATCAGCGGCTGATCTTTCAAAGCACATCACAAGGGCTTTCCTCCAAGGTACCCCTGGGTGGATTCGAACATCCAACCTTTCTGTTAGCAGCCAAATGTATCAGTTGTTTGTACCAAACAGGGTCTCCAGTATGTATGCTAAGGGAGAAAAATTGCTGTTAACAAAACCACAACCTTGGTGGGCTAACACAATAAAAACCTATTTTTTACTCATGAGAGATGAGCTTGGCAGACATCAAATCTCCTTCTACAGTGTTGCTTACTACGGGTCCATCCAGGGTCCTCCCATCTGTTGGGCCCACCATCCATAGGTCTTTAGAGGCCTCTGCATCTGCCAGCTGAAGGAGGAAGGGAAAATAGAGAAATGCCTGGATGGATATTTACGAGCCTGCTCTGACACTGATGTATGTTGTTGTTGTTGAGTGTCATCAAGTCACTTCCAATCCTTAGGGTTTCCAAGGAGCAGCAGGTGAGTTTGAACTGCCAATCTTGTGGTTCAAACCCACTTTACAGTCCAGTGCATTAACCCACAGCACCACACCAGGATTCCTGAATAGATGGATATGCTCCAATATTCATTGGTCAGAACTCATCACGTGGTGGCACAGGGGCTGCTGGGAACTGTAGTCCAGCTGTGCCCAGGCAGAAAAGGAATCAAGCTTAGCAAACACATAGCTAGTCTCTGCTCCACTATAACTTTGAGCAAGTCTCTTCTCATCTTTAAACCAAGAGAAGGAGTCCTGTTTATTTTGTAGGACTGTGTGGATCCAGGGAGACAATGGCTGTTGCAGTGCTCTGACACTGTAAAGACAGGTAAAATGGCTGTCGCAGTGCTCTGACACTGTAAAGACAGGTAAAATG
>NW_006408594.1:10780327-10785985 GCF_000296735.1 Chrysochloris asiatica
CTGTTGCAGTGCTCTGACACTGTAAAGACAGGTAAAATGGCTGCTGTGATTATCTTCTCCATCTCCTGAGAGCCTGGCCCAGGGCCCAGGACATAGTAGATGAAAAACAAACCATTGTGCAGCTGGTGGTCTTCCCAGCAGCCTCCTGAATGTGTGTTTTCCCTCAGCTAGCTGGCCTCTGGTTCACACACACATCTTTTAGACAACTCCCCCATTGCAATCATTCATTGCCACTGCCCTTGCCAGCTATGAACTGGGACACAGGAAGGGTTTTATCTGAAGCCCGAGACATCCTGAAAGGACGAGGCCTCCCTTCTTGGGCCCCTGGAAGGCTGCCCAATGCACCTCACATTCTTTTCAGCGTAGAGGCCGACGGTAACCAGGAACGCACTGATTGACTCAAGCAGCCAGCTCTGGACAGTGTCGCTGATTTGCAAAGCTCCTGGCTTGTGTCCTAGGGACCTCAGCTCTTCTCTCTGGTTACTTACACACCATAATCTTGCTCAGCATCAGTAGGAAAAGGCCCAGAGTTGCTGTCAGAACCTGACTTCTCTACCCCAGTTCCCTGTGACATAGTAAGTGGGCATTTTTACCATTGAAGGAAAAGGTCACCACTTACCATAATAATAGTGATAGCTTTGCTACTAAGTGCCATTGAGTTGTTTCTAACTCATAGTGACTCTGAACAACAGAACAAAACATGGCCCGGTCCTGTGCCATCTTCACAATTGTTGTGTTTGAGCCACCATGTCAGTCCATCTCATGGAAGGTCTATCTAGATTTTTCACTGACCTACTACTTTACTAAGCTTGATGTTCTTCTCCAGGGATTGGTCCCTCCTGAGATCATTGCCACTTATCAAACGTTTACTCTGTGCTGGGCTCATTAGCTAATTGAGTCTTCAAGAAACCCAATGAGCTAGGTGTAATTATAATGTCAATTTTATAGAGGAGAAAATTGGGGCACAGAACTTCCTTGGCCTTACACAAGGTTGGCCACAGAAGCATGACTTTAGTCAGCGATTGGACCCCATGCCTCACCATAGTCCCCACCACTCCCTAATGTCTCCTACATGTAAGGGTCAGGTGTCCATTTTTAGTTCTCATTAAGTAGAAAGCAGTTGAGGTATGTTTTTAATATTGTGGATATTGATTTCAGACCGCTATAGTTTAAATCCCAACATTGACTATGTAATTTTAGGCATGCACTCCCTCTAGATCTCTTATCTGTTTCTACCACTTGTCTGCTGTTTGTCATTCTGTAGTGGCTTCTCTGTTGCTGTGATGTTGGAAGTTATATCACTGGTATTTTTAACACCTTAAAGGTACACCATGATGGACAGGTTTCAGCTGAACTTTCAGACTAGGACAGATTAGGATGAAGGAGAAGTAGATTACTTCTGAATATTTAGTCACTGAAAACCTTATAAATAGCAGTGGCACACTGTCAGCACCAGAACAGTGAATACTGAAACATGATGAAGAGCACCAGAATATTGTCAGATAGAGTGCTGGGAGATGAACCTCTCAGGTTGGAAGGCACTCAAAATACGACTGGGGAAGAGCTGTCTCCTCAAAGTAGAGTTAACTGTGTTGACATGAATGGAGTAGAACTTTCGAGCCTTCAGTTTCTCATGGGGCTGAGGAGAAACAGCTGTAAACATCCATTAATCGGAACATGAAATATACAAGGTATGAATCCAGGAAAACTGAAAGTTGCCAAAAATAAAATGGAACACATAAACATCGATATCTTAGGCTTTAGTGAGCTGAAATGGACTGGTATTGGCTATTTTGAAACTAACAATCATATGGTTTACTATGCTGAGAATGACAAATTCATGAGGAATAGAATCACATTCATAATCAAAAGAACATTTCAGAATCTATCTTGAAATTTAATACTGTCTATGATAAGATAATATCAATATGCCTACAAGGAAGAACAGTTAATACAATTATTATTCAAATTTATACACTGACCACTATAGCCGGTGATGATGAAATTCAAGAATTCTACCAACTTCTGTAGTCTGAAATTGAACAAACATGCAATCAAGATGTATTGACAATTATTGGTGATTAGGATGCACAGGTTGGAAATAAAAAGGAAGGATCAGTAACTAGTGATAGAAACAATGCTGGAGATCACATGATAGAATTTTGCAAAACCAATGACTTGTTCATTGAATATACCCTTTACAACATAAAAGATGACTATACACATGGACCTCACCAGATGGAATTCACAGAAATCAAATTGACTATATCTGTGCAAAGAGACAGTGGAAAAGCTCTATATCATCAGCCAAAACAAGGCCAGGGGCAGACTGTGGAACAGACCATCAATTACTCATATGCAAGTTCAGGCTGAAGCTGAAAAAAAATTAAAAAGTCTATGAGAGCCAAAATATGACTTTGAACATATCCCACCTGAATTAAGAGATCATCTGAAGAACAGATTTGATGTATTAGACAGATCGAAGACCAGAAGAGTTGTGGGATGACACCAAGAACATAATATAAGAAGAAAGCTAAAGGTCATTAAGAAGACAAGAAAGAAGGAAAAGACCAAAATGAATGTCAAAAGAGACTGTGAAGCTTGCTCTCTAGTGTAAAGATGCTAAAGCAAATGGAAGAAATGAGGAGGTAAAAGAGCTGAACAGAAAATTTCAAAGGGCAGCTGGAGAAGAGTAAATCAAGTTTTATAATGAAATATGCAAAGACCTGGAGTTAGAAAACCAAAAGGGAAGAACACACTCAATATTTCTCAAACTTAAAGGACTGAAAGAAAAATTCAAGAATTGAGTTTCTATATTGAAAGATTCTATGGCAGCGTAGTGCTTACGACTTGGCCTGCTAACCTCAAGGTCAGCAGTTTGAAACTACCAGCCGTTTTATGGGAGAAAGATGAGGCTTTCTGCTCCTGTAAAGATCTTTAGCCTTGGAAACCCTATGCAGGGTTGCTGTGAGTTGGAACTGACTCCACAGCACATAATTACCATGGACAAAATATTGAGTGATGCAGAAGGCATCAAAAGGAGATATAAGAAATACAGAGTCAGTGGGCTAATGCACCAGACTGCAAAGCCATTTGAACTGCAAGGTCAGCGGTTCAAGCTCACCACCTGTTCCTTGGGAACAGTATACAGGGTTGCTATGGGTCGGGATTGATTCGACGGCATTTAACAACAACAACAAATACCCAAAAGAAATACATGATGTTCAGCCATTTCAAGAGATAACATATGATCAAGAGCCAATGATCCTGAAGGAGGAAGTCCAAGGTGCAATAAAGGAATTGGCAAAGAACAAGGCACCAGGAATTGATGGAATACAAATTGAAATCTTTCAAGAAAGTGAGGCGGCACTGGAGGCACTCATTCATCTCTGCCAAGAAATTTCTAAGACAGTTACCTCATCAAATAATTGGAAGAGGTCCTAGTTTGTGCCTATTCCACAGTGAGAACACCCAACAGAATATGGAAATCATTTACAATATCATTCATATTACATGCAAGTAAAATTTTTCTCAAGATAATTCAAAACTGACTGCAATAGTACAGTGACAGGGAACTGCCAGAGGTTGAAGCCGGATTCAGAAGAGGACAAGGAACAAGGGATATCATTGCTGACATCAGATATAACTTGACTGAAAGCCGAGAATACCAGAAAGATGTTTACCTGTGCTTTATTGACTACACAAAGGCTTTCGACTGTGTGGATCATGACAAGCTATGGACAACATTACAGAGAATGAGTATTCTGGAACACTTAATTGTGCTCATGAGGAATCTGTACATAGAGTAAGAAGTAGTGATTCAAACAGAATAAGGAGCTACTGAGTGGTCCCTATTGTTGTCTTTCACCATACTTATTCAATCCGTTCACTGAGCAGATAATCCAAGACAGTGGATTATATGAAAAGAACGTGGCATTAAAATTGGAGGAAGACCCTTATTCTGTGATATGCAGATGATACAACTTTGCTTGCTGGGAACAAAGAGGACTTAAAATACTTACTGACTAAGATCAAAGGTCACAGCCTTCAGTATGAGTTGCACCTCAAGGTAAAGAAAGCAAAAATCCTCACCACTGGATCAGTAAATAATATTATGATAAATGGGAAAAAAAATTGAAGTTGTCAAAGATTCCGTCAACATTCATGGAAACAGTAGTCAAGAAATCAAGTGACATATTGCATCAGGCAAATCTGCTGCACAAGACCTCTTTAAGGTGTTCAAGAGTAAAGATGTCAGTTTGAGAACTAAAATGTGCCTGACCCAAGCCATAGTATTTTTAATAGCTTTATATGCATTTGCGAGTTGGGCCATGTAAAAGGGAGACCATAGAAGAATTGATACATTTGAGTTACAGTGTTGGAGAAGAATATTGAAAGTATGTGGACTGCCAGAAGAACAAACAAATCTCTATTGCAAGAAGTACAGCCAGAATGCTCCTTAGAAGCCAGGATGGCAAACCTTCATCTCTCATACTTTGAATGTATTATCAGGAAGGGCCAGTCCCTTTAGAAAAAAAATCATTCTAGCTCAAGTGGAGGATCAGTGAAAAAGTGGAAGACCCCCAATTTGGCAGCAGCAATGGGCTCAACTTTAACAATTTTGAGGATGGTGTAGGACCAAGCAGTGTTTTTTTTATGTTGTGTTTAACAACAGAGTCAGAAATGACTCGACGGCACCTAACAGCCATAACAAATCTGTTTCCTCATCTGTAATGTATTTCTAAAATCACTTGGTCTTTTTTGTTTGTAAAGGTTCGGTACACACTCACTCACACAGCATACATATACATATTCTCACACTTATTTCTGACACATACGATTTCACACACACACACAGACACACACACTTCTCTCTCACACTTACATACCCACACCCTCTCTCTTACGAACACATACACACACACACACACACACACACACACAGGAATTGCCGTTCTTTATGTTGGACTGAATCTGCCCCTCTGTTTCTCATTCATGTATCACAACAGCAACATGGGGGTACCATTCCTTCACTGGATCAGTATTTATTGAGCACCTACTCTGTGCCAGGCATTCTTGGAACACTGCAGCAATCAGGGCCACAGCCCTGTCATGAGACAAATGCAACATAGATGGATGGACAGATATTAGATGAGTAATTAATTATTGAAAGTGGGACAAGTACTTCCAAAGGAATAAGGGAGAATGAACTCTAGTAGTGTGTTGTTATCCCTAATATACAGATTATAAAACTGAGCCTCAAACAGGTTAAAGACTTGCTCAAAAGCACAGGGTAGGAGGAACAAACAAGATGGTGGATTGGGTAGAGGTGCAGTGAGGAGCTCCATCAGCAACAACACAGAATACTGAACCAAACTGGCTCAGGGGATGGTCCCAGAACTCTGAACCACACACATATAAAGGAATATTTAGAAAGTTGGAAGGCATACAGCCAATGGAATTTATAACATAAGTAAGAAATCCAGTGCTTTCTAATCCAAGAACCTCAGCTGCTCCCTGAGCAGCCATCTTGGGCAAGAGTGAATTGGGGAAGGATCAGAGCAGCCACGGGTGCCTGACAGAGCTACAGAGATAAAGGTGTGGACATTATTTTTTCGTATCTGTTTATTGTCCTCTCCCTGTCTGTGCACCTCCATT
>NW_006408594.1:10791470-10792534 GCF_000296735.1 Chrysochloris asiatica
GGAAACCCTGTGCAGGGTTGCTAAGAGTCAGAACCGACTCCATGACACACTACCAACACCACCACCAGTCGCTCACTGGGTGAGCAATGAGGCTTTCTGCTCCCCTAGAGAAACTCTATACAAGCTTGCTGTAGATTGGAATTCACTTAATGTCAGTGGGTTTGGTTTTGTTTTAAATCTGTTGCAAGCTGAAACTATGCCAGTCCTTTTTCACTCATTCATTCAAATCTTCTTAACAGCACTATGAAGTAGGAATGATCAGCATCTTTATTTTCTGGGGGGAAATGTCTGTATCCCATAGTGTAAAAGTAACTCCCCTAAGATCGCAGGGCTGGAAAGTGCTGAGTTGAACTCAGGCAGTCTGGCTACAGAGCCTGTGTTTTTATCCTTTGGTCCAGTTCTGACTGACCCCTCTCATCCTGTCCAGATGAGTCCTACCCCTACGTAGAAGCGGGGTGCAACCCTTGAGGTGCCCTGAGAGCCTGCTCAGTAAGTGTGTACTTGTCACGGCTGAGAACTGTGCTTCAGGAAAGCAAGGATTTAGGTCCCAAGCAGGGATGGTCCCCAAGCAGCATCTGGTGGAATGTGAAGAACCTCAGACATCCTCATACATCCTGGGAGGAGCCCTGGATCTCTGGAGTGCACAGGGAGAAATGGCTTCAGGAATCCAAGCCCTCAGAGGAGAAGGAAGCCGCACACTGCCAGCTTTTATCTCTTACCTGCCCTGCAGTGTGCCAGGTCCAGGCACTCCCATCCTGAAAGGGGTGTGGGGCACCCAGGGGAACAGTGGGGACTCCAGGAGGGGTGGGTGGGGCTAACTGCAGGTCCTTCTCCACCTGCCTGGCCCTAGGAAAGGAAATGGTTGCGGGGGGGTCTTCCTCTTTTTTGCTTACCCTTCTCTTTAACAGTCCTTCTCCTGAGTCTGGTCCTTCCTGACAGTATGTCCGAAGTATGAGAGGCGAAGTCTGGCCATCCTGGCTTCTTCCAACACGGATTGGTTTGTTCTTTTGGTAGCCCATGGCACTTTCAATATTCTTCTCCAACACCGTAACTCAAATGCATCA
>NW_006408594.1:10793394-10804953 GCF_000296735.1 Chrysochloris asiatica
TGAGATTAATGATATTGTCTGATGATTTACTCATTCTGTTGGATCATCTCACTATGGAGTGGGCATATATGTGATTCCTTCCAATCAGCTGAACAGGTAGCTGTCTTCCAAATTTCTTGGCATAGATGAGTGAGTTCCTCCAGTGATGCAGCAGTTTGTTGAAAGATTTTAATTTGTATTCCATCAGTTCCTGGAGCCTTGTTTTTCACCAGTGTCTTCAGTAAATCTTGGATTTATTACTTCAGAACCATTGGTACTTGATCATATGCTACCTCTTGAAATGGATGAACATCAACTATCTCTTGTTGGTTAGGTGAGTCTGTGTATTCCTTCCCATTTTCTTTTAATGCTTTCTGAATTATTCAGTAATTTTCCCAGAGAATCTTTCAACATTCCAAGTCAAGGCTTGGGTTTTTTTTCTTTAGTTCTTTCAGCTGGAGAAATGTTAAGCTTGTTTTTCCCTTTTGATTTTCTAACTCCAGGTCTTTGCACATTTCGTTATAATACTTGACTATCTTCTTGAGCTGCCCTTTGACATTTTCTGTTCAGCTCTTTTACCTCCTCATTTCTTTGATTTGCTTTAGCATCTCTATGCTGGCGACCAAGTTTCAGAGTCTATTCTGATATCCATTTTGGTGTTTTGTTTTGTTTTTTTCTTTCTTTCCTGTCTTTTTAATGACCTTTGGCTTTCTTCCTGTATGATATTCTTGATGTCATCCCACAACTCTTTTGGGCTTTGGTCATTAGTGTCTAAAGCATCAAATCTATTCTTCAGGTGATCTCTAAATTCAGGTGGGATATGTTCAAAGTAATATTTTGGCTCTTGTGGGCTTAAAAAATTTTTTCTACAGCTTCGGCCTCAGCCTCAACTTTCATATAAATAATTGATGATCTATTCCATAGTCTGCCCTTCACTGATGATATTGAATTTCCCACCATCTCTTCCCATAGATGTAGTCAGTTTGATTTCTTTGTATTCCATTTGGTGAGGTTCATATGTTTTGTCACCTTTTATATTGTTTACAAAAGGTATTTACAATGAATAAGTCATTGATCTTGGAAAATTCTATCCTGTGGTTTCCCATGACATTTCTATCACCACAGCCAATTTTCCAATTACTGATCCTTCCTCTTTGTTTCCAGTCTTCGCATTCCAATCACCAATTATTATTAATACTTGTTTATTCAGTTTACATGTTTACTTAGTTTCAGACTGAAGAACTTGATTACATGTTTACTCAGCTTCAGACTGAAGAATGCAATAGAATTTTTCAATTTCATCATCACTATCTTTAGTGGTTGGTATGTAAGCTTGTATAATAGTGGTATTAACTAGTCTTCCTTCTAGGTGTATGACTATTATCCTATCACAGACAGCATTATACTTCCAGTTAGATCTTGAAATGTTCTTTTTGATGACGAATGTGATGGCATTATTCCTCTTCAATTTGTCATTCCTATCATAGTAAACCATGTAATTGTTAGATTCAAAATGGCCAATACCAGTCAATTTCAGGTCACTAATGTTGAGGATATCGATGTTTATGAATCTATTTCATTGTTGACAACTTCCAATTTTCCTAGACTCGTACTTCATAATTCGTACATTCTATGTTCTGGTTATTAATGGATGTTTGCAGTTTGTCTTCATTTAGAGTTATGGCCCATCAACAAATGAAGGTCCCAAAAGCTTTACTCCATTTGCATTATCATGGTCAACTCTAGTTTGAGGAGGCAGCTCTTCCCCAGTTATATTTTGAGTGCCTTCCAACCTGAGGGGCTCATTTTCCAGCACTGTATCTGACAGGGTCTGCAATTACTCATAATGTTGTCACTGGGTAAATATTTAGCAGTAGTCCACCTCTCCTTCTTCCTAGTCTGTCTTAGTTTGGAAGCTCATCTGAAACCTGTCTATCATGGGTGACCCTGCTGGTATTTAAAATACTGGTGGCATAGCTTCCAGAATCACAGCAACACACAAGCCACTTCAGTACAACAAATTGACAGCTGAGTGGTGGGTAGATGGAGTTGTTGTTGTTGTTGTTGTTATGTGCCGTGGAGTCGTTTCCAACTCATAGGGACCCTGCACAGGGCTTCTGAGACTGTTAATCTTTACGGGAGCAGAACACCTCATCTTTCTCCTGCGGAGCAGCTGGTGGTTTTGAACTGTTGACCTTGCGGTTCACAGCCCAATTCATAACCACTATGCTACCAGAGTAGGTGGAGTACAGGTTACCACATACCTCTGGGGTAGTGCAATAGTTTAGCATTCAGCTCTTGTAGAAAGGTTGATGGTTCAAACACCAGCTGCATCCATAAAGATTTATAGCCTTGGAAACTCGATGGGAATCATTTAACTCTGTTCTGTAGAATCACTGGAAGAATCAACTTGTCAGCTACACATATACTGACATCCTGTCATGAGTTTGAACGCTGTTGTAGAGAAGTCCAAGTGTATATAGAAGGAGCTCTGGTAGCGTAGTGGTTACGAATCGGGCTGTGAACCCCAAGGTCAACAGTTTCGAAAATACCAGCTGCTCCATGGGAGAAAGATGAGGCTTTCTGCTCCCATAAAGATTTACAGCCTCAGAAACCCTGTTCAGGGTCACTATGGGTCGGAACCGACTTGACGGCGCTTAAAACAGCAACAAGTGTATATAGAGTATGTTCACTTGCATCATCTCTTGTCAACCTCACACTAAGCCTGTGGCCTTTTCTATGTGAAATGAGAGAATTATGCACATTATTAAGTGAGGTGAGGTCAGAAAGTCTGGTTTGGAAAGAATGTCACCTAGTATTTGTTGTTTAAATTAATGAAAATGCTTTAAAAACTTCAAAAAGAAATTGCATACAAGATTTATTCTTTCATGTTTTATATTATTATAATTCATCACAAATCTTGGGCTTATCCCAAAAAGCTTAGCATCTTTTAGCATATAATCATGATTTCATCATCTGCTGACTTATCTAAATCTTCTTGGAAGGAGATTACATTTTTAGCCACTTATCTATTAAGGTAATGAGTCACCTAAGTGTACTTGACTCTGGAATTAAGGTAAAAGACTTCTTCCTTTTTTCAGTCCTGAGTGTGCACTATACAATTTTGCTGTCTTTTATGTGTATGTATGTATGGATGGATGGATGGATTTGTGTGTACATGTGTATGTATGTAAGGGTACGTGGATGTCTGCATGTGTATATATGTATTTGTATGTAGGTGTGTATGGGTATGAATGTATCGTGTATACATCTGTATGTGTGCATGCATGTAAAGATACGCGTATGCTTGTGTATGTGTATGTATGTATTTGTGTGCACATCTGTATGTGTGTATGTATGTAATGGTACATGCATGTGTGTATGTACAAGTTAGACTGTACACTCCATGAGGACTTCACGATTATTAGCATTTATTGAGTCTTTTCTAGATACTGGGCACTCTTCAAAGTGACTTACATGAGTTCACTCATTAATCCTCTGGCGCTGAAGATTAATGCGCTGGACTGCAAAGCTGGTTTGAACTGCAAGGTCGGCAGTTTAAGCTCACCTGCCACTCCTTGGAAACCCTGTGCAGGATCGCTATGGGTCAGAACCGACTCGATGGCACTGAACAACAGTCCTATTTGATAGTGCCATCATTGTCTCTATCTTACAAGCAAGAAAACAGATGTACAGAGACTTTAAATAATGTGGTGGAGCAGGGTCTCTAGGCAAAGTGTTCTGGTCTAGCGGCATCACCCTAAGAAGGAACTGTACTGCCTCTTTTCAAGGTTCAAACCCGTACATTTTGGTTCTACCTCCAGCCTGTCATATGCATTTCCACACCAGATATATGGAATTCAAGGCTACATTTTAATAAGATCCCAGGGTGTTTCTTATATAGACAAAAAGACTACCCTAGAGCTGTTTAAGAATCACATGGGAATATTGTTAAACATATAGATTCTGAATCCACGTATCTGGGATGGAAAGGGAGATTCTCAATCAGTTGAACCAGAATGAATCAGTTCAAAGCCCTGACCAGAACCCTGCATCCAGGAATCACTTGGAAATGCCTCTTGATTTTGTGTAAGCTTTACCATCATTTTGTAACTGAGGAAATGAGGCTTACTGATGGGAAAGAATTGCATAGGTCAGGAATGCTTTCTGCTGAAAGTAATAGAATTTTGATACGTAGAAGCATAGATGATAAACATGAACAAAGTCTAGTTGTAGTGTTTCCAGGATGGGTGTTGTGGAGTCATTTGTAATCAATGATCTAGTCTCCTTTGGTCTTTTAGCGTTCGGATCCTTGGCATATTGGCTGCTTGTACTCATTTGACACCTCACTGGGTGAACATGGCTGCTGTGGCTGGAGGCATCATGGCAAAGTCTTGAGTCTGGAAGGAGGGCTGGTTTCAGTAGCTCTTTTCTGCACAAGCCTCATCCTTCTAATGGGAGAAAAGATTCTCCCAGAAGCCCCTAGAAACTTTCTTCTTATGCCCCATTGGCCAGAATTGGGTCACACACTAAGAAGTAGTTATGTTATGAGAGAGGTTGGAAAAATGAACCACCTGGAATTCCAGCCTCTACAATGGGAGGAGGCAAAAGACAAAGAAGTTGAATTGTTGAGCTAGCCTAACAGTATCATTTATGAGTTACCTGCATAAATCCATAAAATCAGTAGTCAGAAAGACTGAATTAGAACCCTAAACTATTCTCCTCTTTCTGTAACATATAAAAGAAGATGGTGTCATCGTCTTCTCTAGGCTGCAGCTGGGAACTGAAACCCTCATTCCACAATTCCTTCCATTTTTGTAGTGATTCACTTGTCCCTAGGAATGCTAGTGGCACTGTAGGTTAAACACTGGACTGCTAACCACAAGGTTTGGCAGTTCAAACCCACCCACTGCACTGCAAGAAAATAGTTAAGGCTTTCTGCTCCCGTAAAGAATTACAGCTTCAGAAATCCTTTACAGGGTCATTATGAGTCAGAATCAACTCGATGGCTTGGTTTTGGGTACAAACTTCTAGAGGATAAATTATATACACAGAAACCCCGAATATTACTATGCTAGTATAGGGATTGAAGTTGTCAAAGACTTCATTTTGCTTGAATCCATAATCACATGATATATTGCATTAGGCAAATCTTCTGCACAAGACCTCATTAACGTGTTCAAGAGCACCCAGTTTGAGGACTAGGGTGCCCGTGACCCAAGCTCTGGTATTTTCAATTACGTCATATGCATGTGAAAGTTGGACAGTGAATAAGGAAGACTGTAGAAGAAAGAATTGATGCATCTGTATTATGGTGTTGGAGAATATTGACTACCAGAAGAACAAACAGGTCTGTCTTGGAAGAAGTGCAGTGTAGACCTCCCTTCTCTGGGCTCCAGTGGTATGTGCACCATTTTCCTTACCATGTTGATATGAAGTTCATGAGAACAAGTTGTGTGTCTCATTCATCTCCATTGCCAACTAGCTGGCACAGTGCCCAGTATCCAGTAATGAACGAACAAATGAACCAACTCCGGGAGGTGTGCAGAGCAGACATGGTTATTCTGAGGATTTCAGATACAGGGAATCAGGGTTAGAGTCTGAGGCCCCAACGTGGTAAGTGGCCAAGAACCCACATTACCTCCACGAGGAGCAGGGTCCATCTTTTTTGTTTCGTAGATTCTACAAAAATGATAAGAGTCCCTGGTCATTCCCCAGTATTCACAGACCTTCTCCCGAGTTCCCTTTTCTCATGATCTCTAATCTCCTTCTCCCCATTTCCATGAAACTCCCCTCTTATAAATTCCTGCTACTCATTCATTCTTTAGCGTCACCTCAGAAATTGGTAGCTTCTCCTATCTAATCTACAGTCTATAACAAGCTAGCGTCCCTGAAGCCTTCTGGATAGCCCAAAGACAGAGGACTTTTCATCATGAAGAATAGTGGACTACCCAAAGAACAACCAGTCAGTCTTACAAGACTAACAATCAGAGTGTTCCTTAGAATCAAGGAAAGCAAGACTTCAACTCAATTCTTTTGGAAACTTCAGGAAAGATCAATCACTAGAAAAGGAAAGTATGGTCAATAAAGTAGAGGACTAACGAAAATGAGGGAAGGCCTGCATAAGATGGGTTGATCAATGTCCACAATGGACTCAAACATACCAACGTCCTCGAAGATGGTATAGAATCCAGCAACATTTCACTCGGTTATACAGAAGATTGCCATGAAGTGAATGGCAACTGGATATAACAACATCTGCTGGCTGTTAACTTTGTCACGTTTGTGGTGTAATTTTTACAAAAAGCAAAGAAGGGTGTAGAGAGTTGAAGCAACTTGCTTAAGTAGAAATTGGTCAGTGCCAAGATATGAATCTAGATTTGGGTGATACTTGTCTGTATCATTTACAAAGAAATCTGGATGCAGAAAATGGCATACACCCTGTAAGCATGCTGAAGATGACAGTGTGCAGCCTGAGCTCTCTGCAGAGAGGAAGGAATGGCCTTGTGACCTGAAAGCAGTGAGAGAAGACCGAATGAAGTAGGTACAAGTGGCTGAGTTTAGAAGCCGTGAGAGTCACTAGCAGAATCTTTCAGGGCTCAGTGTAGTCCACAAAGATGATTGTAGGGATTTTAAGAAACAGGGAGCTGAATACAGATTCAGGTATTTGAAAGGACTGGAGGAATGGGTTCTAGGCTGGGCCTCCAAGGAAGCTCCTGGAACAATGAAGAATTGACCCTCCAGATGACCAATGTGCCAGTTCAAGAACATTCTGCATTGCTGGGGTTCAGAAGTCAGAAGCCAGAAACTGCTCCTTCCTCAATTCACTCTTAGTGCTCAAGATGAGTCCTGGACAAGCCTCTCATGTCTCTGAAACTGTGGCTGCCTGCAGAAAACAGCCAAAGGGTCAAAGGGATGATCTCTGTCCCATGTCTGTTTTCTAAGCTTCAGCAAGTGCTGCCAATAGACTGAATCCACTTCATATTCAGAATCCTAGCTGCAAGGGAGTCTGGGAATGGAGATTTGAGCATCTCATCTCCTGCAGTATGCCCACACTAGGAGGAAGCTAGAATGGAAGTCGAGTGAGCATCCCCTCAAGGAGGCACAAAGGAAACTTGTGAGCATCTCATGTCAGTAACAGTCAGAAAAGCTAGAGCATGCACGTGTGCCCTCAGCTCTTGTAGCTTCCTCAGAAGGAAGAATACAGTTTAGAGAAATGACAAATTCAGGGAATATATTTACCAAGATGTGACTGTGAGATAAAGCACCGCTGGACCACAAGGTCAATTTGAACCACAAGGTCGGTGGTTCAGACTCACCAGTCACTCCTTGGAAACTCTATACAGGGTTGCTATGATTCAGAACCAGCTCCACGGTACTTAATAACCACAGCCACAAATCAGAGGATTGCTGCCCCAATAAATAAACGATTCTTAAAAATCACTGAAGTTGAATACATTAATGCTCAAATGAATAGTAGATTAATTAAGGGTAGGGTTACAAAACCGAGTCATGTAACTGCTATCAGTAGTTTAGCTTAGCTTATACAGAAGGTCTGCCTTGAACTCTTAAGAACTAGCTACATGGCAACAACTTGACAATGACTGGAAAGGTTATAGACAGGACACTTAAAGGGCAATGACTTTATGTTGAGGGGAAAACAATTCAGAAAAAAAGAAGGGTAAGGATGTTTGCATAACTCAAAGAGTGTAGTCAGATAGGATGAATGTAAAACGAATGTTCTTCCATGTAAACTATCACATAATTCACGATAAAACATTAAAAAAAAAACTAAGAGTGTAGGCAATCTCCCTGAAATGTATATGTAGAAATTGTTGAATTGATGTATGTTCTGTTTTGCATAATCTCAACAGCAACGAACAATAAAATACATTTTAAAAAAATGAACAGTAAATGTAAACTGGCAGTTCATCAAAAAGAAATGGCCATCCACAAAACTGGCACTGTGTATCAGAAATTATCAAAAGCCAAATGAAAAGGGAGCCAGAAGACAGTTTTTCAAAGACAGAAAAGATGAGAAAGATAGATATGATGTTGCTAAGACTGGGGGAAATAGGGCTTCTAATAAACTATTGATAAAAGTGAAAATCAATAAAATGTTTGGGGAGGACATCAATTTAAGGGTTCCTATACTTTGAATCATTATGTTCACTACTAAAGACCTTCGTTATTAAGTGCCATTGACTTGGTTCTGACCCATAGTGACCCTGTACAGGGTTTCTGAAGAGCAATCTACAGCACACTACACAAATTAGAAAAGTCTAAAAAGATATGGTTGTGGGGCATATTTATTTAGACTTCTCTGTGAATCTTTTTAAAAATCTGATTCTCACAAACTATGGCATATTGGAGTCCTGGTGTGACTCTGTGGGTTAATATGCTGGACTGCAAAATCGATTTGAACCCCAAAGTCAGTGGTTCAAGCTCACCAGCTACTCCTTGGAAACCCTATACAGGGCCGCTATGGGTTGGAACCTACTCGATGGCACTTAACAACAACAACATGGCGGATTAGTTCTGCTGTTCTTAGTTGCTATGGAACTGATTCCAATTTGGGATGACCTCATGCGTTACAGAGTAGAACTGCTCCAAAGGGTTTTCTTGTGCTCAACTGCTAAAGGTTAGTGGTTCAAACCAACCCAGTGGTGCCAGGGAAGAAAAAGCCTGGCAGTATTAAATTTGTTGTTGTTAGTGTTAAGTACCATGTAGTCGTTCTGACTCATAGCAACCCTACGTAGGGTTTCTGAGAGCAGCTTGTGGGTTTGAACTGACCACCTTGTGGGTATCCATCCAGTACTTATCCTACAGTGCCACACCAATAGGTCTGGTGGTGGTGGTGGTGGTATGCCATGGAGTCGGTTCTGAGTCATAGCGACCCTGTATAGGGGTCCTGAGTCTATAAATCTTTACAGAATCAGGAAGACTCATCTTCCTCCTGTGGAGTGACTGGTAGATTAGAACTGCTGACCTTGCAATTAGCAACACAATGTGTAACCCACTACACTACCAGGGATCCTTCATATTCGGTCTAGATGTATAGATTTTATGTAGAAAAGATCCTTGTGAAAGAGTAAGTAGGAAAGAAAAGGATTATAAAATGGTTGTAGTTGTTAAGTGCCATCAAGTTGCTTCCAACCTGTAGCAACCCTGTATAGGATAGCCAAGGAGTGCCGAATGAGCTTGAACTGCTGACCTTGTGATTTAGACCAACTTTGCAGTCTAGCACAGTAACCCACAGCACCACGTCAGGACTCCATATAACTTCATTTTCCTTAGAAATACATAACGTTTATATGTATGTTTCTATATGGTAAATAAGGAGCTCTGGTAGCGTAGTGGTTACAAGTCAGGCTGCTAATCTCATGGTCAGCAGTTTGAAACTACCAGTGGTTCCGTGGGAGAAAAACGAGGCTTTCTGCTCCCAGAAAGATTTACAGCCTTGGAAACTCTGCACCATCACCACCGTATTGAAAATATGGGAAGAAACACATTGAAGTGTAAGTATTATCTCTAGCACATTTCAGATTTACTAACAGAAAAATCCCTATAAAACTTACTGGTTTTCGTTTTGAGGGGAAAGAAAAATCAGACCCTGAGCAGCTCGCTAGGTGCCTCCCCCACACACCCATCCCCGCGTCCGTCCCCACTGTCTGCTCTAGAGGCTTTAGAAAACCAACCCTTCCCAGGTCCCTCGAAGCAAGTGTTTGATGGTGGTGTGCAGTGGAGTTGGTTCCAATTCATAGTGACCCTGCACAGGGTTTCTGAGGCTGTTAATCTTTACGGGAGCAAAAAGCCTCATCTTTCTCCCACAGAATGGTTGGTAGTTTCAAAATGCTGACCTTGCTGATAGTAGCCTGACTTGTAACCACTACATTACCAGAGCTCCTTGATGAAAATGTTTACAACTGAGAAATGAAGCTTGGGGCAAAGGTAATTAGAGTTGGAAAAAGAGAAGTAGCGAGAAGAGACATGTGCTAATTTTGGCATCTGTGATGATGTTGTTCCAAGATCCATTTAATGTCCCCTTGCACTTGCTGGGCTCTACCCTCTAGCCCTACCCTGGTGATTGCAGGGCCCTCACAGACACTAAGAGACTTCAGATTGCAACAAACTATTTGAATCTCTGCTGCTTTAAATAGAAGTGTTGGGACCCTTGTAGATGCCAAGTCTAGCTGCTCTGGAGATGTTAGTGCTCACCCTACTTGAAGTTCTGTGATGAGGCCAGCCAGATGCCCAGCTTTCCCTTAAACTTCTACAGCAGAACTTCTCGTCCCCCAATTGGACAGTGTCCCCTACTCACTACACCTTCCAGACTCAAATCCTGTGAACTTGTTGCATTCCTCTTCTCCATCTCCCCTACTTAACTGCTCTCATTCTTTCTCCTGCTCCGCTTCGTCAGAACAAGAATTTAGAGCAGATTATTAAAAGAACCCTTGGTGGGCCCTTTATAGAAGCACAGAAATTTATTTCTCTCTTTTTTTTTTTTTCTGTTAAAATTCAAGTTTATTGAATGGTCCAGAATCAGGCAGCCCCTGTAAGGACTCACCAAAGCACTGCAGGGAAAGGAAATGTTCACAGAGTTTCAATACAGAGGATCCAAGAATTTATGAGAAGAAAATTCTGATTGGTTGACCTTTACAAAACCCTGCTCTAACAGACACGAAATAATGGCAAGACCCCTTAAGCCTTAATTTACTAATTGTAAAGTTTGAACCCTGGTGTGGCGCTGTAGGACAAAGCAATGGACTGCAAGGTGGGTTTGAACCTCAAGGTTGGCAGTTTAAACTCAACAGTCGCTCCTCGGAAACCCTATACAGGGTCGCTATGAGACAGAACTTACTTGAGGGCACTCAACAACAACAAAGTTTGAATTGGTCATTTAACAGCTTATTCTATGGATAAGAAATGTATCTCTTAAGTGACCTGAAGGATAATAACATCAATATTAATACCCCAAACCCATTGTCAATATGTAAACTCTGACTCCTTATGATCACACCAACTGATAAATGGATAAATAAAACATGGTACAGCCTCACAGGACTGTCTCTCAGCCACTAACAAGGAACAAATTGTTGGTGCCTGTGTAAATTATTTTCTGTGCTAATAAAATACCACTAACAGGGTCTTGTTGTGACACTGTGATAAGTACTGGACTACAAAGTACAAAGTCAGCAGTTCAAATCCACCAGCTGCTCCTTGGAAACCCTATACAGCAGGGGTGAGGAACCTTTTTCTGACACAGGCCATTTGGATAGTTCTAGCATCATTCATGAACCCTATAAAATTATCAACTTAAAAATTAGCCTGCTATATTTGATCAATATATTTGAAAGTGAAGAGGACTTAAAACATTTACTGATGAAGATCAAAGAGCACAGCCTTCAGTATGGATTACATCTCAATGTAAAGGAAACAAAAATTCTCACCCCTGGACCAATAAACAACATTCTTATCAGCGGAAAAAAGATTGAAGTTGTCAAGAACTTCATTTTTCTTGGATCAACTATCAACACTCATGGAAGCAGCAGTCAAGAAATCAAACAACGTATTGCATTA
>NW_006408594.1:10805714-10806784 GCF_000296735.1 Chrysochloris asiatica
TGGTGTGGCACTGTAGCATAAGCAGTGGACTGCTAACCATAAGGTTGGATGTTCTAATCCACCAGCTGCTCCTCAGAAACCCTATACAGGGTCACTGAGAGTCAGAACCCAACTCAGTGACACTTAACAACAACAACAATGTATTTCGCTTAAAACAACACATTTATTATCTCCCGGTTTCTGTGGGTCACGATTCTGGGCACAACTAGACTGGATCCTGTGTTGTTGTTGGGTACCTTTGATCTTCATGGCTGCAATCCAGTGTCATCCAGGATTCAGTTCTGCTCTAAAGACTTGACTAGCAGTGCACTCACTTCCAAGTACAGTCACATGAAGGTCTCCCTCAGCACCAAGGCATCATCCTCAGCTCCTCAAGGTTCCCGTTGCATCTTGGACATGCTGCCCCTTTGGATAGGTTCTCTCACAATATGGCAGCTTCCTTAACAGTCAGCGAGGGAAAAAGAGAGTGGACACTTGCTCTTATATAATGTAACGTCATCAGTGAAGTGACATCTCTTCACCTGTCCCATATTCTAGAAACAAATCACGGGTACTGTCCATATCAAAGGGGAAAGAATCATACAAGGGCATGGATACCAGGAGGTAGGGGTCATGTGAGTCATCTTAGAGTAAAGACAGTATGTCGAGCAAAGGAAGCCAGGTGCAAAGGCACACACCTACTGTCTGATTTCATTGATAGGAAATTCTTTTGTAGGAAAAAGTAGTCAGTAGTGTCAGAAAGCGGATAAATGGTTGCCTGAGACTGAAGATGGTTAACTGAAGAAGAAACCAAGGGTACTTTCGGGAGTGAAGAAGTGTCTATATCTTGATTGGTATAATGGTTAAATGGACTTACACATTTGTCAATCAGGAGAGAAATGAGGCTTTCTCCTCCCGTGAAGATTTAAAGCCTCAGAAACCCCAGACATGGTCACTAGGAGTCAGAACTCACTGGAGAGTACTTAACAACAACAACATGCGCAGTATCTAATTTTCCTCCAAGTTGCCATTTCATTTCACAAAGGAGAAAAATGGAGGCCTACCTAGAAAGTTCTTGTGATGATGAATGC
>NW_006408594.1:10808975-10810915 GCF_000296735.1 Chrysochloris asiatica
TCACCTCAGCCCACAGTGCTGTGCTGGACTACTCTCAAACCAGTGAAAAAAAAGCAGACCAAATATGATGTGCATCCACGTCTCCTGTATAGGGTGTCCAAGGAGCAGCTTGTGAGCTTGAACCACTGACCTTGCAGTTCAAAAGGTTTTGCAGTGGTACCTTAATCCACAGCACTACAATGGGACGCCTCTCGAACCAGTGAAAGTATGCCAACCAAATAGGACACACATCAGCGTCTCCTGTATAAGGTTTCTGATGAGTAGCTGGTGAGCTTGAACCACTGGCCTTGTCATTCAAAAGAACTTGCAGTGCAGTGTCTTAACCCACAGCACTATGCTGGGCTCCTTCTCAAACCAGTGAAGAAAGGCAGGCCAAATCCGCATCTCAGCTTGGTCTGAGTGTGTGAGTTCCTGGCAGAGGAAATCGCCAGTGGTGGGGGTGAGTTTGGGCCACTTGGTTAAGCCCCCACCTCCATTCACCCAGATGTATGTGGGCAAACCATGAGCGTACCTATTCCCGACACCAAAGAAAAAAAATAAGATCAGAACCACCCAAAATCGGCAGAGCACACCGTGCACCTTCCACCCACCCACCCCAAATGTTCCTGCGGAGTGTTTCCGCTGTGTCTCTGTGGCCCCTATTTAGTCCCGCCACTTTGTCTAGCCCAGGATGTGGGCTCAGGTCTCTGAGCCTGGCCATCGGATTTAAAGTTACGCGATTTCCCACCTCCGCTCCAAATTCCACAGGCTATACGCCTTCAAGCCTTTAAACTATTCCTATCTCTGTGGGTCCAAATTTTGGAGCTCTGCCTTGCCTCTTTTTTGCCTGGAATTCTGAGTTATTTTTGATGGCGACCTTCACTATGCCTTCACCCTAGCCGCCAGCAAGCCCTGCCCTCCCTGCTTCTCCAGTAAGTCTGTAATGTCCTTACTCTGTTTCAGGCCCTTCTGAGTTTTGCTACTTGTTGAAATGCTGTGGAGTGGATTATGACCCTCAGCGACCCAGTATAGGGGTTCCAATAGCAGCTGTTGAGCTAGAACCACAGTTCCTGCAATTCAAAAGGCTTTGCAGTCTGGCGATTAAACCACAACAGGGGTACTTTGTTACTGGTGTTAAGCTGCTACTCAAGGGCATCTCAGCTTGGGCTAGCCCAAACCCTGATGCTTTGATGGGTGGGCCTAAGGCTAGGAGTCTGGGCAGAGGGCTGGCCTAGGCTGAAGAAGTGGGGGATGGGCTTGGTGCTTTCAGACAGATGGGGTCTGTTTTTGATGATGTCTAAAATGCCTTTCTTTGTCTCCCTGTGCCTTGGGCCCCCCAATTTGCCCTATATACACGCCGGTAATGCCTAACATGGAAATGAGGAACCCCCTGGGATGGACTATGTTGGTTCCTGTGGCCCCGCTAGCCCTCTAAGAGCGTCTGCCCTTTGAATGGGTCTGCTCAAGCCCTGCTAAATTCTGCAGTGGGTGGGGCCATGCCCGGGGTAGGAGCCGGGAGCAGGCGGGTGGAAGTTCAAAATGCTCGTAACTCCTCAATATTTTGATCCTTCATAAAAACAAGTTCATAAAGTTGAAGTCTAATGTTTTATGTTTGCCCAAAAGCTGTCTGTCTACCAGGCGGGGGCCCCCTTTTGTGATACCGCACCCTACTTTTTCCCGAGCCCTTGTACCTGTGGTGCCCGGTCAGGGAAGCGCCGGAAGTCTGAAGAACAGATGTGATACATTAAACACTAAAGACCAAAGACCCGAAGAGTTGTGGGATGACATCAAGAGCATCATACATGAAAAGAGTAAAAAGTCATTAAGAGGACAAGAAAGAAGGGAAAGGTCAAAATGGATGTCAGAAAGGACTCTGAAACTTGCTCTCCAGCGTAGAGAAGCTAAAGCAAATGGAAGAATTGAAGAGGTCCAAGAGCTGAACAGAAAATTTCAAAGATCAG
>NW_006408594.1:10812826-10830276 GCF_000296735.1 Chrysochloris asiatica
CATCAAGTGTGGCGGCGGTAGTGAGGTTGGCCCAGGACCGGACATTGTTCCGTTTTTCTGTGCATGAGGTCGCTGTGAGTCAGTTCCGACTCAATGGCACCTGACAACAACAACAACCTAGAAAGTTACAAGCAAAACATACTCAAGGTATCTCAAGAAGTGACAGAGTGTGGCCTCAAATCGGTGCTTCTAACTTCCAAGTCGGGTCTTTGTACCTCTAGGTCAGCCAGATGTAACAAACCAAACCCCTCCTAGCAGACTTTAAGAGTTATTGTTACATTTTAAATGTATCCATACAGGTCCTTGTAAATACATTTACCATACACTGTTTTTCTTTTTAAAACACAATCCTGTGATCCATTCTTTAAGACTACACCACAGGGCCTATCTGTGATGATGTACTTTGGAACGTGTGCTGTTTACTCCAAACTGCCTGTCTTCTTGTTTGTCTACTGAAACCTGGTTTTGTTCAGAGGTTTGGTGGTCATATGCCTCATGGAAACATAGGTTCCTCTCCTTGGTAGCAAGGGTTAACCTTGGGCTAAGGCAGTCTGGTTATTCAACTCCCCTTGAGCGAGATCTGCTTAGGAAGTGTGATGTGCTACACTTCTGGCCAGTGAATTCTGAGAAGATGCTTACTGGGGGATTGTGGGAAAATCTGTCAAGCTTTTTAAAGGACACCCAAGAAAGGGGGATCCCTTCCTGCAGGCATGAGAGTATGATTCAGGGAACCGGGGCTCACTGATAATGTAAACAAAAGTCTGTCCTGAGAACAGGAGAAACAGACACAAAGTGGTTGGCTCCCTGACAATGGCATTGAGCTGCTGACTCAGTCAGCCTCTGACTGCCCTGTCTCAGGAAAGTGAGTGAATAAATGTACTTTACTGACCTAACCATCCCCATTATGCGGAGTCCAAATCGTTTTACATACAGAGGATATAAACAGACGGAGTCAACCATCCCCTAACTCACCTGCCTTTGTTTTGTACCCAGCTCAGTGATGCATTAAATTATTTCATTTCTTTTATAACTTTTTATTGTGACTTGAGTGAATGAAGGTTTTACAGACAAGATCGTCAGTTCCAACCAATCAGACACCTGGTTTCATCTCAATGATTGCCATCCCCTCCATGCACCATCATTCGTCCCACTTCCTCCCTGTGGTTCGTGTTTCTATTTCTCCGCCTTTCCCCACCTTTCTGAATTCTTTCCTTAGGTGAGTGCTGCCCTTTTCATCACAAATGGTTGACCATACTATGGTGTGTGTCCCTTACTTGTGTTATTGTCTTCCCCTATAGATTGTTGTTGTTGTTAAGCACCATCAAGTCTGTTCAAACCCATAACAACCCTGTGTATGGTTTCCAAGGAGCAGCTGGTAAACTTGAACCACCAACCTTGTAGTTCAAACCAACTCTGCAGTCCAGCGCATTAACCCACAGTGCCACAGCAGAATACTTACCTATATATTGCTGAATATTGAGTCATAGGGGTAAGTTCAGCTCTGGACCTTAAAGAGTGGCATCATGCTTGGCAAGTGGAGGGTCAGAGAAAAAGAGGAAGACCGCCCAACGAGAAGGATTGGCACAGAGGCAGCGACAGTGGGCTCAAACACAACAACAGTTGTAAGGATATTTTTCTATATTTAAATACTTAGAAATGTCTCCTAGGTGCCTCCAGACCTGGTTTCACATGATCACACCATGCTTATGCATTCCTTGGGTGACATGAGTATGAAGTCCCTTTTGCAGGGAAAACAATAAAGAGATGTCCAGCTACTTTCTTAGTCCTCATTGTTAGTTCACACTCGTGGTGATCTCAGGTGCAATAGAACCAAACCTTGCCCAGTCCTGTGCCACCCTCATTATTATTGGAAAGTTTGAGTCTATTGTGACTCAATTTTCAGTTAAGCAGCAGATAGGTACGTAGGAGGGACAAGCACACTTGTGAGACACCCACACCATGGAATGGCCAAGCATTCAAGATCAAAGGGCAGCGTTTCCCTGAGGACCAAATTCAGAGGGATGGGGAAGAGGTGGAATGGAAGCAGGAGTCATGGGGAGGAAGCGGGACATGCGATGTTACATTGAGAGAACTGCAGTCATGAAAATGAATCCAAGTCTATGATTTATTGACTCTAAAACCTATGATCTGCTCTGTAAACCTGCATTCACTTCACAATAATACTAAAAAATAGATAAAACTATTTCCAAAAAACATTACATCCACAGTGATGAAGGTTAGGATTCTAACACTTATTTTGAGAGAACACAGTTCAGTCTATAATACTATAAGACATTGAACTTAAAGACCTTTTTTCCTTAGTGCCTCTAGCATAATACGTACTCAGGAGATAAACCACAATGAATGAGACAGTCCTCAGAGTTCACCTGTGGCAGGGTATTTTTTTGCCAAGAGTACCTAATAAGAGTTTGCAACTTTGTATATTAGAATAACCTGGAGAACTTTTAACAACTCCTCCATGCCTGGGCTCCCACCTCAAGCGAGGTACTTCAGAATATCTGGATCTGTGTGAAGGGGGAGGACCAGGTAATATAGCTCCCCATGGGATTCCAATGCGCAGTCAAGATTGAACACCATAAAACAAGAATGAAGGAACCAAAATGTGTAGGGTTGATCTGGCAACTGGCAAACCAACAGAGCCGGAGTCAGAGACGCAAGCAGCAGGGGAACTCAGATGGCTCAGTTGAAAGCCGTTTCCAGCCTCTGCAGGCAAGTTCCACTAGGAGCAGCCAAGAGCCTATCTTAAGAGGTTCCTGTCCACCATGGAAGGTGCACGTGGAAGCGTTTATGCTGCAAAGCCTGACAGGGTGATGGCCCTAAAATCGCTGTCAGATGTCTCCCAGAGGAAGAGTGAACCCACATTTGTAGTGACGCCAGTAGGGGGCTGCAGGTGACCACACCGGGTAACACTGTCAGAGTGGGTGACAACAAGCTTACTGTCTGTAAGATTTGGAGGCAGTGTTTCAGCAGAAATGTGTTCTTTTTTTATAAAAAGTATCCCTGTAGTTCGTTCTGCAAGGGGCCTTCAAAATGTTCCTGGAAAATTCCATTATCTTTTCATTTCCTTTTTCCATGAACATTTTGAAGTCCCTTCATGTGTAATATTCTTCGCCAACACCATAATGCAAATAAATCCATCAGTTATTTGGTGTTCCTTATTCATTGCTTAACTGATTCATTGCAAGTTGTTGTTCTGTGCCACGAAGTCCCCTCTGACTCATATGACCCTATGCACAGTAGAACCAAACACTGCCCAGTCCTGTGCTGTCCCCACAGTTCTTATGTTTGACCCTATTGTTGCACCCACTGTGTCAGTCCCTCTCAAGGGGCTCTTCCTCTTTTGCACTGACCCTCAACTTTATCAAGCATGATGTTCATTTCCAGGTAACATAAGTACCAGAGGTGAAGTCTCGCCATCACCCCCTCTAAGGAGCATTCTGGCTGCACTTCTTCCAAGACAGGTTTATTTGTTCTCCTGGAAGCCCATTTGTTGTTGTTAAGTGCTGTTGACTCAGTTCAGACCCATAGCGACCCTGTAACATGTTTCCAAGGAGCAGCTGGTGAGCTTGAACCACCGACCTTGTGGTTAAAAGACTTTGCAGCCCAGTTTAAGCCACAGTGCCACACCAAGACTCCTGGCAGGCCATGAGACTTCCAGTACTCTTCCCCATCACTGTAACTCAGATGCTTCAATTCTACAGTCTTTCTTGTGCCTTGTCCAGCGTGTGCATACGTATGAGGTCATTGAAAATACCGTGACTTGGTTCAGGTGCACCATAGTCCTCAAACTGACATCTTTGTTCTTTCATACTTTAAAGAGGTCTTTGGCAGCAGATCTACCTATTACAATGAGTTCTTTGATTTGTTAACTGCTGCTTCCATTAGCATTCACTGTGGATCCAAGTCAAATGAAATCTTGGACAGCATCAATCTTTTCTCGGTTTATCATGATGTTGTTTACTGGTGCAGTTGTGAGGATTTTTGCTTCCTTTACATTGAGTTGTAATTTATAATGAAGACTGTACAATACAGTAAGTACTTTAACTTCTCTTCACCTCCACCAAGCAAGGTTGCATCATCTGCTTATCGCAGGTTGTTAAATGAGTTTTCCACCATTCAGGATGCCACATTCCTCTTCATAAAATTCATTTGTTTTCAGATTATTTCTTCAGGATGTTGTTGTTATGTGCCGTGGAGTCGGTTCCGACTCATAGTGACCCTGTACAGGGTTTCTGAAGCTATAAATCTTTATGGGAGCAGAAAGCCTCACCTCTCTCCTGCGGAACAGCTGGTAGTTTTGAACTGCTGACCATGAGATTCGCAGCCCGATTCGGAACCACTACGCTACCAGAGCACCTTATTTGTTCCATATACCACTTGAATAGGTGAAAGGACACAATCCTAGCTCACTTCTTTCCTGATTTAAAATCATTCAGTGTTCCCTTGTTCTGTTCAAACTACTGCCTGTTGGTGTTTGTACAGGTTCCTCACGAGCACAATCAAGTGTTGTGGAATGCTCATTCTTTGCAATGTTATCCATAGTCTGTTATGATCAACATTGGTTATGATTTGAAAGCTTATCTATAGGCCTGTCTTTTGAGGAGCCTTTGGGTGGGTTCAAACCTCTAACCTTTCAGTTGTAGACCAGTGCTTAATCATTTGTGCCACCCAGAGACTGTGATCAAAGACCACAGCCTTCAGTATGGATTGCACCTGAATGTAAAGAACACAAAAATCCTCACAAGTGGACCAGTAAATTACAACATGATAAATGGAGAAAAGATTGAAGTTGTCAGAGACTTCATATTGCTTTGATCCACAATCAACACTCATGGAAAAGTTGGGCAATGCATAAGGAAAACCGTGGAAGAATTGATGCATTTATACTATAGTGTTGGAGAAGAATATTAGAAGTACCGAACAAACTAATCTGGCTCGGAAGAAGTACAGCCAGGCGCTCCTTGGAAGCCAGGATGGTGAGGCTTTGTCTCTCATACTTCAGGCATGTTATCAGGAGGGACAAGTCCCTGAAGAAGGACATCATGTATGGTAAAGTGGAGGGTCATGAAAAAGAGGAAGATCCCCAATGAGATGGATTGGCACAGTGGCAGCAGCAGTGACCTGAAGCGTAACAACAATTGTGAGCCTGGCTCAGAACTGGGCAGTGTTCCGGTGTGCTGTGTGGACAATCACTATGACCCGGAACTGATTCAACACCACCTAATAACAACAAGGGACTCCTAGGAACCTAATGCTTTCAAATCAATTTCAACTCAGAGAGACCCTATAGGACAGGGTAGAGGTACCTCGCAGGTCATATTTACAGAGGCAGAGTGTCATTCTTTCTCTTACAGAGCAGCTGTTAGGTTGGAACTGCTGACCTTTGGGTTATCAGACAAGCATTTTCACCACTGTGCCACCACAGCTCTTAACAAAACAAAACAAAAAAACCAACTTGTTGCCATAAGTCAACTGCCCTATAGGATTTCCAAGGTGAGAAATCTCTTTAGGTGAGAGAACGGTGTGGCATTCGGCTTCCATAAAGACTGTTGTTGTTACGCATCGTCCCATCAATTCTGACTCAGCGACCCTATAGGTGGTTTCCAAGGAGCAACTGGTAGATTTGATCCACCAACTTTGTGGTTAACACTCCAGTGCTGATCCTACTGAGCCACACCAGGACTCTTCCATAAAGACTGTTGTTGTTGTTGTTGTTGAGTGCCACGGAGTCAGTTCTGACTCATAGTGAACCTGTATACAATTTCCAAGGAGTGGTTAGGGAGTTTGAACCACCAACCTTGTGGTTCAAACTGACCTTGCCATCCAGTGCTTTATCCTACCGTGCCTAACAACAACAATGCTGTCTTAAGAAGGCATTTGAAATGAACAAACCATTGATTTTTCAGAATTCTATCGTACGATCTCCAGCATCATTTCTATCACCAAGGCCATATTTTCCAGCTACTGATCCTTCCTCTTTGTTCCCAACCTTTGCATTCCAATAACCAAATAATGATCATCTTGATTGCATGCTTGATCAATTTCAGATTGAAGAAAGTTGGTAGAATTCTTCTATTTCACCCTCACTGGCTTTAGTGGTTGGTGCATAAATTTGATATTTAACTGGTCTTCCCTGTAGGCTCATGGATATTATCCTATCACATACAGCGTTGTACCTCATGACAGATCTGGATATGTTTTTTTTGACAATGAATGCAACAGCATTCCTCTTCAGTTTGTCATTCCTGGCATAGTAAACCATGTGGTTGTCAGATTCAAAATGGCCAACACCAGTGCATTTCAGCTCACTAATGCCTAAGATATCGATGTTTATGCATTTCATTTCATTTTTCACAATTTCCAATTTTTCTACATTCATACTTTGTACATTCCATGTTCTGAGTGTTAATGGATGTTTACAGGTGTTTCTCTTCATGTTTAAAGCTGATCCAACTCATAGCGACTCCATATAGGATTTCCGAGGAGCGGCTTGAGAGTGAACCGCCAACCTTGCAACTCACACATCATTGTAGTCCAGCACATTTGTTGTTGTTGTTGTTAAGTTCTGTGGAGTTGGTTCCACCCATGGTGACCCTGTATAGGGTTTCCAAGGAGCGGCTGGTGAGCTTGAACTGCCGACCTTGTGGTTCAAACCTACTTTGCAGTCCTGTGCATTAACCTGCAGCACCACACCAGGAAGTTGCTGTTACCTGAATACAGTGCGAGCAGAAAATGAGTGGTTTTAGGTACAACCTAGCCAGGGAGAGTTTAGCAGCTCATTGTCCGGGGGGTACACAGCTTTGCCCTGAGGAATTATCCTTGGGCTTCTACCTGGAAACCATGAGCTACCTGGAAACCATGAGCTTCCCTGTCCCTCTCCCACATGCAGGCTTCAGAAAGTATGTAGAAAATGGCATTCAAACACAATGGAATTTTCTGTGAACTTTTCAAAGCGCTGTCATATAGTTCTCATGAGTGAGCTGATGCGTGAACCCTGACTTTCTCAGTAGTTAACCATGGGTTAACTTGTGGATCTAGCTTGTCAGTTCTGGGTATGGTGTGAAAACCTTGGCTAGGAGTTTATCCCAGCACCCTGCCTCGGCTTGAAATGAGCTCTCCCATCGTTCCTCAGCAGGACCATCATTTTTTATCTTAAAATGGGTTTCCCCCTTTCACCCCTCCCCTGATTGCTCCAGCATCCGTTCCAGTGCGGCTGTTCCACAGCTGTTCTGAGGCCCATCTCTCAACAGCTGCCTTATCTCCCGGATAAATAATGTTCCCCTCTCCCCACGGGCAGCCTGGCAGGAGGCCGGCCCCAAGTCCTAGCATGCTGCTGACAGCCTTCAGAACTCAGGCAGCTGTTGGAGAAGGGGGCCTCCTGGAGGGCCCCCAGTAGGATTGAGCTAAGTCTGCAGCTTTACAGAGATGGCCACCCCTGTGGCGCTGTGGTTTAATGCGCTGGTCTGCAAAGTCCATAAGGTCGGCCGTTCAAGCTCACCAGCTGCTCCTGGGAAAACTTACACAGGGTCTGCACCAACTTGAGGCACTTTAACAACAACAACTCCCCACTACAGCCTGGAGAGCAGCACATCTCAGCACCCCATGCAGGGATCTGGGGAAAGAGTTATACTTCAGACAGGGTCCTGTCCCCCAGAGGTGGGTTTGTGAGAAACTTACCAATATAGACAGACATCTGGACTGAGTAGTTCTATAACGTTGTTGTTGTTAAGTGTTATCCAGTCAGTCCCAACTCACTGACCATGTATAGGGTTTCCAAGGCTGTCCATTTGCAGGAACAGAAAGTCTCATCTTTCTCCCATGGAGTGTTGGGCGCCTATTTAACTACTCTGGACCTCAGTTTCCTCCATCTGCCTTTAAAATGGGCTACTGTGTCATTTTTGCTTAAGATAACAACAACAACAAGCTGTAGTCATATATCAAGACTAGACTTTGCCTGAAACACCCCGTGGGAATCCCTAGGTGGTACAAAAGTTTACCTCAATCAGCTGCTAACCACAAGGTTGAAAGTTCAAACCCATCAGAGGTACCTCAGAAATCTCTTTTCAAGAAACCAACCATTGAAAACCTTACAGAGCACAGTTCTATTCAGACACACATGGGCTCAACATGATTCAAAGTTCACTCCATAGCAACGGAACATCCCTGCTCGGCCCGCATCCATTCCTTGCCCTGCCTCCCTTACCTCATTATGGCTTTTCCTAAAGCCTTCTCCTCCCTTAAATCAGATCAACCACATGCATCCAAATCCCTGTTTCTAGGCATCCTAGCCCAATGTCATTACCTATTTCATAGGGATTGTATGTGAGAATTCCTTAAGATAATGCTTTCAGATTTCCTCACACAGTGCCTGGCATTCGGCAAATGCCAAGAGCAAGTAGTCATTCTCCTGATGAAGTACAGGCTGTCCCCAGGTTATGAACAAGCGTCATCGGAAAGCGTGTCTTTATTTGAACAGGTTATCCATACTGTATTATAAGACAAGGCATGAAGCCTTTTCAATGATTTAAAAGCTGCATGATCAGTAAGGTGAACATGATCATGATGAAGAATTTGTTATGATGGAGGTTGATTCAATCGTATCAAAGCAAAACCATATTTACAAACTGCTGAAGGGCAGGTGTGAGTTGTCTGTAAGTGAGAGTTGGTAACCAGGGGCTTACTGTATCTATCACTACACAATAGAATAGACTAGAAGGGAACTCCAATGTGCAGATCATACAGAAGGTGGGAGTGGAAAGCCTTGACTTCAAGTTCTAGAATCTGGGGCAGTTATCCCAGGAAGGGTCCTTGGAGATCATTGAGCCCAGCACTCTTCTTACCATTGAGGGAACTGAGGCCCAGAGAGGTGAAGTGACCTTCTCAAAGACACACAGCAAATCAAGGGCAGAGCTGGGACTACACAATGTCTTGCTTTCTGCAACCCTCTGTGTGCAATTCTTGTCATTTGCTCAAGTGTCATTGACTTCAGATAAGCTAGGACCATTGACTTCAGAGGAGTCAGAACCATGCGAAGTGAAGTTAGAGCGGATGCCATTTCCACAGGGGTCTCCTGAGTACCTACTCTATGCATAACACCTGCTGGACACTCATGGAAGCATTCACAAAAGGCTGTACCGATCTCTGAACATTACTGATTTACGAGTGTACATGCATGTATGCGTGTATGTGTATGTGTGTTGGTCGACTTTCAGTACCTCCAGAAGTGCACAATCTGCAATGAAAGTGATCCTTGAGAGACAACTAAAAACAAACAGATGACGAGAACACTCCTGGACTCATGCATTCCATTAGAAACACAAGGGAAGGGACTTTACTTCCATCCTACTCCTCCCGATCCAGGTCAGAGACATGCAGGCCTCTTGTCTACCGTCCATCCCACCCACCCGTCAAGTCCCCAGCATGTACATGGTCACAGATGTGAGGAAGATTGTGGCTACTGAGGGACGGCTGAGGTCCCATGTGGCTGAACATAGAGAGCTTAGTGAGCTGGTCAGAGTGGAAATGGAGATGTGAACCAGATCACACCTTGTGCACACCTGGGCTTCCATCTGCAAACAGTGGGGGGCCTCCAAAACCTTGAGCACGGGGAAGTGACGCACTCAGGTGTGTGTCCTGCGGAGGTCATTTTGTGCAATGCAGAGAGGATTCTTAGAAAGCAAGACCTCAGCCCCTGAATCAAGATATGCTCAATATTAGTCAGAAATAGAACCAATAGCAAGCGTAGTGGTTACGAATCGGGCTGCTAACCTCAGGGTCAGCAGTTCGAAACTACCAGCTGTTCTGCTGGAGAAAGATGAGGCTTTCTGCTCCTGTAAAGATTTATAGCCTCAGAAACCCTGTACAGGGTCGCTATGAGTCGGAACCAACTCCATGGCACATAACAAAAACAATATATACCTCAGAAACCTTGTACAAGATTGCTATGAGTCAGAACTGACTTGACAGCTCTTAACAATAACAACAACTTATATATATACATACAACAATTTATGTACACCATACATATGCGAAATCGTGTGCTGCATAATGTTTATTTAGACGATATCTGATTCCATATACATCCATGGTCCCATAGGTTACAATGGTGACTGTGTGCCACCGAGTCTGTTCCAACTTACAGTGACCCTGTATAGGGTTTCCAAGAGTGTAAATATTTATGGAAGCTGAAAACTTCATCTTTCTTCCATGGAGCAACTGGTGGACTCGAACTGCTGAACCTTGCAGCTTGTAACCTTGCAGCTGCTGAACCTTACCAGCTTGTAATCAGCTACACTAGCAGAGCTCCATAGGTTTCAACAGAGTTCAGCAATCCTGATTGGAGGACAGGACAGTGTTGATGTAACTGAGCCTCGCAAGCACAACAGGTTTTCTTGTGTGTCACGTGTATCTCCTATCTCCTATATACAACATGACTGCACTGCCAACATCGAATACAACAATACGATGCATATGTAATCGGTAACATACATGGAGTCCTGGTATGGCACTGTATGATCAGCACTCGACTGCAGTGTTGGCTTGAGCTGCAAGGTTGGTGGTTCAAACTCACCAGCTACTCCTCGGAAACCCTATACAGGGTCAATATGAATTGGAACCAACTCTATCACACTTAACAACAATGATACATACTAGGAGGCCTCAAAATTTTGTGAAAAAAAAAAATGGAATTAAAAGGTAATGTAATTTTCCCATGAGCCTTTTGAAGCGCCCTCATATGCCTTGATACTCATAATGAATGCCTGTGTTATTGACTCATGTATGTATGTACTGTGCTGTACTTTCTAAAGTTATCTTTATGTGAGCGTTCCCTACTTGCAAACAAAAATTCACCGCCTGACAGTGTATGTTTCCACTCAGAGGCAGCAACATCCAATCTCACATGTCACATGTCTCTGGAGTGTTGTAATGTTATCTGTCTTGTTTAATTTTGTTACCACGAAGTCCATCATAGTATCCTGATACAACAAAACCGTGCTAATGATACTGGCAGTGTGAGGCAAAAGCGAAACTATCGATTTGGAAATGAAACAAAAGGTTATCCAATAACATGAAGGTAAAGAATCCATGAATGTGATTTCTATCAATTAAGGTATGTTCACACAACATCCAAATCGCATAACATCCTGTTTCACAGAACGTATCAGGGGTGTTAAGTGATGCATAATTGTATAGACACAACTATACCTGTTGTCATCGACTTAACAGCTACCTATACGAAGAGCAGAGATGTCAGCTTGAGAACTAAAGTGCACCTGACCCAAGCCGTGGTACTTTCCATAACCTCATATGCATGCGAGAGGTGGACAGTAACTAAGGAAGACCATAGAAGAATTGATGCTTTTGAGTTATGGTGTTGGAGGAGAATACTGAAAGTGCCATGGGCTGCCAAAAGAACCAATAGGTCTATTTTGGAAGAAGTGCAACCAGAGTGCTCCTTGGAGGCCATGATGGCTAAACTTCATCTCTTATCCTTTGGACATGTTGTCAGAGGGACCAGTCATTGGAGAAGGATATCATGTTTGGGTAGGTCAAGGGTCAAAGAAAAAGAGGAAACCCCCCAATGAGATGGATTGGCCAAGTGGCAGCATCCATGAACTCAAGCATGGCAACAGTAGGTGAGTGAGGTTGGCCCAGGATCGGGCAGTGTTTCATTCTGCTGTGATTAAGGTCGCTGTGGGTCGGTACTGACTCGATGGCACCTAACAACAACAACAACAACAACATACACAGCAACTCTGCAGGCCGGAGTGGAAGTTCCCAGCAGGTTTCCCCAAGACTGTAATCTTTACAGAAGTGGACTGCAACATCTTTCTCCCTTAGAGCAACTGATAAGTTAGAACCCTGACCTTTTGGTTAGCAGTTGAATGCTTAAACACTGTGCTACCAGTGATCCTATATACAAGGGAGATCATGGAAAAATTCCATTATCTTTTAATTCCAATTTTCCACAAGACTTTTGAAGTTCCCTTATACAATGCAAGAAGAAGAGAAAGATCATTTATTCCTTTAGAGAATTGATTCTCACAATAATGTGGGCTAGCAAGTCTGAAATCTGTAGGTCAGGCAACAGGCTGGGAGCTCTTCCAGAAGATCTATGCTACAGTGTTGAAGTCAAATTCCTTCTCCCCTGGGAAATATTTTGCTCTTAGGACTTTAAACTGATTGGAATTCAACTAAAAGCCCACCTACAATATGGAGGTGGTTGTTGTTGGTAAGTGCCTTTGAGTCAGTTCCTTACTACCCTGTGTAGGATTTCCAGGGAGTGGCTAGTGGATTTGAATCACAGACCTTGCAGTTCAAACTAATGTTGGAGTCGAGTGCTTATCCTACAGCACCACACCAGGATTTCCTCAATACAGAGAGTAATCGGCTTTATTTAAAGTCAACTGATTGCAAAAGTGAAATCGTTTCCTAGCAGGACCTAAATTTGTACACGTGTAAACAATGGGACACCCTAACCTAGCCAAGGTGGCACATAAAACTACCCATCACAAGCTCAACATATGCCCTTCTGAGGAGACCACGTGACGGTAATCACTGCAGACAGAGCACTCACTGGCATGGGAGAATGGGGGAAATTTGAGTTGGAAGTGGGATGTGAGTTGGGAATATTTGAGAGTGGACAGTTTTCTAAGGAAGTTAAGTGATTAAGAAAGAGTACAATGTAAATGGATGGAAAATGAGCTTGGAGGACAGGTGGACAGAGTGACTGGGCAGGAGGAATTTTAGGAGTGCAGAGGAGGTGGGCCTACAGAAGGAGACCCAAGCCACTTTTTAAAGCATTAAGTATTATTTAAGGAGCTCTGGTAGTGTAGTGGTTATGAGTCGGGTTGCGAACCTCATGGTTAGCAGTTTGAAACTACCAGCTGTCCATGGAAGAAAGATGAGGCTTTCTGCTCCCATAAAGATTTACAGCCTCAGAAACCGTATGCGGGGTCACTATGAGTCAGAACTGACTCCTCAGAACACCACCACCGCCATTGTTATTATTTAGGAATGCAAACTCAGGGTTGGCAGTTCAAGTCCTTACAGTTGCTTCATGGGAGAAAGATGATGCTTTCTGCTCCTGCAAAGATGTATTTTTGTTAAAGAAGCTTTGGAAACCCTATGTTGTTGTTAAATGCTGTGAAGTCAGTGCCGACTCATAGTGACCCTGTATAGTGTGTATATGTTTCCGAGGAGTGGCTGGTGAGTTTGAAAACTGCTCACTTTGCAGTTAGCATTCCAATGCTTATCCTACAGCACCACACCTGGTTATATAGGGTCCAAAACCCACTGGATGGTAGTTTACGGCAACAAACTATTATTACTAGTTATTGTTTACAATGGTAAGTATGTATACAGAATAAATTTGCCATTTCAACAATCTTCACATGTGTGATTTGGTAACATAAATTATGTTCATCATTTTGTTCAACCATTCCCCAATTTTTATGTTACCATGAACAAAATTTCCGTATTCCCTAAACATTGTACCTTCCTTCTTCCCACCCCCTGCCACTTCTGGTTGTTGTTGTGAAGTGCTGTTGAGTGGCTTCCAACTCATAGCGACCCTGTATAGGGTTTCCAAGGAGCGGCTGGTGAGTTTGAACTGCCAACCTTACGATTCAAACGACTTTGCAGTCCAGCACATTAGCCCACAGCGCCGCACCAGGACTCTGGGCTCTATACATTTGCCTTTTCTAGATACTTCATGTAAGTGGATGCTTAGAATATGTGTCCTTTTACTTAGCATGAGGATTTCAAGGGTCATCCATAGGGTAGCATACACCAGGCGCCCTTTCTCTTGATGGCTGAGTACTACTCCAGTGTATGGATTTTCCACATTTTGTCTGTCTGGTCATCTGCTGGGGGATAGTTAGGCTGTTTCCATTTTTTGGTTGCTGGGAACAGTGCTGCCATAAACATTGGTGTACATGTCTCTCTGAGTTCCTGCCTTTGCTTCTTCTGGGTATATCACTAGGAATGGGATTTGCTGGGTAGGATGATAGGCTTAACTCTTTGAGAAACCACCAGTGCTCTGGGAGCACTGAACACTAGGGGGATAAGTATGAACTCCACTCTGTAGGCCTTGGGACTACTAAAGGATTTTCAACAGCAGAACAATATAAGGAAAGCAAGATTTCAAGAAAATGAGTGCAAGAAAAGAATGAAGAACAGACAAGTAGAGAGAGGAGATGTCCAAGACAGAGTTGTTTTCCTGGTATCTGAGACCACATCTGCCATGCAGACAAGTTGGGTTGGCCCATACAATATTGTCCCGTGATTTCAAAAGGAGGTCATTCCATGCAGAAGAATTCTCCTGTGAGGTCAATTTCTCCTGTCCCTGGGAACGTCAGAAGATTGGGGCATGTGTTCTCTATTTATGTGTGGTTGTGATATGCCGGAGTTGAGTAGAAACTACCTCCTTTAGGTGCAGTTTTTACTTTCATTGGAGTTTTATTTCTATCAGTCCTGTTGTATTTAATTTTATTACTTATCTGCAGAGTGATATTTTGTCATTTTTGTTGAGTGCCATCTAGTCAGTTCCAATTCATAGTGACTTTATGCACAACAGAACAAAACACTGATTGTGGGCCATCCTCACAATCATTGTCAAGCTTGAGTCCATTGCTGCTGCCACTGTGCCAATCCATTTATTTGAGGGGTCTTCCTCTTTTTGACTGACCCTTCACTTTTCCAAGCATGATGGCCTTCTCCATGGACTGGTCCCTTCTGATAGTATGTCCATTGTATGAGATACGAAGTCTGACCATCCTGGCTTCTAGGAACATTCTGGCTGTCCTTATTCCAACACAGATTTGTTTGGTCTTCTGGCAGTCCATGGTACTTTTTAAATATTCTCCTCCAACACCATAAATCAATTGCATCAATTGTTCTACGGTCTTCCTTATTCACTGTCCAACTTTCACATGCTCATGAGGTTATTGCAAACACCATGCTTGGGTCAGGTGCACTTTAATCCTCAAACTGAAATCTTTGCTTTTAAAAACTTTAAAGAAGCCTTGCACATCCTATTTGATTAATGCAACATGTTATTTGAGTTTTTGATTGCTGCTTCCATGATAGTTGATGGTGGATCCAAGCAAAATGAAATCACTGACAACTTCATTCTTTTCCCTGATTTTAAACATGCTCTGTGTTTGTTGTTTAACCCGATGCAGACAGCACCAAAAGGAATGAAGCCAAATGTCATAATCCTATCTGTCATCCCACACTTCAACTTCACTGAGTATCCTTCTTACAGGACCCACTGCATCTGTGGGTTTGTTAATTTCTTTCATGTAAATATCTGAGCCTCTTACACTGCCTGTTGATTTTCCACCTTGAAGTGAAGGTTTTCTTATTGTTGAGACATAAGGCTGTGGATGTTGAAACCTAAGACAGTGGGAGACCTGGACACTCTTAACAGGAGCATACATTGGGGCGTGCAGGTCCCTGGGCAGGAGGAAGGAAGGATGGAATGGTGAGGGCTTTAGGATGACAGGAAAGGAAGAGACCAGGATGGGAAAGCTGAGACTGAAGCAGGAGATGAGGAAGCCCACTTCCCCCAGCGGCTCATGCCTGCATTTTATTAACTTCCTAGTAGATTACGGAGAGGGCCCTGGGATTCCTCAGAGCAACTGACTGCCCATGAGCCCCCGCCTTTCCCTGCCTGTTGTCCTCTGGCCTCCATGCAGCTGACCCGGCAGGCCCCAATGTAGCATCCTGTGATCTGCGCCTCGCTAGATTCTTGGCTGGCTGCCACCTAATTTCATTTCAGTCTGGACTCATTTCTTGCAGTCCTTGGGCCACTGGGAAGCACTGCTAGTTCCCAAAGTCCTTCCATATGGCTGATTCAGACCCTTTCATCTGCAACATGTGTTCATAGCCTCTAACTCCATCCTCATAGTAGGACTGTGGGACCACTAGCCTTCAGGAGTGTGGAGACCCTTTAGATGTTTAGATTTCTCCCCTGCCTTTTGTCATGCTAGGAGTGCGCTCACAGGTGCCTCGTAAGAAAGGCTTGGTGATCTGGTTCTGAACCATCAGCCATTGAAAACCTTACAGAGCACAATTCTACTTGGACACTCAACGTGAGATCACCACAAGCTACAACTAACTTGATAGCAACTGGTTTGAGGTCTTGGATGGCAGAAACAGATAAGCACATGCTTGTTAACTGAAAGGTTGGCAATTCGAGTCAACCCAGAGATGCCTCAGAGGAAATACTGGGAGATCTGCTTATGAAAATTCAGCCATTAAGCTCTTTAGGAGCATAGTTCTGCCCTGACACACACCGAGTCACCGTGAGTCAGAGTCAACTGGACTGGACTTGGTTTGCGTTTTTGGTTTTCCTCATGATGGCTTTTTATTTTATAATGATTTATATAGTTCCCTTGGTCCCCTCCACCCTCACCTAGATTTTGTACCTGAAGCTGAATTTCCAGAGATAAAGTGAGGTGGAGAAGGACTGGGGATGTCGGGGACAGAAACTGAAGCAAGAGCCTGAACTTTCTCTGCTGATAGATGTGAACGTCAGAAAGTCCAGAACCTTCACTGGCTTGGCTGGGATCAGAGCTGGATATTCTAGGCCAGTATGTGACCAGTATCAGTACAGTTGTCAACTTGGCTCAAGTTGGGGGGCAGACAGGGAACAGTTATGAAATAGTGTCAAGTGGCTGAGAATAATGAAGCTTCAGCTCATTAACTTGGGTCTCAGGCAAATCCCAGCCAAGGTCTCTGCTTGACACCACAGGCTTTTGTCTATCTGAGGGAATGGGAACACTTTGAAGATGCTCAAAAGCTGCTCAGTGTTCAACCTCCTGCCTCTGATGCTCCCGGAAGCATCCCATAACACCCCGTCAGACAAGCATCGTCTGCCTCCCTCCTTCAACAGCTAATTATAGGCTATTCTCCATTTCTTCTAGAGGACCAGCAACCCCTCTGGAGAAAGACCTTGGGTCAGCAGCCTAAATAATACAGCTCATGGTGAGTCTAAAGCCGAATTAACAAGAAACCCCAAGTACAGCCTCCAGCCAGTTTATGCTGGTTTGCCTGAGGTGGAAGGAGGTCTTCTCACTCACGCATGAAGCACACACATGACTTTGTCCCAGTGGGACTGTGGAGACAGAAGGAAGGAGGAACGGGGCCATGAAGGTGGTTGAATTTTCCTTCTCAACCTTGTCTTTTGCTGCAGCCTCATTCCCACCTTCAATTCTACAAATTCTGCTGTCCTTTCCAATGCGTGACAAACTCCATTCAAATAGTTTAAGCAAAACAAGGACCACAACAGCTCGTAGGAAGAAAGGCCTGGTGATTGACTTCCAAAAATTAGACAATGAAAACCTATGCTTCACAACAGAACATTGCCTGAACCATCGTCGGAGGAGGACATCATGCTTGGTGACGTAGAGGACCAGCAAGGG
>NW_006408594.1:10832904-10836441 GCF_000296735.1 Chrysochloris asiatica
TCGCTATGAGTCAGAACCGACTCCACGGCACATAACAACAACAACAACAACAAATCCCTGGGTAGTGCAAACAGTTAAGGGCTGAGCTACTAATTAGATGGTTGGAGGGTCTAGCCCACCTAGAGGCGCCTCCGGAGAAAGACCTGGCAATCTCCTACCATTGAAAACGCCGCGGAACACAGTTCCACCCTAACATCCGTGGGCTCACCATGAGTCAGAATCAGCTTGACAGGAGCTGGTGTGTTGGTTTTAGTTGTTTCTCCAGTGACTCTGGCGAGAAAGTGCTTTGATACAAGGGGTGGGGGTTCAAAAAATTCATGGAAAAATGGAGTGAGAATACAATGGGATTTTTCCACCAACTTTTTGAAGCCCCCTTGTATCTGGGACAGTAGTTAAACATCCCAAGACAGACCATGGATGATACTCCTTTGGGGGGAGTAGCCTTGAAAGACACCCTCATTTTCTATAGAACCAGATCTTTCTTTTTCTTTGTTTTCCGCATAGTTGTGTCCATCTTATAAGTTCTTCACAAACACTAATGAACCAGGAGGCTAGCCTTCTGGGAGCAAGGTGGAGTGATCCTGCTCCAGACAGCAAAGTTGCTACCACTGTTCTCGGAGGGGCTGAAACTTCACTGCCTAGAGGGGTGGACAGTCCTCCAGTGGAGGACTCTAGCATCAGAGCAGCGAGAGACAGATGGGTTACAGGCTGAATGACCTGAAACTCGGCTCACGGGGTTTTTTCCCAAACATACAGCCACAAACAAAAATGGCAAACAAGCAACTAATAAAAACATTGTCACAAACGGGACAGATAAAGGAGCTGTTACTATGCAATCTATTCCAACTCATAGCAACACTATAAGACCAAGTAGATCTGCCTCAAAGGGTTTCCTAAGCTGTAAGGGGAGACTTGGTGTGGTACCGCGGGTTACCGTGCTGGACTGCAAGATAGGATTGAACTGCAAGGTCGGTGGCTCAAATCCACCAGCTGTCCTCGGAAACCCTAGACAGGGTCACTATGGGTTGGAATTGACTCGACAGCACTTAACAACAACAACAATGTTTAAAGGCTATTACCAGGGTTTTTCTCCTGTGGAGTGGCTGGTGGGTTCAAATCACTAACCTTTTGGTTAGCAGACAACTGCTTAACCACTGTGCCACCAGGACCCCTTTGATGAAAGAATAACCTTTTAAATCTACAGAGCTTACACAAATAAGGAAACAGTAAGGTCCCCTTTATGGAAAAAAAAAAAAAAAGTTGGGGAAAGATATGAGCAGACTTTTGCAGAAAAGAATACAAATGATTACTAAAAAGTGTTCAATTTTACTAGAATCAGAGAAATACAATCTAAAACGGCAGTGAGGTGCAGGGAATGTTTTGTGGGTGGTGGTTGTTCAAATGCCATCGAGTCAGTTTCGACTCAGTGACCCTGTATAGGGTTTCCAAGGACCAGCTGGTGAGCTTGAACTGTCAACTTTGTGTTTCAAACTGACCTTACAGTCCAGCGCATTAACCCACAGTTTTGCTTGTGAAATTGTAAAGATGTATCTTTTTTAAAATGCAGGGATACAGTAGATGACATGGATGAACCTTGGAAAGATGATATTAAGTGAAATAAACCAGACACGAAAGGATAGATATTGTATCTTATTGTTGTTAAGTACCGTGGAGTCGGTTCCAACTCATAGTGACCCTGCACAGGGTTTCAGAATCTGTAAATCTTTATGGGAGCAGAACGCCTCATCTTTCTCCTGCAGAACCGCTGGTAGTTTCGAACTGCTGACCTTGCAGTTGGCAGCCTGACTCGTAACCACTATACTACCAAAGCTCCTTAGATATTGTATGGTCTTGTGTATATGGAATATCTAACCCAAACCCACTACCGCTGAGTCAATTCCAACTCATAGCAACCCTGTAGGAAAGACAGACCAGAACTGCTCTAAAGGGTTTCCAAGGCAGACTGTCTCATCTTTCTCCCACTTAATCCACTGTGCCAACAAGGTTCCTTACGAAATAAATACCTACAATATTCAAATGCTTAGAGTCAGAAATGATCAGGCGGGGGCGAGGAGGATAATTATCGCTGAAGGGGAACAGAGTTTCTCTTTGGGGTAATGAGAAAGCTTTGGAAATAGGCCATGAAGATTGTACAACATTGTGGAAATAATTCATTAATTCTGTGCTTAAAACAGTTAAACTAGTAAATGTGGTGTTCTATGTATTTTAATATCATTATAAAAATAAAAGACTGAGTTCTGATTAATGACAATGTTCTGAGTTTTGGGTTTGTTATTTTTTTTTTTTTCATAATCTGCAAGGTACAGTCCCAAACTGATGACACGTGTGATCCCTTTCTCTGAACCCAGAATACTGCATTCCTTGATTATGTGAGATGACAGTTTGCTGTCATTTGGAAGAAACGTTGCATTTTAGGGATAAGGACTGCAGATCTGGATGAATGTTTTAGGAGCTGAAGGGAACATTCAGTTCCATAAACATGTCCTGAGGGTCTGTACCAGGTCAAACCCTGATTACCAGAGAAAACGCAGTGCCGATGAGGCTATAGTGAGGTTGTTATTGTTATTGTTGTTGTGAAGTGTGGTCGAGTCGATTCCAACCCATAGCGACCCTGTATAGTGTTTCCAAGGAGCAGCTGGTGAACTTGAACCACTGACCTTGCAGTTCAAACAACTTTGCAGTCTGACGCATTAGCCCACAGTACCACACTCGGATACATAGCAGGGGAGTTTAAATGAGGATTGCACTTCTGTGGGGCGTTTGACAGTATGTGTTGATAGTTTTAACTGAAGTTCATACCTTTTTACCCAATAATCCCACTTCTTGGAATCGGGGGCGGGGGGGGGAGTTTAAAAACAAAGGCATCATATTGCAAAGATGTACATGTGTGAAAATTTGGAAATACCCAGATTAATAAAATAGTAGATGATTGGTTAAATTAATATGGTATGTTCATTCAGTGGACTGTTTGTTATGTGTTGTTGTTGTTGTTGTTGTTAGTGCCATGGCATCAGTTCTGACTCGTAGTGGCCTGATGTACAACAGAATGAAACACTACTTGGTCCTGCACCGTCCACACAATCAGTGCTGTTTGAGTTCATTGTTGAAGCTACTGTGCCAGTTCACCTAGTTGAATGCCTTCCTCTTTTATACTGACCTTCTACTTTACCTAGCTTGATGTTCTTCTCCAGAAACTGGTCCCTCCTGATAAAATGTTCAAAGTACCTGAGATGAAGTCTCACCATCCTAACTTCTAAGGAGCAATCTGACTGTACATCTTCTAAGACAGATGTGTTTGTTCTTCTGGCAGTCCATGGCATGTTCGATGTTCTGCACCAACAACCATAATTCAAAGGCATCAATTCTTTGTTAGTCTTCCTTACTCATTGTCCAACTTTCACATGCATATGAGGTGGTTGAAAATAACATGGTGTTAAGGATTGAATTATGTCCCTAAAAAATATGTCCAGCTTCTTTAGGCTATGACTCTCAGGACTATGTAATTGTTCTCCATTT
>NW_006408594.1:10837256-10840172 GCF_000296735.1 Chrysochloris asiatica
ATCAACCTTGTATACAGAGGGAATAGGATTGATACTTGAAGACTCCTCTCTCAGTTGGTATTTTGAGCTACTTCAGCCATGCGTATAGGTCAAGTTCATCAAATTGTAGCAATTTACACTTATTTCCTCAAGGTTTTCTTTTGTACACAGTGAACGCACATTACTTTAAAAATCAAGCAGAGAAATGGTGAAAGTCAAAAATACTGCCACAAAAGCATAACAACTGTTATTAAACAAAAATGTCAAAATATGAAGCATCCTCCATCTAGGTTTATACACTTCTAAACGCATTGTGAATCTGTCTAACCTTTTGCTAAAGAATATTTACCCATATCAAAGGGCAGTTTGAAGGACTAAAATGCTCTTTGAGTTTAGTGAACAAAAAGAAGTCTGAAAGATTGAGATCTGGGTTGTAAGGTGGATCGGGCAAGGTTTCCCAACGAAATTGTTGCAGAACAGCCTTTGTTACCCTTGAGCAATGAGCAGGCGCATCCTCGTGATGCAAACACTTTCTCAATGCGACCTTCCTGAAATTTTTCTCACCAAGGCAATTTTCAGTTTTCTCCAAAATAAGCCGCTGTGAATTTCTTGTGTTTTCCAAGAAATTCTGTCAAGGTTATCCCTAGGGAATCCATTAAAAAAAAAATAGTCACTGTAACCTTCTGAGCTCACCTTGAATTTAACTGATTTGGCAGATCCCCTTGGAAGCCACTGTTTTGATTGGACCTTTCTTTCTTTCTTTTTTTTTTTGAAGGTACCCTAACAGCACTCAAACAAGTGTATTACACACCCAGAGAACATGTGTGCAACCATAATACTGATGGCAGAGACACATTTAGACTCGTCTTGTTTGGAATACGCTCATGCATGTATGAACTGGTACCCTAGTAGCAACACTTTTTGATTTATCCTCATAGCTCAACTTGTTGTTGTTGTTAATTGCCGATGTTGTTTGGTCCCTGATCCTATTCACAACGTAACAAAACACTGCCTGCCTCTCCACCGTCCCCATGATAAGCGCCAGATGGCCATTTTGTAGCCCACAGGGTTTTTATTGGCTGATTTTCTCAGATGTAGATCTTAATGCTTTTCTCCTTAGTCCATCTTAATCTGGAAGCTCTACTGAAAACCAGTCAGCGTCATAATTTAAGGAGTGTTTCTTTGTTGTTAAAGAATTCCTGTCAGAGAAACAGTATCATGTCTTCCTTCCCTCCCTTCCTTCCTCCCTTCTTCCTTCCTTCCAATCTTTTGCTGTATTTGGTGGGCACAGGGCAGCATAGAGTATACAGAACAGCAGGAGAGGTCAGGGCTTTGCTGGATGACTTGTCTACAGGCCTCAGTTTCCGCCTCTATACAAATTACTGGTTGGACTATTTCATCTCTAAGAATGGAGTGTGCACATAGATACAACAGTTCTAATATTCTAACTGTGAGGCTAGCCCTAGAGTGATATGATTGACTGTCTCTATGAGGAGTCCTGGTGTGGCGCTGTGGGTTAATGCGCCAGACTGCAATGCCATCTGAACTGCAAGGTCGGCGGTTCAAGCTCACCAGCTGCTCCTTAGAAACCTTATTCAGGGTCGCTATGGGTCGGAACCAACTCGATGGCACTTAACATCAACAACAACAATGAGCATAAAATCACTCATACACACATACAAAGGATGTCACTATCCAGGTGGCCCCCCGTGGGACAAGTGAGTTAGCAAGGAAGACCCTTGCGATTTAATTTGAGGGTTGTTGTTGTCAGGTGCCATCAAGTCAGTACCGACTCATAGCAACCGTATGAACAACAGAAGAAAACAATGCCTGGTCCTAGGCCAACCTCACAATTTTTGCCACGCGTGAGCCCATTGCTACTGCCGCTTTCGGAGGTGTATTTCATTAACATCATTTATTCCTTTTATGCATGTTTTTTATACCTCTGCTTTCACGGGGCCAGGCACTCAAGTGTGTGATGAGACCCCAGCTAAACACATCCTATTCTCTCTTCAGTGAGAGCAAACCCTTGCACTTGGAGAGTTACTTTAACTTATGTTCACACTCTGAAAAGCCACAATTGGTTTAAAGCTAAGTCTCTGGTTGTGGATGAGCCAAATGGAACATAGCATTCTGGGTGCAGATGTCATGTCTACTATGAGCTGATTTTCCTGTGTGTCTTGTAAGTGAGGAACCCACGCCTTTAGCAGGGTGAAGAAAACAACAAGTGAGCTCACCCGGAGTCCTGTGATGGAGTGAAAGTCCGTGGACTCGGAGGTCTCTTGCCTCCCATCTTTGGGATTTGCGGACATCCTTGATTTCTCTGAGCCTCAGTGTTTCCATCCATGAGATGGGGGAGCAGTGTACACTCTGCCTGCATGTGAGCAGTTGTCAGGTTCACAGCTCCAGAAGGGTCTCACGAAGAGATGGTCCTGTAGTGGGCCATCCCATTGGTACTCATTGCTTTTCAGAGATTGCTACAGGAAATGGACAGAATATATTGGAAATACATCCGAGGGAGCCATGTGGCACAGCGGTTGTGAGTCCAGTGTGGCTAAACAGGCGTGGCCCTGCAGCATGACTTTGAACAAGTGACTTTATCTCTCTTGAGTCTCTGTGTCCTTGTCTATAAATTGGATTTGTAGTAGTAATACCCACCTTTTAGGGTACATTCATGAGTCCCTAGGTGATGCAAACAGTTAATCACTTGGATTAATCACTAACTGAAAAGTTGGTGGTTTGACTCCAGCCAGGGGCTCTTTGGAAGACAGACCTGGCCATCTGATTCTGAAAGATGACAGTTCAGTTCCACTCTAAAACCAGTGGGGTTGCCACGAGTCACAATCCATTCCACAACAGCTGCTTTTGTGTGTTGTTGTTTTGACACATTCAGTATAGTGTCGAGTACTTATTAAAGTCTGAGTACATCAACACTCG
>NW_006408594.1:10840821-10853038 GCF_000296735.1 Chrysochloris asiatica
AATGTCAAGAAAATTTAGCAAACAGCTAGCAAAAATGAGCACAGAACGAAGCATAAGGTGTTTTTGGTCTTTTTACTTTGTGAGTGAATAGCTGTAATCTTAAGGAATCCTGGTAGCTCACTGCTTAAGCACTTGGATGCTAACTGGAAGGTTGGCTGTTTGAAACCCCCCCATCCCCCACATGGCTCTGCAGGAGAAAGACCTTGTGGTCTGCAACTATAAAGATGACAGTTTAGGACACGCTATGAGGTCGTTCTACTTTGTTCTATAGGATCACTGTGGGTTAGAATTGACCGGATGGCAACACCCTTGGTTAATCTGGTTTCGCTATAATTTAAGGAGAACCTGGTGGTTCCGCTGCTAATGAAAAGGTTGGTAGTTTGAACCCACCCAGAGGCTCCTTGGGAAAAAGACCTAGCCATCTGCTCCCATGAAGGTGATAACCAAGAAAACCCTTTGGGAGCAACTCTGGTTTGTCACACGGGATCACTGTGTATTGAAATCAACATGAGGGTACCAAACGACAAGAACAGCTGTAATTTGCATCTGATCCACCTCATTCTTGTACCTACCCTTCCCCGCCCCCCCATGTTGGACAGCGCTCAGTGTGGTTTGTAACGCTGCTGTCTACCCCTCTGTTGGCAGATCCTTCAAGCCAGACTTCATCCTGGTGCGTCAGCACGCTTACAGCATGGCCCTAGGCGAAGACTACCGCAGCCTGGTCATCGGTCTCCAGTATGGAGGACTGCCTTCGGTCAACTCCCTCTACTCTGTCTACAACTTCTGCAGCAAGCCCTGGGTGGTAGGTGACAGGCCAGTCTGACCTCAAAGGGGCTGCAGGGCAATGGGTGCCCCCAACCCTATCGCAGGCCCATTCCCCAGCACAAAAACTTCAATAGTGAGCAAAGTCTCGTTTAAGGAACTAAGAAAGCAACTTGGATCTCGGGCCCATCCTTGTCACCACTGGCTAACAAATAGTATATAATAGCACATTGTCATCTAGTATTATAACGGCCCCAGTAATAAAAGTGAATATCATACTTGCTAATATTCTGTCATCAGTGTGCTGGTTATTAACAGCAGGCACCTTTCTCTGAGCACTTACTGTGTGCCAAGAAAATATGCTGCCAGGTGTTCAGTATCTTGTGAGGTGGGCATCGTTACCCCATCTTAGGGTCCCATAATCAATGAGTGGTGGAACCAGAATCCCAACTCATCACTCTCCAGCCCCCAAGAGTGATTACCTCTCTGAGATTCATCAGTCCCATATATCCATCTGATTTATTTGAGTCTCTGTTTAAATTTTTTCCTAAATACTCTCAAATCCCTTCCCCTGCTTGATTTATTGTCCCTCCCCCACCCCTTGAGTAATTCATTTATGCAGCAAATACTTATTGAGCATCATCTATGGTCCAGGTCTGGTGCCAGATCCTGGGAACAAAACAGACCAACATGCCTTCCCCCATGGGTCTTACATTCTAGTGAGCAGGAACATATGCAGTATATTAATTAATGTGACAGATATGTGTTATTTAATGTGATGATATGATGATACTGTATTATTCCAAGGGGAAAATTAAGTGGGAAAGGGGGAAGTAAATGCAGAGGTTGATGTGGGTTGAAGGTAAATTCTATGATGCCACATAGAGATTTCATCTGCCATGTTTTACTGTCTCTCTGTGTGACCACCATTAAGAGCATGGGTTCTGGAACCAGGCTACATAGGTTCAGGCTTCTTCATTTACAAGCTGTGCAGCCTTGAGCAAGCAGTTTAACTTCTCTTAGCTTGGTTTCCTTATTTGTAAAGTGGTGGTAATAATAAAACCTACCTGGGTTTTTTTTTGTTTTTTTGTTTTTTTTTTTGCTGAACAAAGTGGCTGAGAACGATGGTGGCACCAAGTACATACTCGGTAAATGGTGACAGTGTGGTTGGTCCCGTGCCAGGAGCAAGGCATATGCCCAGTTCACACTTAATAGTCACTGCATGAAAACACACGCTTTATCGATAGATATGAAGTGTTTTCTACCGTTGTTACCTTGGCTGTCATACTATGAACATGTTGTCAGGAGGGACCAGTCCCTGGAGAAGGACATCATGCTTGGTAAACTGGAGGGTCTGTGAACAAGAGGAAGACCCTCAACAGGCTGGATGGGCACAGGGGCAGCAGCAGTGGACTCAGATGTACTATAATTGTAAGGCTGGTGCAGGACCAGATGGTATTTTGTTCTGTTGTACCTAGGGTTGCTTTGAGTCCAAACCAACTTGATGGCACCTAACAACAATGAGCGTGGTTCTGGTCTCCTCAGTCTGTTTTAACTGATGCCATCTGAGCTTCAAATGTCACTGTCTGAAAAGGGTCTTAGCACTGTTGTTGTTGTCAAATGTCGTCGGGTCGGTTCTGACTCACAGCAATCCCATAGAGGGTCTCTGAAGAGTGACTAGTGAGTTTGAACCACCAATCTTGCGGTTCAAGCAGACCTTTCGGTCTAGTACTTATCCTACAGTGCCACACCAGGTCTCCTAGATAGTACTAGCCCGTCCCTTTTGTTTCCAAAAGTAAACCCAAAGCCAGCCCATCACCAATGAGTTGATTCCATAGGGTTTCCAAAGCTGGCACCTTTAGAGAAGCACACTGCCACGTTTTTCTCCTGATGAATGAATGGCTGGTGGGTTCAAACTACCAACTCTGATTTGTGGCTGAGTGCTTTAGGCATGGTGCAACCAGGGTTCCTAGTGATGGTAGCAGCTACCATTTATTAACACTGCAAGCTCCGCCGAGTCCTCAGCAGTCATGCTTTATGGAATGTTCAGCACTTGCTTGAGGAATTATTAAAGTGCCGTCAAGTCGGTTCTGACCCATAGCAACCCTGTATAGGGTTTCCAGGAAATGACTGGTGAGCTTGAACCATCAACCTTGTGGTTCAAACCAACTTTGCAGTCCAGCACAGTAACCCACCACGCCACTTTATGCAGATGGGGAAAGTGAGGCTGGCCTCACTTGGCAAGTAGGTAAGTAGGAGAGCTGGACCTCTTCAAAACCCATGTTTTTAATTCCAGAACTGCTCTCCTTGAAAACCCCATGAGGCAGTTCTACTTCTGTCACATAGGGTCACTATGAGTTGGGATTGACTCATTGGTTCCCAACAACAATAACAAGGGTAGCAAAACAAAATGAAGCTAAAACCAATTGCTTGCAAGTTGACTCTGTGGGTGTCAGAGGAGGACTGTGTTCCATAGGGTTTTCAATAGCTAAACTGTAGGAATTGAGATTGCCAGACCTTTCTTCTGAGGTGCCTCTGTGTAGATTCAACCTCCCGCCTTTCAATCAACAGTCCGGCGCATTAACCAGTTGCACCCTTCAGGGGGAACTGACAAAATGAAGGTTGTGCTCAACCAAGGGAGCACTTTTAGCCCAAGTCAGCTTCCTAAAGGGTTTGGGGATTGGGGGGTGAGGGTTGTAAAAGCAGAGAAAACGTTTATTATAATAATAATAGCTACCATATGAGTGCTTCTGTTAACCAGGCATTGCACATCTGCTCAGTCTTTACAGCAATACTATGAGGTTGGACCTCATAACATGTCCAATTTACCGATGAAGAAACAGACTCAACCAGGAAATGACTTCCCAGGGTTGCACAGAGAGCACGTGGCAAAGAGGACATTTGCACCCAAGGGCGCTGTGGGTTAATGTACCAGACTGAAAAGCCGTTTGAACTGCAAGTTTGGTGCTTCAAGCTCACCAGCTGCTCCTTGGAAACCCTATACAACAGGGTCGCTATGGGTCGGAACCAACTCAATGGCACTTCACAACAACAACAGGAAGACTGGATCCAGAGTCTGTACCCAGACCTAAGATATGAAATTACAGCTTCTCTAGGAAGAAGAGCTTTGTAGGGCAGGGGGCACAGTCCAGGGGTCAGTGGGTCTACCTGTGGACAAGCATCTTGCGTTAAATGTTGAGGACATCATAACTGGTCACTGAATGCAGCTGAGTTGAAATCAGTGGGTCTAGCTTGATGATGGAGAACGTAAACATTCAGCCAAAGGTTCTGACTTTCAGGCTTCATTCAGGCTTCATCCAGAAGGACTCAGAGCAGCCAGACGCTAGAGGCCTGGGATGGGGTGGGAGCTTTCACCGTACTGGACAGCGATGACTGACCAGTGTCCTCTCCTCTTCTCTCCTAGTTCTCTCAGCTGATCAAGATCTTCCATTCCCTGGGCCCTGAGAAGTTCCCGCTTGTGGAGCAAACATTTTTCCCCAACCACAAGCCAATGGTGAGTGCACTGGTTTTATTCTGCTTGTTTTTGCAAGGAGTGTGTGAACAGAAACGAGAATGTCCTCGGTTCCTGTGGATGGAGGAGGTGGGGTCAAGAGCTAAGGAAGGGTGGTGATGTCCTGTGGGGAGCTGGGCTCTTCTCCCTCCAGGTGAAATTCCAGCTAGTTGTGCAAATGAGTAAGATAGACAGCTTTCCTTGAAGCTAGGGGAAAGTTTGGCAAATCAGAGGACAAACTGAATTGGCAGGGGCAGTCCCTGGATATTGAAACCGGAGGCTGAGAGGGAAGAGAAAAGCTGTTTCAGAGGTGGGATGTAGTTTCTCTTGAGCCGTGTGCAGGCCCTGGTTTTGACTTTGATTCCGTGGAAATCAGTCATAGTTGAGCTGCATGGATTCTCAGAGGCAGTTTGCTTGTATGTCCTCTTCGTGTTCTGATTTGGAGGACCTTGAGGTCGTCTCTATGAAACGGTTTCAGCTTGACTCTCGAGCTTGAGTGCGTGGTACAGTTTGGATGGAAGAAGTTCACATCTGTTGGAATGGGGTCTAGAGCTGCCTGACCTGCAGCAGGGAGGGACACCTTGTGTGGGTGGGGGGAGCTCTGGATGCCTCTCGTGGTCTGCCTGTGTATGTGGTTAGTAATCTTCTTAAACTGGTCAAAAGAATGCAGGACTGTGGCTCTTGCTTGGCCTTATGGGAAATATGAGTCTCGGGGAACAAGGTAGTCAATAGAGTGCCCTATAGTCCCAACTTGGGGCCATGGAGCCCCAGACTCCAGCTGCAGAGCAGGATAATCCTATCGAGGGAACAGGACTTCAGACTGTGGTGGGAGCACGGGGAACAGGCAGAGCGATGTTTACTGGTTAATTTTCCTGTATACCAGGTGCACTGGGTCCCGGGAACCCAGATGTGCTGGTGTGGATACGAGGGGCACGTACAACCTGTTCTGGTAAAGGGTAAACACAGAAGAAAGAATGCAGGATTTATCATCAAACTGGGCTGGCTTAGAATCCCAGGTCTATGTGTTTATTAGGTGTCTGCCACCTGGGGCAATGGAAGTGCCTTGGTGGTTCCAACGGTTAATGTTCTCTGCTGTTAAGTGAAAGATGTGAGGTTCGAACCCACCCAGAAGTACCTCAGAAGAAAGGCCTGGTGACCAACTTCGAGAAGCACAATCACTGAAAGTCCTGTGGAGCCCAATTCTGCTCTGAGTCGGCGTAGACACCAGGGCAGGTGGTGGTGCTGGTGGTCCCAGGCCTACAATGACCCTCTTCCTCATTGGAAGCTGTAGGTGTAGTAGAACCACCTCCTCAGGTTGTTGAGATGTACATGATGGTGTATATAAAACACTATGCCTGGCACATGATAGATGCTCAAAATGTGTTCTTGTTGCTAGGTGACGAATGGATTTTTGACTCATAGTGACCCCATGTGACAGAGCAGACCTGGTCCCACAGGGTCTCCTCGGACGTACTCTTTACAGAGGTGCCCTGATGGCACACTGGTTAAGCATTCAGCTGTTAACTGAAAGGTTAGCTGTTCAAACCCACCAGCTGCTTTACAGGACAAAGATGTGGCGGTTGCATCCTTACAAAAGACAGCCTTGGAAGCCCTTTTGTCTATGATTTGGAATCATGGGTTTGGGTTTGGTCATGTTTACAGAAGTAGATTGCCTGGTCTTCCTCCCAGGGAGCTGATGGGTGAGTTTGAACCACTAACTTTTTGGTTAGTAACTGACTACTTAACCATTGCGCCACTAGGAATCCTTGCACAGAGTATTGTTACTAAGTACCATCGAGTCAGTTCCAACTCATAATGACCCTGTATAGTTTCTGAGGAGTGGCTGGTGAGCTTGAACTACCAACCTTGTGGTTCAATCTGACCTTGCAGTCTAGCACATTAACCACTAGCTTTAAAATGGGAGTCAAAACTTTATCTCGGAAAATAGTCAACAGTGGGATGAGAGCTGGACTAGGGGTCCCCAGCTGTGAGCTCTGGGAAGGAATCACCAACTGTAATGGGACTTCTTGATTTCCTGGCATTCCTAATCAGATCAAGTTGAACTTCAAATTTCAAGTCAGCTACTGGCATTGAGGAGTCCTGGTGTGGCACTGTGGGTTAATGCGCCAGACTACAAAGCCGTTTGAACTTCAAGGTCAGCGGTTCAAGCTTACAAGCTGCTCCTTGGAAACCCTATACAAGGTCGCTATGGGTCGGAATCGACTCTACAGCACTCAACAACAACTGGCATTGAGGAGACCTGGTGTGGCGCTATAGGATAAGTACTGGACTGCTAACTGCAAGTTCGGTGGTTCAAACCTACCAGCCGCTCCTTGGAAACCCTATACTGGGCCTGTATGCATCAGAGCATCAGAAGTGACTCGATGTCACTTAGCAATTGGCATTGAGGACTGCTATCTGTAGGCCTCCTTCCCACCTCCAACCAGTTGGGATTTGGGGGGAAAGGGAGGATGAGCAAGAGTGAGTCAGGTTCCCATTTTATGAATGCCTGTCAAACCACTGCCAGACAACTAGATCACCAGTTAACTAGTTGCCATTACCAGGTCAGGTTTGACTCCTGGGGATGCCACGTGCATCGGAGTAGAACTTCACTCTCTAGGGTTTTCTATGGCTGAATTTTCCAGGGTAGATCCTCAGGCCTTTTTCCCAAGGGCCTCTGGACTAACTCAAACCACTCACCTGACAGTTAGCAACTGAGTATACTAACCATTTGCACCTCCCAGGGATGTTGCAGATCCAGATTCCATGCATCCAGGGAGAACCCTGACTTCGGAATCCAGAGAGCAAGGTCACAGTAGGATTAGCAGCCAGGAGGAAATGTGGCGCTTCTGAAATTCCTTCTGCCCTGGGAATGGCTGGAGCATGGTGGGAGTTGCTTGGCTTGACCTCTAGGGGGCGTCAGGGAAGACGCATGCACAGGCCTGCACTTTGAGCAGGCAGGCCAGGCTCTCTGCTGTCTACACACCCCCAGCAGCCTTCAGGACACAACAAGGCACAAGACAGCAGGTGTGTGATAGAAATAAAACCACTTTACTGTTTAGAATAAAGGACACACTATAAAAAGTGGACATTATGCAACATTACAAGACAAATACATTCACGGAATACAAAATTCATAAATAACATGGAGGAAAACTGTAAACAGTGCTACAAAATTTCGCGACAAATACATCCCTTCCAGACAGGGTTTCCTCTGGCTGATTTCTCTCCATCACTTCTGAGGGTCAGGACAGCAGACTGGCCAAAGGGAGAGGCTGGGAAGGGCTCACAGAGGGAGAATCAAGGCAGCTCAGACCCTCCAAGCATGGTTTATTCTCTAAATTCTCCCAGCACCCACAAGAGGCCAATGTGAAAGCGATTGCTAGCCACCTTCCCCATATACACGGCCCGTTTTGTTTTGTGTTTACCAACAGAATTTAAAGTAGTTCTCTCAGGTGGAAAACTCCAATGATCATTTTACTTTAGGTAACTAAGTACCAAACACTTGGGTACCATCCACATCGGTGACAGTCACAATAAAGGGAAGGCCTGGAGCTAAAGAGAGAGGCATCTTTTAGGGGCCTCTGTATCTCTAAGACACAGCTAATCCAATAAGAGATCCACTTGGTTTTTGCTCAAGAGCCGGTATGGAAAATGGCCATGATAAATTAAGAGTCTCCCAGAGTGACCCATCCTAGTCGGAGCTCTATACTGGGGTGAGTGCTTGGGCACAGGGAGGCAGAAGAGATGACCAGCAATCTTGGAATCAGCTCTCCTGATTCTCCTTGGATTTTAGGAGAAATCATGGCTTCCCCATTGGGGCTGGGAGAAAGAATGGGAGTGGCCAGCAGACTGCCCAGGGTCCGTTGCCTCAGGACAAGGACATGAATATACTTCCTAGTTCCTTTCTCCTTCGTGCTGGAAAGCCACTGCAAGTTCTCTAGGGAGGAGCCTTGGGGAGTCTGGTTGCTGGGTCCCCCAATTTGCCAGTCAAGCTGCCTGCACATAGAAGTATATCATCTTCCATTCCGCTGTAGAATTTGACTCAGGAAAATCGCGGCATGTGGGTTTAATTTTTTTTTTTTTCTTTTAAACACAATGTACACATATTACAGCCTACATATGACACAAGATTTAGCAAAATAAAACATCCATGATATGATTGAAATACAGAAGTGTCTCAGCTACATAAATGATTTTAAATTATACAGTAAGTGAACAGGTGAAATAAACAAAGCTATCGCTTACAGAAAGCTCCAAAACCGCCCTGTGATGTAAGTCATCACTCTACAAAGGGCCCTGCTTCGCCCGGGGACCCGCTCTTCTCCTCGCCAGGCCTGGGAGATGGGACTGTGGTTCCACTGACTTTGCTGCTCCGCAGGGACATCCCAAGTCTCCCCGCTGTGTGAGAGATGAGGACCCTCCCTTCCAGGAACCAAGAATGGCCAAAGGGCGCAGAGAGGAGATGCTTGTGAAGGACACTTGTGCGGGTTGGGTCAGGGACTCTATTTCAAGAGCCTTTTGAAGTTGAGAGAAAGGTGATCCCCAAACACCAAGTCTAGGCACACAGCTTCCAAACTGACCTCAGCTCCATCCACTCAAACTGCCCCGTGGAGAGGGTCATGTCTTCCATTCTCCCTCCAGCAAATGCCACTACCGCAAGGTGAAAATTACAATGTAATGAAATCAATCCCAAGGAAACCCAAGCTTAAACTGCTGTCTGCCTCTGGGATTCTGCCAACCGCCGTGCCTGGGCATTTGTGTGTGTGTGTGTGTGAAGATATTACAATAGGATGTCGACTTTTTTCCTCCTGTTTTGATTGGCAGCTCTGTTTCTTAGGGTGGAATGAACTGAAGATAGAAACATGAATAGGATCAGATACATACCCATAATCTTAAAGAGAGAGCGCCCACATGTTTTGTGCCACCATCCTACCATGCCCAACTTTGTCTAATATGCATCATTGTCTACTCTTGGCATCTCACCTTTGACACTAAGGCTTAAAATAATTTTACTTAATAGGAGAATTTATATTATAGCTTTATGTCCCAAAACAACAAAAACACAATGGAAACCCTACAGCAATTGCAGCATTGGGCTTCCTCAGTAAGCACTGAGCATGATCCACTAGGTGAGACCCTCAGTGAGTAAGGTGAAGGGTAGCTGTCCCCAGAGCCTGGGAGGGGTGCTCATCTAGCCAGCATGGGACACTCTTCAGCTTTTCCTCCTGTTGTCCAGGCCCCCACCCCACCCCAGGCATCTCCCATCTGAGCCAACCCAGAAAGGCAGTTAAATGAACATGAGGGTCAGAAGGCAGATGACCCCAGTTATGGGGAAAGGAGGGCTGACTGAGGGTATGTGGAATTTCAAATCTTAACTACAATTGGGGGAGGGGGGGTAGTCAACTTGGAATGTCATGATTTTCTTCAAACAAGCAATGACAACAAAAGAGAAGAGAAGAAGCTATTGGCATATTTAACAGCATTGAACAGAATTCTGTGTCCTGTAAAAAAAAAATTAGCTTATGTCCCAGTGTGGGTATATGCAAATGTGTATACAAACACATCCCATAGGTGAGCTAAAGGCTACTTTGGAAAGGGTATTCTCTACCCAAATCTACTTGGCTATATCTGTGGATAGTGTCTGGTATGTGTATTTCTCCAATTTACATAAAGGCCAAGCTTTCTGCCAAATCAACCAAAACTTTGTCCAGGAACAAGTCATGCGGAGGCTGGGAGAAGAGAGACATTCATTTCAATCCTTCCCCTGAGCACTGGAACACAAGGCACTGTCCAGCCACTGCTGAGCCATGAAGACCCCTGTGTGTACAGTAGAACTGCGCTCCATAGGGCCTTCACGTCTGTGACCTTTGGGAGCATTGTTGGGCCTTGCTTCCAGAGGTGCCTCTAGGTGGTTTTGAACCACCAACCCTTTGATTAGTAGTTGGGCGCTTAACCATCTGTACCATCCAGGGGACTGTAAGAGGTTTTTTTTGCACAAGGCAGGCAAATTGCCTCCTGACCTCCAGCAGATCTTTCAGACTTCATTCAGCTAAGTGAGTTCTGTTATCCTGCCATGGCTGCTTACCCCCGACTCAGAAACATGGGACCCCTGAGCCTATATATAATCTAGTCAATCTGAGCATCTCTGGGCTGGGAGAGTTGTGTGTACCCAGCATCACCCTCTCCTGCAGTCTCTTCTTCCCCTCCTGCTGGCCTGTCTGTAGACACAGACAGACACAGTCTGGGTGGGGCATGCAGTAGCATCTCCTCAGTGTATAAAATCCTCCACGTGCCTTCAGTCTGTTTGCTTGCAGCCCTTGACTTATCCTGAAACAGCTGGCTTTTTGCAACTTCCTTGTCTGAGTCCTTATGTACAGGGACAGAGGAAAGGCTGGGAGATGGGGAGGTGGGAAGAAGAAAGAGGGGCAGGTAGTACAATGCCCAAATGGGGTAGTTTTTCCATGTTCATTTTCCTAAAAAAATATAGATTATATTTTCACAAGGAAGAGGAATTTTGCATCCCTCATTCTTTCTGGAATGGTACCAACAATTCCCAGGTAGAAATGGGTGATGCCCAGACCAAAAAGAAGGGGTGAACCAGGAGAGTGATTCCAAATAAACTCCATGTGACAATGTAGAATTTTCTTTAAGTGTTCCAAGTGCTAAATTTGCAAGAAAACAGGCACTGATTTCATTGTCATCATCATTTGGGAAGAGTTAGTGTCCGAGGGAAGTTCAGTGGGAGGGAGGGAGGTGAGGTGGGGCAGGGTCTGGAGTTCAGGGGTCTGTGGCATTGATAATGCTTTTGTCCGGGGGGGCCCATCCTCGGTACCAGCTGCAGTAACCACCCTTCTGTCGGATGCAGGCATAATGTTTGGACTGGTAGCCGGGGTAGCCGAAGTTGGAGAGCATGTCGGTCCACAGACACTCGTTCTTGGAGGTCACGAAACAAGGCAGGTAGTAGCAAGACTTGATCTGCAATTAGAGAGCAGTCAGTGGTTGGTGGGTTCTGCCTTGGGGGAAGGGCGCACAGGGGGAAGGGAGACGGATGCTTGCCAGAGTCTGGATTCAGAGCCAGGGGCATTCCCCGTTACAGCAATCCCTTAGTAATCATTTTAAAATGGTAATCACTTAAAGAACAATGTTGTTTCTCTGAGATAGGACGAACTAGATGGTGCCTAGCTATCACCACTGGACCCATCTGACTTGGGGCACAATGGCTGACCCTGATTAGGAGCAAAATACAGAAGGAAACTCAAATTCTTACAAGTGGCCAGACTAACTGGACCTCTGAGACCGGAGGACCCCCTGAGACTGTCACTCTGAGGTGCTCCTTAAGCACCTGAACCAAAACTCTCCCCGCCCTAAGATCATCTTCTAACAGAAAAGCAGATTGGTACACAAAATCAAAGATACTACCTACTATAGGTCAGTGCTGTATGAGTCCAAAAGGTTAACATTTAATCCAAAGCAAAGAGAAGATATGGAGGCAGGGAAACTAGAGTACTGGAAATGGAACAACCAGAAAACAATGAATGAGAATGTTGAAAAGTTTACCTAATTGTGAAAATTATCACTAGAAGGGGAACCTAATTTGCTGTGTATACTTTCACCAAAAGCACAATGTTATTATTAAAAAAAATAATAACAATGGCACTAATTGCTGTCAACTCCTGATGCGCTTATGTACAATAGCAGGAAACACGGTCTGGTTCTGAACCATCTTCATGAATCTGTGATAAGCTTGAGCTAATTGTTGAAGCTATTGCAACAATCCATCTCATTGAGGGGTTCTCCCATTTTTGCTAATCCCTTACTCCACCAGACATGATATCTTTCTCTAGAGACTGAGCTTTCCTGAAGACTGTCCAAAATAAATGAGATGAAGCATCATCATCCTGAAGTGTGTGTTAAGAATGAATCTGACATTCGGCTCTGGCC
>NW_006408594.1:10854298-10893384 GCF_000296735.1 Chrysochloris asiatica
GGGAGTAAAGAATGAGCGGGACAGTAAAGAATGAGAGAAGTAGAGTATTAGAGTAGCCATAAAAATAATAATAATAAAGCATGTAATGAGAAGATTTTGAATTTATTATGGCCTATGACTCCGTAATCCGCCGACGCCGCATACGCTTTCGGAAAAACCCTGGAATAAGTGTGCTGGGGCTGGCGCCCGGCAGGCTCAGTACTTCTCTCTTTTCATCCCATGACAGTCTCAGCTCCCTTGTACAGATGAGGAAACATAGGCTCAGAGAACTTAAGTCACCTGTTCTGAGTCACATAGCCAGTAAGTCATTAAGGTTACGCATCATCTGAAAAGGCTTGGCCCTCTTTAATGCTAATAGGTAAGGAAGGGAATTCTCAGCTATTCCAGGGACGAGGAACTGGAAAAATGAAAGCCTACACTTTGGAAACCAGACTCTAAAAGCTGTGTGACCTAAGGCAAGTTACTTAAACTCTCTGAGCCTCCATTTCCTCATTTGCAAAATGGGTATAATAATAGTAACTAACACTGGACCAGGCTGCTGTGAGGATGGAGTGGGAGGTGGCTATGATCTGGAGTGTGGTAGTCTTGTGCTTGGGTCAAAGGGTTGGTCTGGCTGGAGAGTGGTGTTCTCTAGCCTCTGGGATCAGCAGTCCTGGGGCAGGAGTCGTAGAGGAGTCAGCTGCCAGGCCGAGCCCTGGACCTGCCACAGCCTTGCACCACTAGAAAGGTCTGGGATGCTGAGAGCCGTGTGCCCAGCTACTGTAAGTGGGCAGCAGTGAGGCAGCAGATGCTAGAAGGGCATTCTTCTCTGGCCTGCTATACGGCTCCCCACGGGGCCACATTCCTGACCCTCAGGCCCACGCTGGTTCCCTGTCCCACCCAAAGGCTCATACTAGTACCTCAGGAGCGGGCGAGCTTGGGGCTACAGCTGGCTCCACCCCACCACCCTGGCTCCACTGGGACTCACCTTGCAGTTACAGCCTAGATGGTACCGATAGTTCAGGCCCTTGCGCTGGGAGAGTGTGAGCTGGTCCCACCTCTCTACGAAGTTGCAAAGCCCGGTATACAGCTTGCTGTCATAGACACGGCCTAATGGAGGAAAGAGCTGTTGTGAACAGAGTCCCGTCACAAGAAAATGAGTCACACCAATTGAGTACCCACGTTCAGCCAGGTCCTGTGCTAGGGACCCACAATTCTTCATCCCTGGCCCCCAGGAACCTTAAGATAGACTGCATCTCCATTTTTTAGATGAGGAAAATGCAGGTTACAGAGATAAAGACTCAAATCCAGTAAGTACTGGAGCTAGGCCTAGAATTCAACCTCCACGTGTCCCATCAAGACTTATTAGTGGTTTTTTTATTTTGGTTGTTGTTTTGTTTTGTTTTACTGTTGCCCTAAAAGGAGAACGTGTGAAAGGATAGGCCTAATAGGTTGACTTAAGGAACACTGGTGGTGCTGTGGGTAAAGCGCTAAGCCACTAACTGCAGGGTCTGAGATTCAAACCCATCAGCCTCTCTGCAGGAGAAAGATGAAGCTGTTGCTCCCATAAAGGTTTGTTCTTGGAAATGCTATGTAGGATTGCTATGAGTCAAAATCCATTCAATGGCAGTGGGCTCTGGGTTCATAGGTTGCTTGGGAGGTAGAGAGGAACAAATATTGACAATCCCTCTTTTGTTTATAATAACGCTGAAACTACAAATTAAAGAGATTCCCCACAGGGCCAGAGGTGGGGCTGAGATGATGATGATGATTAATATAATTTCACTCCTCGGAAACCCTGTACAGGGTTGCTATGGGTCAGATCCGACTCGACGGCACTTAACAACATATATTATATACAGATATATTATTATATTATTATTGTTAGAGCCTTAAGTTCCGGCCACAAGAGAAGCAAGATAGATCAGTATCAGGTACACTTCACAACCTATTGGCAAGTGGCTCAAGTCCTTGTTTTCATCCTTCCCAGGCGGAGGAATAAGGGGCCTGGGCCAACATTGGCTTAGAGGCTAGCGTTGGCCGTTACCTGTCAGCAGGTACTGGTACTTGTTAACTTCCAGTTTCAGGCCACAGAGACTCTCGGAAGCTTCTGTGTAGATGTACTGCACGTGGGGCATCTTGGTGAAGCCTCGATACATCTGTGGGTAGAAGGAACGGCATGAGAGGAGGACCAGGGCCCTGAAAGCATGTGGTCACCAGTCTCATGGAATGTGGCTCCCCGCACCGGTCAGTACGCAGCCAGTCACTGACCTACCCATCACCGCAGATGAAGCCACCCTTCCCAGAGGAACCATCCCATCCAGCCCATTGTTTGCGTATCCCAGCCCCTCCACCATACTCTTCCAGATACATACTTGTCTCAAATCCCAACCCCATTTCAGAAACCCAAAGAAGTTTCTATGAAGGGATCTTGTTGACTTCAGGGTTTTGCTGCCAGTGGACGGTCAGCATGCCCCTCAGTGACATTTTCCAGGACATAAAAGCATTTACTCAGGAACCCTGAGCGCTAGGGGGTCATATCTCCATTCCACAGACTAGCAGACTAACAAATTTCTGTGTGGCTGCAGAAAGTGCACTGAGGCCACTGAGCCATCTGTCTTTATTCTTCTGAGCATCTGATGAAAGCACACAAAATGCACATGAAATTCACAGACTGGTTCAACATTAAACTGAACCACATGAAATGGATGATCTGGGGCCATTTTTATCGACAAAATCATGAATTTCATAATCTAACCGGGTGGTTTCTCAACCAGAGGCAATTCTGCTGCCCAGGAGACATGGGACAAAATCTGGAGACATTTTCGGTTGTCACAAGGGGCGAGTACCACTGGCATCTAGGGGGAGGGAGCCGAGGATGCTGCTCAGCATTCTGCATTGCACACAGCAGCCCCCACAACAAAGATTAGCTGTCAGCAGTGCCAAGGCTGCGCCACTGTGCTCTCGAATGAGCCCACTTAAGAAGTAGCAGCCCTGTGAGAGAACTGTTCTTCCCATTTTATAGACTTGGCAGGTTAAGTGGCTTATCTAAGGCACACAGTACGTAAATGGCAGATGCTAAGATTTAAGTGGGGACATCTGGCTTCAGAGTCCATGCTTGTGCCCGGTATCCTATGATGTCTCCCACCAGGCCTCAGACATCCATGCCTGAGGCCTCTGCAGCAGACATATGTCACATCAATGAATAGTTTGGTGCTTTCAGTGTCAGCGCGTGCTCAGAGCTACTGCGGGGAGTACTAGGGAGGCTCAGCCCACACGGGATCCCAGGCCAAGGGCAGGAGCACGCACAAGCAGGGAGCTGTTGAGACAATTCTGCTAACCGTTTGAGCCAGCGGGGTGGGATGGGGCACCAAGGTGTTGCCCAACCCCATCAGTTCTCAGTGTTCATAGGCCCTGGACCGCCGGTGGTCTCTGGCCTTGTCCTCAGTGTTTATAATAGGACAATGTCTCCACTTTAGTTCTTGGCATACGTTATTAATTGACGTATGGTAATTAATAAGAGTCAGACATCACCTCATTGGTGTCTCATCTAAATGCCTCCCATTCAGTCTGATGGTTTAGGTTCTGTTTGTTTTTTCCTTTTCTTTTGCCTCCTCATCTTCTTTTAAACGGAAACGGGAGCTGGCTGGCAGGAGTAAGTGGTCCATGAGGACCCTTCCCATCATGAAGCAGTTTCTTGGCCCTGCAGGGTTTGGGGGCTTCTGTCTTATGTGAGAAGAATGCTGCTCTCACTGACTGGCTTGCAGGTGGTCTCCCTTCTTGACCCCTTTTCTCCCCCTGAGGCTTGCCAGCTAACAACACAAGGCAGCCAAACCATAGGGGAAGAACTCCCCACACCTGGCTTTCAATTATTCTGCAGGGGAATGGAGGTGTGACCCGTCATAGCCCTTACCTCCATCCACAATGATGGAAGGCACCTCTCAGCCACTAACAGGAGCCATATTTCACAGGGCTGCTGTGTGCCATCGAGTGTGGCCTTTGAACAACATCCCTGCACACACTCACAGCTCATTCGGGTGTGGATTTCCCTGGAGTGTTTGGCAAATGTCTCCACTAAGTACTCGCTTGAGCCTGATCTACCGGCACCAAGTTTTCAGGGTTTGTGGCGACTTCATTATTTCCCCTGTATCTTCCCTCTGCTTTAAGATGAGACTCAAACCCTGGTTCAAGTAGAGGAACTTGAACTGGTAAGAAGAACTCCACTCATCAGAATCACTGCTATTTCTGAATTTAAAGAAACTTTTCTTTTAATTGCTTCTGGTACTTTTGCATTGAATCAAAACTTGAAAATAGAAAAGACAGCTGTAACCACCACAGTGTCAATTCTGAAAATAACACAATAAGGTATAATACAGGTCCAGGTCCCTTGGTGGCACTAAAGGCATGAACTCAGCTACGAATAAAAAGGTTAGCAGTTTGTATCCACCCAGCAGCATCACAGAAGAAAGGCCTGGCAACCTATGTCCATAGACCATACCCATTGAGAATCCCAGGGTGTAAAGCTGTGCTCTGACACACTGAAGCTCTTTCTTGCATGCCTACCCAATGTCAGCTCTCTGCAGGATGCTGCTGTCCAAACATCACAAACTCATTGAGACCCCCTACAATTTCCTTCTCATTTACAAACTGAGGTTCTGAGGAACATGTGGTATTTGGCTGAGATGTAAACTGCATGGTCTTTCACTTGCAGAATGAGCTAATGGAAAGGAGCTCCTAAGAGCTGAGAGCATGAAGAGGCAGGGGGAGTTGAAGGAGGGGAGAGAGTTCCCAGTGGGTTGGGGAGGATCCCCAAGAATGCCAGGCTGCAGTTTTAAAGATAAGACGAAAATGCTACTACTGATCATTTGATTCAACAAGCTCCTGAAGGAAGGAAGTCACTCCAGGCCATTGTATACATGCAGAGCACGTGACCATCGGGTCTCCCCACGGGACCATCCAGGGATTGACTAGGACATAATGTCCCCACATGCTGTCCCCTTTACAGCACCAACAACAGGTCCCCATGAAGTGGACCACTTTCTAACAGTCCCTGGAGACAAACCCTCCCTGCCACACAGCAGCCCTCTGCCCCAGCTCTTACTCAGTTTGGGGTAGGCTGTCAGCAACCTGAAAATTCCAGCCCCGGGGGTCCCCTCACACACATACCTGTGGTCTTTGCAAACCCCAAATGCCTGAGATGTGGATCTGATGCTCAGGAACCAGCAGGTGGGAAAGGGTCTGCCTACCTTTCATCAGGGCAGCCAGTTTGGGGGTCAGGTAGAGGGCAGGCCAGGAGAGCAGAGCCAGACAGACTGGTAATTCTCACGTTCTTGGGTCCGTTAGCCCTGCTTTAAGGGAGCTTGTGCTTACCCCGTCTGAGTCTGGGGTAGACTCTGTAATCCCCTAGAACAAAGCCACACTGGGACCAGTGCCAGAACTCCAGCCCGGCTCCCCTCTCTTTCTGCTTCCTTCTTCCCATCCCCTCCTCCCAAGAGTTTTCTGATACACCCTTTGTAGGATGCAGCAAGTTGAAAATAACATTACAGGATGACAAACTCAAGCTGTATTCTTTCTGTTCCAGGAGTGGGGAACTAGATGCAGATAAGGGAGTGTAGCCCCCAAAGTGGGCTGAAACAATAAATCCATTGTTCCTAGGCTGCTCTGCTTTCTCCTTATAGGCAGAGACCATGGGAGTTTGCTCCACATTGTAGCTTTCTAGCTTTCTAAGCTGTCCCAGGCTGTTACCTTGCCTGTAAAAGAGAGGATACCGTGGCATCTGTTTTACAGGGTTGTTGTGAGCGCTGTAGAGTGCCTGGCTCATGTCAAACGCTCAATGCATTTTACTGGTTAATCATTATGATGAACATTATAACAAATAGCATAGTGCTCCGCACAAACAAGGGGTTCAGGGAGGAGGGGAAGGAAAGCTAGGAGGCTGGGCAGATAGACTGCTCCAACTGTAACACCAGCCCCATCTCTGATTTGTAGACCAGAATATAGAGAATAGGGGTCTCTGGGCTGCACTATCAGTTCAGTGTTCAACAACTAACCAAAAAGTTGGTGGTTCAAACCTACCCATAATTGCCATGGAAGAAAGACCTGGTGATCGCTGCCCAGGAGACCCTATGGAGTGTACAGTTCTACTCTGCACACATGAGGTCACCAGGAGTTGGAATCCACCCAATAGTGGCTGGCCTGGTTTCTACAGGGAGATCAACAGACTCCAGTGGCCTCTGGGGGTAGAAAGACTTGTACCAATTCCATGATTCATCTAGTGCTGGGATGGCAGGGGGAGCAGAGAGGATGCTGGGATGGCGGGGGGAGAAGAGAGGATGCTGGGATGGCAGGGGGAGAAGAGAGGATGCTGGGATGGCAGGGGGAGCAGACTGGGTGCTGGGATGGCAGGGGGAGCAGAGTGGGTCAAAGGACTGGGCTAGTGATGGATGACTAAAGTAAGATGATGGGAGATCTGGGAGTCATGGTGAGAGCACAGAATGGGAGTGTAATTCTGGTGCCTCCACTCAGGAACCAGATCAGCCACTGATTGTTCATGTGACTGAGGCAGTCATTTCCCCAGTCACAAGTCCAGCGATGGGCACTGAAATCGCACCCAACGCCTATGGCCACAACTCTATGAGTCTAAGTGAAGTATAAAACCACCCTTCTGGGAAATGTGGGTAAATTGCTACAATTTGATGAACTTGACCTATACTTATGGATGTGGTTGCTCAAAACACCAACAGAGAGGGAAGGAGTCTTCACATCAAGTATCAATCCCATCCCTCTGCATATTGGGTAGATAAGGACTGGCAATTTAGACATTGGCTACCTAAAATGAGGGGACAATAAAGGCACAAAGTGACTGGCTTACAAGTTTTCAAGAAGGACTTTAGTTTAAGAGTGTGCAGGGGAAGGTGGAGTCCCCACTGAATAGTTTTCATCTTGTCCACTTGGGTCTGGTGAAAAGAGATAGGGTATAAGTCTTATGATTCAATAGTGAGTGAATGCTATCATGACTAATTACGACTGTCACAACTGTGAAGGTAGAAGTTTTGTAACATGTAGTTGATGTTACAGTCCAGGAACAGAGGACCTTAGGGACCATCAAGGGAGAAGAGCACAAACACATTGTGGGACCCTATCCAGAGAATCAGCAATATCAGAGATGGAGGCAGAGATGAGGACATGGAGAGAGGGAGCAGCTGAAGAGTCTGGACTCATAGAAAGAGAGGGACTGGGTGCTGGTGGCTAGGAGGCAAGCTTGCAGAACATGCCCTTTGGTTGTTTAAATTATTATACATTCCAGACTGTCTTTGTGTGCATTCCCTCCATTCCTACCCTCAACCCCCCCTCAAAAAAAGCCCAGAAGGAATGGAAGCAAATACTGTTGAATGATGATGCACAGAGGAGATAGTAATCATTGCAATGAAATGATGGTATAAAGCCGATATTCTCTCATGTAAACTATCACTCAGTTCACAATAAAAATTAAAACAAGACAACAACAATGACATAAAAACCACCCTTCTGGGATGAGTGTGTACTTGGAAGCTGGCAGATGAAGAGCTATCGTCTGGCCTCTAAACAACTCCAGTGGCTGGTCTGACACATTGTGCCCACATGAAGGGCATCTGGTCTTCTGGTTTCCAGCAGGCCTTGAATGCAAGAGAGAAGCTGAAAAGTTTAGGCACCATTGAGTCCTGGTGTGGTGCTGTAGGCTAACATGTCAGACTGCAAAGTTGTTTGAACTGCAAAGTCAGTGGTTCAGCTCAGCAGCTGCTCCTTGGAAACCCTATACTGGGTCGCTATGGGTCGGAATCAACTCGACAGCACTTAACAATAACCTCCCCTCGCAGCTCGCTGCTGCTCCTCAGCGCCTCTTAGCCAGGCCTGTTCCAGAGCAGGCAGGTGGGTGTGTTCCTGAGCCTCTGCTTTTGTCTAATATGCTTAGACGTTCTCTTGCCAGCTGCCAGAGGCTGCAAAGTAGGGTTTTTTTGTTGGTTGTTGCTCTTGTTGGCTCTCCTCACCTCCACCCACTCTACTCTCCCCACCGCTGTCTGAAGACATAAGCTGGTCCCATGACCAGGCTGCGGCAGCCAAGGGCACCTGGCCAGGGCTGACTCTGGACATTACATAACCAGAAGGCTGTAGATGTTTCCAAAATTGAATCCAAAGCAACAGGTCCCACAAAACCGGTACATCTAACCTCAGGCCTCAGCAGACAGAAATTGGCCCCTGGGATGACTAGGTACCACTCATTGACTTTTGCTCCCAGACTCCATTCCCCCTGGGCATCCAAACTGTGCCCTCGGGAAAGTTCAGGCCAGTAGGTTTCACCCTCAGTCCCCATTGGATGAGTAAACTTTTCTTGATTACCTCTTGCAGAATCCTGCAGTGCTGTAAAGAGGCAACACACTCAACTGCTAACCCAAAGATTGGAGGTTCAAGTCCACCCAGAAGCTCATCAAAAGAAAAGGCCTGGCTATCCGTGTCCTAAAAGTCAGTTATTGAGATCTTGCTGTGGAGCATGTTCTCCTCAGACACACTTGGGGTCGCCATGAGTTACAGCCAACTCTAGGAGAACCAGTTATGTCTTCTAGCATTGGTCGGTGCTACCCTAATGGCTTGGGATATGCAAATAAGACCCTTATATAAAAGGGCTGGCCTTGCACTTGGACCCGAGCACACCCACCCTGAACTGTCCATTAGTCAGGTCATTTTCTGTTGTCCTGAAAGCAGAGGCACTGTTGTCTACCTGTGGCCCCGTGGCCCTTGGCTTGTAGGAAGGTGCTTACCATGGTGGGTTGGATGGACCAGTTGCTGAGCTTTAAAGTGAGGCAAATAGGAAGCCCACCCTCTGGCACCCACCAGGGGCTCCTGTTTAACAGTAACGCTAACCACGTCTTGAAATGCCAGAGTCAAAGGGGCTCTTAGGCGCACAGAGCCCAACCTCACACTGTACCAGATAGAGACACGGAGGTCAAAGCAAAGGGGATGATTCCAAGCTAACCAAGCTCTGTGATTTGTGGTTGGAGCTGAGGCCATGAAGCAGCCTCTCTGGGTTTGGAATCTGATATTCTTTTCCTTTAGGCAGGCTTCCTTAATGTGCTTGAGAATACTATGCTCCATACCATGAGTGTGTCTAGTCAGCCTTGACAACTAGCTGGCATGCAGGAAGACAAAGCTGGGCACACGGAATGAGCGTGTAGTCTCCCTAGCTTGGAATGAGGTCTCCTGTCCTCAGAATGAGCACATGTTCAATGTAAAGACTTAGGGGGCAGAAACCTAAATTGTCGCCTTGGCAACTGTGCATGTGTCCTGTCCTCATAGTTGAAGGTCAGAGCTGCTCCTAAAGACAATCTAGTCCAACCTTCACCTTTTACAGAAGAAGTTTCATAGTTCCCACTGAAAGTCTCTACTGCCTGTTTCCAGAGCTCAGCCTTTAATAAACTACCTGGGAGCCGTTCCACCTGTGCTGCATCTGGGATGAAGTAGCAACCCTCCTCTTCCCCTCACCACTCATCCCTTCCGGTGGTCTTAGTAGAGTAGGAGGGAGAGCTGGAACTTAGACACTGAGGAAACACAGCCCACATCCATCCCGCCGTGCCCATCTTGGCCAGGACTCCTCTAGCCAAAACCCAGAAACCTTCCAAGAGCCAAGCTGACGTCACTCACCTTCATCTGCTTGATGGTGTAGACCAACGTGCCAAAGGGCCCATCTTTCACCAGCTTCTTCCCCACCACCTTGGCCCGGATCACTGCAGAAAGAGACCAGACAGGAGTTACAGAGGGCTGAACCACAGGGCCGGCATCTCAGGGCAGGCAGGCTAGCTAGCCCCCAGGGTTCCTGGAATTGCATTCTGACCTGGGAGCCAAGTGGAACACCTAAGTGCAAGGATTCTGATGGGGGAGACAGGGAGCAGGAAGCAGCCACGCTTAAGCTCCTTAGCTCAATATTCATATCTGCCTGCTCTGGAAACTCCAAGGTTACACTCACTCCCAAAGCGATTTCTCCCATCAGACCTGCTTGGCCTCCCGCCATTGCCCACCTACAGTTGTATGATGACCAAGACCTATATTCCTCTTAGGACTCCTTCCTGACTCTCCTGGCATGGGAGGCCTTTCACTTGTACAAATTCCCTCCATCAGACATTGCCATAGGCTACTGATGCACCCCAGCTTCCCTGAGGCCCCTCGTTGGACTCTGACCCTCAGATCAGGCTCTGACCCTCAAGTACCCAGCACTTAGATGACTAGGGTTCAGTTCAGTGAGGTGGGTGGGAGAGGTTGAGAGGAGGTCTTAGAAACCAGCATGAACAGTTCCAATCTCAGTTGTGTTTAGGGCTATTAGGACTGTTGGCAAGCAACTTTGTTACTAGCCTCTATTTCCTCTCTCTAACACAGGGGTAATAATAGTAGCAGACTCCGGAAGTGAAGGATTCAGACAAGATACTGCATGTTAAAACATTAACACCGAGTCCAGGACATCATTCATAGCCAAAAAATAGCATCATCGTCATCTTCAGTGCCAAAACCTGGGAAGATCCTTGCAATAAATAGACCAAGAAAAAACCCAAGCCCACTGCCATTGTGACAGTTCTGACTCATAGTGACCCTGCACTGGGTTTCCGAAGCTCTAAATCTTTATGGGAACAGAAAGCTTCCTCTTTTGCCCATGGAGCAGCAGGTGGGTTTGAACTGCTGACCTTATGGTTAGCAGTCCAGTGCTTATCCTACAGCACCTTGAAATAAAACAAGCTCCGACACCTGTTGCATGCCACTGAGTTGATTTTGACTTATAGTGACCAGTGAGACTGAGTGTAACTAACTGACCCATAAGGTTGTTTTCTAAACTGTAATCTTTATAAATTACATAAAAATTACATTTTAGAAAACTGGGGTGATGCTGTGGGCTAATGTGCTGGACCACAAGGTCAGTTTGAACCACAAGGTCGGCAGTTCAAACTCACCAGTCACTCCGGAAACCCTACACAGGGTCGCTAATGGGTCAGAACTGACTCGATGGCACTTAACAACAACAATCTTTACGGAAGCAGACCACCCGGTCTTCCTTCCATGGACTCACTGGGTGAGTTTGAACCTCTAACCTTTCAGTTAGCACTGGACCACTGAGCCACCAGGGATCTTTACTACACACCTACTTTGTGTCATTTACTCCTCACAGCCCCCTTTTGTTGTGAACTGCCGTGAAGTCAGTTCTGACTCACAGCGACCCTGTACAGGGTTTCCAAGGAACTGCCGACCTTGTGGTTAGTAGTCCAGTGCTTATCCAAGTATGTTATATACATCAGGGCATTTACAGAAGAAGCCAGCCCCTTCACTCAGCACTTCAATTTTCTCATCTGTAAAGAGGGTTTAATGATATTTAATCCGCGTTCAAGACGAAATGCTATTAAATATTAGTTCACTATGAATGGGACTCCTGATATGGCCCTGTAGGATCAGCAGAGGACTGCTAACCACAAGGACAGCAGTTCAAACCCACCAGTCACTCATCAGAAACCCTATACAGGGTCACTGTGAGTCGGCACCAACTCGCCATCACCTAGTAGCGACACATGAATACAAAACACCTGCACAGATCCAATGTCACAAGAACTGGAGGAGAGGTATTTACTACGTGATGTGGGGACACAGAGAATAAAGGAATTGAGATTGTCGCTGTTGTTGTTGTTAGGTGCTGATGAGTCCGTCTTGATTCATAGAGACCCTAGGCCTAACAGAACAAAACACTGCCTGATCCTGGACCAACCTCACAATCATTACATTTGAGCCCACTGTGCTGCTGCCACTGTGCCACTCCATCTCATTGGGGGGTCTTCCTCTTTTTAGCAGACCCTCTACTTTATCCAGCATGATATTTTTTTCCAGGGACGGGTCTCGCCTGATAACATGTCTAATGTATGAGAGACAAAGTCATGCCACCCTCGCTTCTAAGGAACATTCCTGGTTATCCTTCCAACGCAGATGTGTTTGCTTTTCTGTAATCTATGGTACTTTTATACTATTCTCCTCCAACACCGTAACTCAGATGCATCAATTCTTCTATGGCTGAGATTGAAGAGGCTGTGTTTTTTCTTTCTACTAATATGAAGAAACACCTAAGAGTTATATTCAAATATTTGTAAAAGTGGCGCACATGGAGTAGCCAAGCATCTTGAAAACAATGAAAACAAATTACAGAGAAGTAATATTCACTGAGGGAGCCCTGGTGTGGCGCTGTAGGATAGGCACTGAACTGCTAACCTCAAGGTCAGCAGTTCAAACCCACTAGTCACTCCTCGGAAACCCTACACAGGGCTGCTATAAGTCAGAACCAACTTGATAGCACTTAACAACAACAACGTTTACTGACTGAGTGATGAAGATGGCATCTTGTAATCAGACTAAGAATAAACAGGGGGCTGTCTGGGGCCTGATGACCAAAAGGTTGGATGTTTGAGACCACTCAGGTTTGGAAGAAAGGCCTAGAGATCTTCTTCAGAAAAATCAACCCTTCAAAACCCTGTGGATCACAGTTCTACTCTGACACACATGGGGTGGTCACTGGCTTGACAGGCAACTGCTAGCCTCTTTTTCCCCAAGTTTTTATTGTGAACTGAGTGATAGTTTACATGAGAAAACATTGGCTTTACACCATCATTTCATTGCAATGATTACAATCTCCTCTGTACATAATCGTTCAACAGTATTTGCTTCCATTCCCTCTGGGTTGTTTTGTTTTGTTTTGTTGGGGGGAATGTACACAAAAACACTCTGGAATATATAATAATTTAAACAACAAAGGGCACATTCTGAAAGCCTGCCTCCTGGCCACCAGCACCCAGTCCCTCTCTTTCCATGAGTCCAGAGTCCTCAGCTGCTCACTTTCTCCATGTCCCCATCTCTGCCTCCATTTCTGGTGTCACTGCTTCTCTGGATAGGGTCCCGCATTCCACTTGTGCTTTTCTCACTTGATGGTTCTAGGGGCTTCTGTTTTGCCAATCTCTCTCTCTCTCTCTCTCTCTCTCTTTTAAAATTTAATTACTAAGAACCAGTTCCTTGTCACTACAGGATTGTGTCAGAGTCCTCCCCAAATCAGCTTGGATCCTTCCCTCCCAGTCAGACATGAAGTCAGGATACAGACCAATCAACGACCCCTCCAGACATTTCCTAACAGCCATGGCAACACAAAAGCCCATTGGCAAAGTCTGCTGGGACAGCTCATACTGGGAGGAGGCATGGGGCCGTCTCCAAGTCTGCAGTAAAAGTGAGAGGTTGGCGTGATCCCAGGTCAACCTCCTTCAGAATTCTGCGTCCATCTCTGCATCGAACCTTGGAACAGTATCTCGGCAGGGTGCCATAAGTCCTAGGGGCCCCAGAAATGGTTTCCTCTCTATTAACTCCCCTGGGCAGGTTGTAACGTCATAACTGTGGAGTGGAATGCTATCTGCCAGGATTTTATATTGATTCTTCCTGAGTCGACTTGGACCTGCCTTCTCTCTCATTAACAGAGAAGGTGAATGAGGGAGCAAGGCTTGGCCTTGGAGCAGATGGCGAGGAAACAGAAGGGGTTCCTTTAAATAGCAGCATGTCTACCCTTTCCTGGCCTCAAAGTGGCTTGCCTAGATTTAGATGTAACATGTCAGAAGCAAACCTGTGCCATATAAAGCCGGGCACTTCTGGGTGCTTCTGTGCACACAGCCAGTCAATTAATTCCTTACCCTGACATGCCCTGAGTTTGGACCATTTTCTTATGAGGATAGTTCGGTGAAAAGAGTACGAGTTTTTTTTTGTTTTGTTTTTTTGTAGCCAGAAGGTCAGATTTGAATTCCAGTTCCATTACTGAGTGGCCTCAGGCAAACTCCTCGGGGTTCTTCCCTCCTAAACCTCCCTGGTTATTTTAGTCCAAGACCTCTTCCAATAAAAATACTCACACCTGTGATGGACTTATTATGAGTAGAGCAACAAGCTAGCAAGACACAGAAGCCCAACTGCAGATGTTGGAACTCAGCTCTGATACTCTGTAACCTAAGGAAAGTTACTACACCTCTCTGTACTTTCATTGCCTAATCTATAATGTGGCGATGACAATAACAATGCTCTTGTGAAGCTGTTGCTAAAGTTAAGTACAAAGAAAAGCACCTCAAACAATGCCTAAGCCATCCTGAGCCCTACATATTCACAGTCACTGGTACCAGAATTATCACCACGCCTGTGAATCCTACTGCCCTGTGACTGTCCATGTTGGCTTCTAACATTCACTTCAAACTAAACTGACAGATGGGGTTCTACCCTCGGATGAGAAGAAAGGAGAGTTTGTTGAACAATTCCTACCCTGTTGAGTTGAGGGAAAGATGGAGGTCTCAGAGGAATTGTTCAGACCAAATGCACACGGTCTGTTTGCCCCTAATCCATTAGTATCGCCTGCCCCATCTTCTCACCCACATGCAACCCAGGTGTAGCCTGCCCCATCTTCTCACCCACATGCAACCCAGGTGTAGCCTGCCCGGTCGACTCATAGCAGAGCCTGTGGTCACAACTCACAGAGATGACCAAGTACAGAGGTTACACGAGTGTTCGATTCTGAAAAAACAACACTGCACTAAACAGAGCTAAAATGAAACAGTACTCTGCTTTCCCACATAGATCTCCCAGAGTCAGTCCACAGTAAAATTGCTGGCCAGTCTCAAATCTGCCGATTTGGGTTTTGAATTAATAATTTATTTGCTTCCGTTTCTTCTCTGCAATTCTAATGTGTGCTCTTTTGTACTTCTTTGTTTCATAGAAAGGGCTCTGTGGGTGCTTTCAGGAGTCTAGGGGGAAGAGTGGACCAGGGAGGTGAAGAGAGGGCCTTGTTGGTTCTGCAATAACAGAAGCCAGTTTCCAAACAATGTATGTGGGGTGGGGGTGGGGCGCCATGGCGGGTAGGAGGGGCGGGCAGGAGGTCCAGTATTCCCTCTACCTTGATGTGGCAGCTAGAAGCCAGCTTTAAAGACGGACTGGGCTGCACACGGGTCTTCTTCGTTGCTCTTCGGGCTGCACAGTGGCCCGTAAACTTGTTAACTAGGTCAGTATCTGGAAAATGCAGTTGGGTGCTGGTGGAGGTAACCACAAGGAATAGGAGTCCCATTTCCCAAGTTCACAGAGCTCTGGAGACAAGCTTGAAACGTTTATGGCTACGGGGCTAATCTCCCAGGCACAAATGAGTCACAGCCTGAATCTCAATCTCTGAGAAACCCCATCTGTCTCTTCCCTAACCTGTACTCCCTCTCGATGCACCAGGCATAGGAATTTGAACTTCTGGGGGTATGGAGGTCACAAGATACAAAAAGATTAATTAAGGAGTAAATAGTATTTTAGGAGCCCCTGGTAGCACAACAGTTAATGTGTTCAGCTCCTAATTGAAAAGTTCAAGGTTTGAGTCCACCCAGAAGCAAGAACTGGCCATCAAGTTCCATAAAAAAATCAGCCACTGGAAGCTTGTCAAGCACAGTTCTAGTCTGACACACATGAGTTGGAACTGAATCCAGGACAATTGGCATAATGAGTATGTTAATTTCATGTATTGTATCTAAGAAGAAACTGACCAGGGTGTACAGGCTGTGCCCATATATGTAATTGGCACACCAATCTGTGCATATGTGTGGGGCCCTTTAAACAGATTGTACCCCAGAGGACCCAGGTGCAAAAGCCTATCTCTATGGAATGATCTTTTCTCTAAGTCTTTACAAAACAACTCTTCCAGAAATATAATTTGGTGCCCTGCCCCCATCCCTAGCAATGTGACCAGTAGCAGCTCACAGTTTGAACAAACTTTTCTGACAGCAAACAGGATTCAACTTTTAGTGCAATCCACTGGTGTGTTTTCAGAAACTGCACATCTGCTGTTCATCAGAATATTCAGAGACGGACAAGACACCCTTGAGCTGGCCCCTGCTTCTCTCCCTCTTCCGCCCCCCCCAACCCCTCACCTATCATGTTCAAACAAATCCAGACTCTTCTTCCCTAACCTGATGGAGGTACTTTCCTAGTAGGATGGCAGGCCGAGCAGCTGTCCCTTAACTGGATGGATATGAGGAGTCCCTGGTTGACATAAATTCATGTGGTCAGCTTCTAACTGAATGAGGAGAGATTCTAGTCCACCCAGAGGTGCCTTGGAAGACAGGCTTGGTAATCCCCTTCCCAAAAAATCGATCCTTGAAAACCCCATGGAACACAGTTCTACTCGGACACACATAGGACCACCATGAGTCTGAACTGATTTGACCACCATGCTGACTTGACAGCAATAGGTTTAAGCAGAGACTCTTGACGTCATCCATTGTAGTCTCTTGTTGATAGGAAGGAAAACCTGGAAAGAACCAATGCCTCTGAATCACCGTGTTGGCAGAGAATACTGCGTGTAGCGTGCTCTGCCAGAGAATGAACAAATCTGTGTTGGACGAAGAAGCGTCAGAATGGTCCCTAGAAATCAGGATGGTAAGACTGTCTCATGGACTTTGGACGTGTGGTCTGGGAGGTCCAGTCCCTGGAGAGGGACATCATGCTTGGTAAAGTGGAGGGTCCATAAAAAGAAGAGGGACGCTCAAGGAGAGGAGCTGACAACAGTGGCTATTCCAGTGGTGTAGGATGGACAGTGTTTCGTTGTGTTGTTTGAGTACACGGGGTCATTACAAGTCAGAACCGATTTGAGAGCATGTATCAATAAACTCAATGGCACTTAGCAACAATAACAGTAACAGCAGTGCTCTGTCCCAGCAATACAGGGTCTCTCCTTGATCTGGGAGGTGATCCATGCTCATGCCCCACTCTCCATTCCAGGACAGTGAGAGACAGTAAGTAAGGTACACGTGGCTTGTGGGTAGCTTGACTCTCTCCAAAAGATGTCAATGTGGGTGGGGATCCCGGGTGTGTGTGGGGGGGAGGGAGGGGCTCTTCTCATAGGCCGCAGCAGGCAGGTTTTTGGTAAGCAGGAAAGCCTAGACTATGGGCTCACAGGTCTTCTCTGGCCTGGACTTGGTGGAAGAGGGGATTGTGGGTATGCTCATATGATCCCAGCACAGGAGGCAAACCAGAAACTAGAAGGGATCTCAGCAATCCCCACTTGTCTGATCATCACTTGAGGCTTCTATGCCGGTGGTCATCCCCACAGGATGACACAGGAAGTTCCTTTTCCGGGGGCCAGTGTGCTCCTGGCAAAGACAGTAAGCTGACCCGCAGTGGGGCTGGACCACTGCGTGTCTGGTTCATCTACCAGGTATTTCCCATTCCTGTCCACCTTGCAGAGTGCACTTCAGGCTCTCCAACAAAGGCAGAGTGGGGCCTCCGGCTAACTAGCAGTGTATCCCAACATGTCACGCTGCATGAGAGACCAGACAGAGAAGCTGGTGTGTGATGACAGCTACCATTTATTGAGAGCCCTAGTGTGGTGCTGTAGAATAAGCACCAGGCTGGTAACTGCAAGATTAGCAGTTCAAACCCATCCGCTTAGCCACTGAGGGCTCCCACTGAGCATCTACTATGTGCCATACACTGCAGACTTATCTCAAATGCTCTCCTTCTCCATCTCACGGTAATCCAAGGTACAGCTATTGTGGGTGCTGCCCAGTTGGTCCCTGACATGCACCAAAGAACAACGTGCCACCTGGCCTTGCACCAGCCTCAGGCGAGCAGGTGGAGATCAGACCCTTGTGATGTATAGGGTTTTCATTGGCTGGATCACCAGGCCTTTCTTCCTGGTCTTTCGTGGTCTAGGAACTCCAAAGCAATACACAAGCATCCACTGACAGATGGCCTGTAGCCATGCGTAAGATGCCATGCCGGGAAATCGAAGCCAAGTCTCCTGAATTGAGGGTGAAAAATCTATCAATAAATGCTGCTGTCTCCATTTTCTTGCAGTGGGAATGAGTACCAGGTACTTCAAGAAGAGTTTTAAAGCCCACAGGAAAATAGCTTAGGGGTTTTCCAAGAAAACAGAACACCTAAACATCTTGAGATGGGATCTGTACTGAAGTCAAAATAGCTCCTAACTTAACGTCTTCTTCCCTCTGTTCCCCACTGTCAGCCCTGCTGGGAACAGACAGGAGGAAGGACCCCTGATAGCCCCCAACAACCCACATCCCACCACTCACACACACACACACACTCTGACACACACATATTTATCTGTTTTACATATAAAGCACGCTACTGAGGCTTGCATGGGGTAGGAGGAACACTTGGAAACCAGAGACCCAGGTGACCCTAAAGTTTCACTCAGCATTGTGAGTCTGAGGTTAATCAGCCTGATTCATGAACCCTAAAACTAAACAGATGAGGTACTCTTATACTGTGACTGACCATTAGACACAGATTCTTAAATTAATGAATCAGAGGGAACCAAGAAGGAACCCGAAAAGGAAACTCAAGTCAGTGTCTTCTCCTCCTTCTCCTCCAGCGGCCCTATCTTTTTCAAAGTCTTCCCCCAATACCTGCCATCTTTTGGGGGATAGGTGAAGCCCAAATTTGAGGGGAAAAGAAAATCTGTTGTGAAGTTGATCCTGTCTCATGACAACTTCATGTGCCCTGAGCAGAACTGCTCCATTGGGTTTTCTTGACTATCACTGTTGTTCGAAGGAAGCAGAGTTCCAGGCCTGTCTTCCTTGGCACCACCGGGTGGATCTGAACTACCCAACGACTCCCAGTTTGCGCAGAGACAGCCTTACAAATTACGGGAAGTGGCAGAGGTCAGAAGGGCCTATCCTGACTGGATCCTTCTAGTTTCTCAGTCTGTTTCGTTCACTACAAACCAAGCCGCAAAAGCCCCTCAGAAGAGATGACAAACTGCAGGGTCAGGTTGAGAAACCCCCTGGAGAAGAGGTCATGGGATCTTGGCATGACCAGCAGCTAGAAGGTGAGCAGGACCTGGGTGATATTGCTTCCTTGCCACATACTGGCTGTGTGACCTTGGGCAGGTCATTTCCTGTCACAGCATACAGCCCATGGGTGATCACACCATCCTCACAGAGTTCTTGTGAAGACTATGGCCCACCACCGCCACTTAATCAACGCCTCTTGTCAATACCCCCCATGACTTCCACGGCACTCAATCTCATTGGTGGTCAGTTCTGAATACTTGTCTTACTCACTACCCAGCTTGTGGCCCTAAATACCATCCAATGCAACCAAAATTCATGGATCAGTTTGGTCTTCTCCAACCCAGAATTTCTCTGTGACCTTTAACTCCTATATCCAGCATATCCAATGTCCATCTGCACCTGAATGCTTGGTTTGTGATCATTACTCAAATTGGTTCCCACTCACAGTGATACGTCATTGGAATAAACGGTGTCCCTGGTCCTACACCATCTGCATGATCATTGGTCTGTTTGAGTCCAACGTTGGAGCCATTGTGTGAATCCCACTGCATAGGAGAAAGATGTGACAGACCACACAGCCTTGGAAACCCTATGGGTTTCTACCCTATCCTATAGGGTTGCTATGAGTCACAATTTATGGGACCAAAATGGGTTTTTTGGGGGGTTGGAGAGGCTCCACTTTACCAAACAATATGTCCTTTTCTATCATTTGGTCTTTCCTGATGACATAAGATCCAACGTCAGAGAGCTGAAGTCTTGCCATGCTCATTGCTAAAGAGCATCCTGGTAATTTTCCTAACACTGATTTGTTTGTTCTTTTGACACTCACGGTATATTCAATGTCCTTCCTCACCAGCAGTCTCATTGATGTGTCCAATTTAACTCATCAACACTGAGCTCTGGATTGGGCCCTCACCAGAAAATGGCAACTGCCCACCACTCTCCAGTACCCTGGCCTCCTGGCTGTGTCTGCATCAACCCAAATATCCCTCAGGGAGTTTTGTCTAGAATCAGGGCTTCAAACCTGCTATTTGTAGTAACCCCATCCCCTGCTGAGAATATTTGCATTTCCAACCCATATAGACTGAATCAAGAATCTACATTTTTACAAGACACCCAGGTAATTCTTATGTATGTATCAGAATTTTGTTAAAATGTAGATTCTAACTCAAGTCTATCTAGGTCAGAAATACAAATTCTCCAGAGTCTAGAACCAAGGTGAATCCGTTTGAAGTTCTACCCAGAAGACTCTTCCTTCTGTGGGGTTCTCCCCTCATCTGTTTCAACTTGTTTCACCTTGTCAGGAGACCTTCTTGGACTCCCAGCATGCCCTACCACCAGCCTACTATCCCGACATCCCCATCATTGTTGCTGGTCTCTATAGCACACTGGTCAGCACCATCAACATCTTATATGCCCACTCGTTTGCTTTTGTCTTTCTCTATTAGACTTCAGAATTCCTGGTGTGGCACTGTAGGATAAGCAAGGCTGGCAGTTCAAACCCAACAGTGCTACTTGGAAAACCTATACAGGCTGACTGGATAGCACTTAACAACAACAAATTAGACTTCAGTCCTCAGAAGGGAGAGTTTTAGGTTTTCCTTACCTGCTGTATCCCTAGTAACAGAAGAGGGCCTAGCACAGAGTAAGCACTTAATGGTGGTAGTGGTGGTGTGCTGTGGAGTCAGTTCTGACTCATAGCAACCCTGTATAGGGTTTCCCAGGCTGTAAATCTTTACAGGAGCAGAAAGCCTCAACTTTCTCCTGCTGCATTTCAAACTACTGGCCTTGAGCCTAGCAGCCTGACTCGTAACCACTACACTACAAGAGCCCCTTGGGCACCACATACTTATTGTGAAATACATGAAGCTCAATATGGCTTCGTGTTTTAAAAGCCATGCACATGGAGGGCAATTTAAAACAAAGGGAGGTAAATAATTCCATGTGTATGCTGGGGTAGGAAGCATTGGTGACACTGTGGGTCTTAAGTTGGGTTGCCAATCGTCAGATCAGCAGTTCAAACTCACCAGCAGCCCCAATGGAAAAAGACGATGTAAAGGTTTACAGCCTCAGAACCCCCATGGAGCACTTCCGCTGTGTCCTGTGGGGACACTAGGCGGCAGGATCGAATTGATGGCAGTAGATTTGGTTTGGGGCATGCTGGGACAAATGACTGAGTCTTTTTCAGCTTTATTTGCTCAAAAGTGATTCTCAATTCAATAGTCATTTCCTGGGAGTGGGTTACTGTTGGGCTGTTAACCATAAGGTCAGCAAGCAGTTCAAATTCACCAGTCACTCTGTGAGAGAAAGACAGGGTTTTCAGTGCCTGTCATGATTTACAGCCTCAGAAACCCTATACAGGGTCACCCTGAGTCAGAACTGACTTAACGGCATACAACAAAAGGCTCTGAGTGGGAAGTGATGCAAAAGGTAATACGTCCAGCTGCTAACCAAAAGGTTAGATATTCTAAGCCACTCAGAAGAGACTTGGAAGAAAGGCCTGGAAATTTACTTCCAAAACCCAGCCATTGAGAACCCTCTGGAGCACAGCTCTCCTGTGACCCGCATGGGGTCCCCATAAGCTGAGGTTGACTGGAGAATCAACAGGGCTCGTGGGTTCCTGAGCCAGTGTTGAGAGAGGCTTTAATGTGTGGTGGCTCAGACACAGGAGCAAGAATGGAGAACTGGGAACAAAGAGGGGGTGACCTCACTCTTGGGGAAGGGAGACTGGATGTGCTGTGTGGGAAGAGGACCTGAGGAAGAGTTACAGACAAACTGTGAGTGAAGATGCCACCTCTCCGTGAAGATGGTCTAGGAGAAGGTGAGGAAGGAAAGCAAGCTGGCATGTTCCTCAGACACATCCTCACAAGTAGCCGTTTTCTGCCTCCTATGGTAGATTTACACCCTCGGAAACCCTATACAGGGTCGCTATGGGTCGGAACCGACTCGATGGCACATAACAACAACAACAATGGTGTAGTGCCAGCAGTTCGAAACTACCAGCCGCTTCGCGGGAGAAAGATGAGGCTTTCTACTCCCATAAAGATTTACACCCTCGGAAACCCTGTACAGGGTCGGAACCGACTCGATGGCACTTAACAACAACAACAATGGTGTGGTGCTAGAGCATCAGCACTGGGTTGGGAACCACAGGTCTGTGGTTCAAACCCACTCCTAGGAAACCCTCTACAACGTTCCTAGGAGTCGGACACAACTCGACGGCACCTAACCACAACTAACACATGCCATGCTCAGGGTCCTCTTCCCTGCCAGTTTCAATGGCCCTTTTTTTGCTGATGTCCACACAGAGACCAGACAGTTCAAACGCATTCCCCATCAAGGTAAAGTCTCCAGTTCAAAGCTGGTCCTGACTAACTCTTTCCGTTAAGTAAAAATATTAATCTTGGTTTGATTTAAGCAGGGTTTTTTTTTTTTTTTTTTTTGGCAAGAAATGAACTCCTGTGGCTAAAAATAAACCCAAATACACACACACTCCAAAAAACTGGAGAGCCACAAATCAATCCAGCCCAACTTTCCATCTCAGGGAAAGCGATTAAACCTGGGCGGATATGAAAACCTCACTGCGACTCCGGATTGTGCTCAGAGCCCACCTTGTTTTCTGAGCTTCCCAGGCCAGGCTGTCCCAGGGGTGCCCTCTCTGAGGGTGCTCTGTCCAGGAGGGGACATGCCTGCTCCCAACTCTCCCCTCTTCTTGGGGTTTTGCTTTAACAGTCTGTTTAACACTCCGGGACTGCTGACCTCTGTTGTCTATGAAATGAAGGAGAGGAGCAGGGAGGAAACACAGTCCAAGAATGTCACATCATCAGGGACGCTGAAATTTACCCAAAAGGAACCGAAAACAACATGGGCAACACTGTCCATCCCCTGCTTCCATGTTGTAACAGATGGCCTGCTTCAAACTCAAAAGGCAGCATTCAAGAGCCACTAATTGGGCACAAAGAGCCCTAGTGATGCAGCGGTTAAGCACTTGTGTGTGAACTAAAAGGTCAGTGGTTTGAACTCACCAGTGGCCCCCCAAGAGAAACACCTGGCCATCTGTTTCCATCAAGACAACAGCCTAGAAAACCGTACAGGGCAGTTCTCCTCTCTCACATGGGACCACCATGACCTGGAATCAATTCAATGACTTGACAACAACAAGGAGGCATATATGGGGACTTTGGGTTAATCTTTGCAATCTCTAATGGTTTGCAAGGCAAGCAGTCATCTTTGGGTGGTCACAGTCAATTTGGAGAAAGATCTGGATGGTTTTGGCTGAGCAGCTCAGGGGCTGGCTTCCCTCGGGAAAAGCAGTTTCAATGATGCGGACTTCTCTAAACGGCTAGTACAGCAAATGCCCACAAAGCATCCACCAATCAGGGTCAAAATCTCTGAGGCTTTTCCTCGGCAAAGAGCAATCACGTGGGAGAATACCAAAGCCCAAAGGACAATGGGATAGGTGGTCCTTCTTCCACGAGCCTCCCACATCCTCTAGAACAAACGGGCTCAACTACCTTACCCTCGTCCCTACCCATGCCTGTCTTGACTTCCTCACGAGCCTCCCACATCCTCTTAGAACAAACGGGCTTAACAACCTTACCCTCGTCCCTACCCATGCCTGTCTTGACTTCCTCACATGACAGGAATATTCTGAAGAATTCCATGTTGTCTATATGGTTTTTGAGAGCTGCGGTCACAGCTTGAGTCCCACCTCTCCAGAGTCTCCAGCTCCCCAACCCAACATCCCCTACTACACTGACCTGTCCCAAGACACAGCATCTTAAAGGAGGTCAGCTGACCCCAAAGTCAGCCCCCAGGAGTCCCTGCTCCTCCTAGCCTTGGGGAGACTGCCTTCTTCCAGGGCAGCTGTAACAATCCAGCTGGAAGGCAGTCTCCTCTGGGAAGTTTTCTGCCGACCCTATACCAGGCCAGGCTGTCCTTCTGCACAGTTTCACCTCCCTTCTCTCTTCTCCCTGCTTTAATGATGGGGTCCAAAAGAGCACTGTCTCACTAGCCTGAGTTGCTAGACAACAGAAACTTGAACATTTAGCATAGTTTCTAGAAAGTGGTCAGGACCGTTACATGAATGAATGAAGCTGTGAGAGGGAATCAGAGGGAATCAAGGAAAAGAAAATGCAGATGGTGTCATGTTTAGCTTTTGGAGTAAGAAGAAGGAATCTTAGTCCCTAAGGGGTGCTTGGGAAAGAAGGGCAACCAGGCAAAGTGTGAGGCCAAATACTGAAGATTCACATCTAAGGAGAGGGACGCCATGGGGTCCTGTTACAGAGGGTCCTAACGAACATGTGGCGATACCTGAGAAGGGGTAGCACCCAAACTCCATCAAGAGATGAGAAACCCAGGACTCAGCCTCGTGAAGGAACTCAGGGTTGAGTTACCTGGAGAATCCCCACCTAGGAATTGCTCACCCCTCTGCAGGCCAGCCCGCCTCCAGCTGCCCCCTTTCCTTCCCGTTGCTGTTGTTAGGTGCCATCACAGTTACCCATGTGACAGAGTTGAACTGCCTCATAAGGTTTTCTAGGCTGTATATTTATGAGAGAAGATGGCCAGGGTGGTCTCTTGGAGCTGCTGAGTGGGTTTGAACTGCCAACTTTTGGGTTAGCACTGCCTTCCAGTGGTGGTGATGATGTGCTGTGGAGTCGGTTCTGACTCATAGCAACCCTGTACAGGGTTTCTGAGGCTGTAAATCTTTACAAGAGCAGAAAGCCCCATCTTTCTCCTGTTGGTAGATTTGAACTGCTGACCTCACAGTTAGCAGGACAGCTTGTATCCCTTCCCGTAACCTCTGGGAATATGAAAAGTAGTTAAGGACTTCTTCAGGACCTGACTTCCTGTCCTGTGTCCCTGGCTTGCTTATTTGTTTTGTGTTTGTGGTGATGTTCTTCCTCTTCTTCTTCTATCATGGGGTTGTTGTTAAGTGCCGTCAAGTCAATTCTGATTCATAGAGACTCTGTATAGGGTTTCCAAGGAGATGCTGGTGAGCTTGAACCACTGACCTTGCAGTTCAAACTGATTTTGCATTCCAGCACGTTAACCCACACGCTACATGGAATTCATTCGTTCATCCATTCACTGTTCATTCAGAAGTACCGAGGGGATCCATGACTTGGACACTGTGCTGACTGTGCCTAGGAGAGTCAGATGTTAGCAAATGGACAAGAAGCTGCTTTCTACCTTGTGAGCCAAGAAGACAAGCCGGGACAGACTGGGGAGCCGTGGGAGTATATAGCAGACTCACGCCAGGCTGAAGGGAGATACTACTTCTGAGCTGGGATCTGAGAAATCACTCAAGTTGGTCAGGAAGAAGGAGAGACAGGCCTTCTGGTGGAGGCTGGAGAGTCTAGCCCGTTAGGATGAAAGAAAGTAGAGCCTGCGATGTGCGCCAGGAGGAGGCAGGAAGGCCTGGTTTCCTAGGTCTCCCTCCAATGTGGACAGTGCCATGTTCCACGTGTTCCTCTTGAGGGCACTGATGGAGACCAATCACTCTGTCCTGCTCACAGCCCTTAGGGTAAGCCCACATGGGGGCCTGAATAGTTGACTAAAAGGAGCCCCCTTAAAGCCTCAAGAAACCCCTAGAAACCAGTCTAGACCTTGCTTGCCCCTGTTGCTTCAAACCTATGAATGGTCCCATTCGACTTCACGTTCCAGAATGACTCTGTCTTCAAGCGCTGAGATGTATGAAATCTCCTCCCTCCTCTGAAAACCCTACACCTCTTCAAGTAGTTTTGCCCTAGGTGTTCTGGCTGACTCATTCATGCCACACTCTAGCACGGTCCAGAACTTAAGGTGTGTGCTGGGTCTAGGGTGCACATTGGTTCTACTGCACACTGGTTTGTGTGTGCATCGAGTCTAGGGTGCATGCCAGGTTTCACATGCATGCTGGGTCTCAGGTACATGCTATATGAAGTACTCACTGGGCCTACTACATGCTGGGTTTAGGATGCACACTGTGGCTATTACATGCTGATTCTAGGGTGCACGCTGGGTCTAGGGTATGTGCTGGGTCAACTACATACTGGGCTTAGGGGGCACACCGAATCTAGAGTGCATGCTCACCACTGGGAAGCTCAGTCCACTCAGAACTCAGTGGCCCCAACTTCTCCCTGCCATGCAAGTGCACCCCTCAAGAGAGACTCAAGCCACTCCCTGTGTGCTCCAGGCCCTCCCCAGGGGCTCATGGGAAACTTGATCCCACACAAGTGGCCACCAGAATAGCCGCTTGGTCTTCAACCACAGCCCCTTTGAAGCAATGCCCAGAATAATACCATGCTGAAGAGCGAGTCTCAGGACTCCGGCTTTTAGATGGGATTTTTTGTGAGATCAGAACAACTGGCCACATCTCATGAGCCATTTACAGCCTTTTCTTGCTCTGCTAATGGGGATTTGGTTTGCTAGGAGACCTGAGAGACCACCATAAAGTCAAGAGGCGTCCCTTTTGCACAGATCAAACCTGTAGGTGCCACGCTTTTGCAGGCAGACAAGGAATCGGTTTCCAAAACGCACAGGGTCTAAGTGAGAGATTTTGATGTGGTTCAGCGAGCCCCCAGTCTGCTATGTCTCTGAGGACTGGCAGGTTCGTATATGCCATGGAGAGCCTGCTGTGCCTAGAGCTTACCCACTGCCTGGCTTTTAAAACAGTTAAGGCTTTTGTTCTCCCCTTTAACTTCCCTGGGAATTTCCTGGGAGGGATAAGTGGTTAAACGTGCTTGGGTGCTAACTAAAGGGTTAGTGGTTCAAGTCTACCCATCGATGTCTTGGAATCTACTTCTAAAAAACCAGCTATTAAAAACCCCATGGAGCACAGTTCTCCTCTGACACATATGGGGTCGCTGTGAGTCAGAATCAACTCAATGGCAACTGGTTTGGGGTTACTTTCGGGGGCATTTTTTTCCCTCAACTTTACTGAGCTCAAGCTAGGAAGGTACCAAGTGGACACAGCTCAGAGGGTCACCTTAAAAGCAGGCGCTCCACTGCCCAAGTGGTCTTGGAACTTCCCTGGTAGCTCACTGCCCTCCGGGGTACCCACTGAATGGGCTCTCTCAGGCAGAAATAGGAATGCGAAAAACAGTCCCACCCCAAGACTAGGATCCAGGATGGCTTACCCAGAGGGTGTGCAAGAATGATCAGGGATAAAAACCAAGTGCCTTTTAAGCCTACGTCTGTTTAAAACAAAGGAAAAAATCGTAGGTAAAGTACGCTAGCTGCTGCCCTCTTTGGTCAGAGTGGGTCATGGCAGAATTTTAAAAGCCAAGCCTGGTTTGTTTTTTTCAAGAACCTGCCCTGGGCTAGTTGTGTGACAGAGAGATGGTGCCCAGGATAAAGAAGGCAAAGGCCACCTATCCGCTGCTGGTCACCTTCCATATGCAATTCTCAGTGCCTGTGCCTCTTAGTCATTCAGAAAATACTTCCTACGTGCCTATCATGTGTCCGGCAGGTCACACACACCAGGGAAGACATTGTATCTAATTTTTCTTAGAGCTAACTCGCAAGATACAAACATGCAAACAAAAGACGCAGACGTTATTTCCAGTTGAGACAGTTAATAAACGTGCCAGGGTCACAAGAATTAACCCAAATATAAATCCCAAACCCAGTGCCATTGAGTTGAATTCTGACTCATAGCGACCCCATAGGACAAAGTAGAACTGCCCCTCTAGGGTTTCCAGGGTTGTCGTTCTGAACAGACGCAGACTGCTTCATCTTTCTCCTATGCAGGGCTGGTGGGTTTGAACTGCCGACCTCGGCACCACCATGGCTTCTTAAAATATATCCAAATAATGCCTGAAAACAAAGCTTTCCACCTGAACAAATTTGAAACAAGCAGACTAGAAGTCAAATGCCTCATAAATACATCAAAATGGGAAATCCCTTTGACTGTAGTATCAAGAAGGAGTCCTTATGTGGTGCTGTTGGATAAGCACTGGACTGCTAGCTCCAAGGTTGGTGGTTCAAAACCACTAGCCACTCCTTGGAAACCCTATACAGGGTTGCTATGAGTCAGAATTGACTCTCCAACACTTAACAACAACAGTATTAAGAAGAAATAGTCATGTCTAAGAATCTCATCCAATAGTAAATTGTTGATCCCAGCCTCCCCTTACAGCTGTGTGGCCAAGGCCAGTTATTTGATGGAAGTTCTGTGGTTTGGGGTCAGGGAGCACAGACAGGACTTGGGACCCAGGAGATTGGCAAGGGGGAAACAAGAGTGCTTTTCTAGAGCCCTGATCTGCAGGTGCTAGCTCCAGGGCCTTTGCACATGCCATTCTCTTTGTTCCCCATTACCTGGCAACTTCTGCTTGTCCTTCACATTCCAAGGCAAAGGCCATTCCTTAGAGGAAACCTTTCCCGAGCAGCTCCCCCTACACCAGTCTAGAATGGGATCCTGTTATAGATGATCTCAGACTTCCCAAGTTTGTAAGTATATATTAATGCTTTCCATTGAGTAAGACTGCCATTCATTAGGAAGACTATCATATGTAATCATAGGTTGTAGATAGGATCTTAAATATGAGTCTTATAAAGACCCTATGAGGCGAATACTGTTACTGTTGTTGTTGTTAGGTGCAGTGGAACCAATTTTCAACTCCTAATGACTCCATGTGACAGTAGAATTGTCCCTGTACTAAAGGGCTCTGTAGCCCACTTCTTTCTTCAATCGCCAACTTGTCTTATGTATTAGCCACTATCTATCTTTGTGTGTGTGGTTTTATTTTCCAAGTTGAGAGTCCAGCAAATCATTTTATTTTGAAACAATGTAGGGCAATAAGGGTTCATTTTAATGGTTCCAGTGCAGCCCGGTGCAGCATGGGAGTGCTGAGTATAAAGACTAACTAAGATCAGGTAGACTTCCCCTGCTCTACAGAAGAATTCTAAAGAAGACAGAGATGGTGAGGGCTTGCATCTGCAATGCCCCAATTGTATGTTGCTGTTGTTATAAGTTCTGTCAAGTTGGTTCTGACTCATTGTACTCCTGTATAGGATTTTCAAGGGACGGCTAGTGGATTTGAAATGCTGACCTTGTGGTTAGTAGTCCAGTGCTTATCCTACAGCATTACACCAGGGCTCCAATTGTATGTTAATCACTGGTGTCATTGTTAAGTGTGGTGGAGTCAATTCCGAGGAGTAGCTGGTGAGTTTGAACCACTGACTTTGCAGTTCAAATGATTTTACAGTCTGACGCATTAGCTCACAGTGCCACTCCTAAGAAAAGGTTCTTTAAAATGCTGCCAGAATAGTCAACAATTACTCTGAAACAAAGATGAGAATGTAAGGGATCAGGGGAACTAGATGTAGGGAAACAGAACAACCAGAACAGAAATCATGAATATGTTCACACATTGTGAAGAATGTAACCAATGTCACTGAACAACCTGTGTAGAAATTATTGAATGGGAAACAAAACTTCTAATGTAAACCTTCACTGAAAACACAGTTGTTGTTGTTGTTGTTATGTGCCATGGAGACAGTTCCGACTCATAGCGACCCTGTACAGGGTTTCTGAGGCTGTAAATCTTTACGGGAGGAGAAAACCTCATCTTTCTCCCAGGGGCAGCTGGTAGTTTCGAACTGCTGACCGTGAGATTAGCAGCCCGATTCATAACCACTATGCTACTAGAACTCCTTTGAAAACACAGTAAGCTATTAATAAAAAAAAATTTAACACAATGCTACCAGGATGTCATACAAGGAGTAACTATAATAACTTCTCCATACACCAAAAATAACAGTGTACAGCCAATTTTGACTCATGGTAACTTCATGTGTGTACAAAGTACAATGAGCTCCACAACGTTTTCTTGGCTATAATTTTTTTTTTTTTTTTTTTTGGATTGATAAATTATGTGATTGTCTACATGGGAGAACACCCACCCCACATTCATCCTATCCTACTTTGCTTCACTATAATGATTACAATTGCCTCCATGCATCATTAGACAGCCAAAGGGTACATCCTGCAAGCCTGGCCCTACTGTCCACACACAGACCCTCTCCCTCCCTGAGTCTAGAGTCCCCAGTTGCTCCATCTCTCCACATCATCATCTCTGCCTCCATCTCTGGTGTTGCTGCTTCTCTGGACAGGGTCCCGCACTCCGCTCCTCTCCCTTGATGGTCCCAGGGACCTCTGCTCCTGGAATGCAAAATCAACCACTCCCCTCCTTTTGTTACAAAACATCTACCTTTACATTTCCAACACTCACAGTCAGTCCTGATAGCAATTATTCACTCTTGTACCACAAGAATCTTATCACCATCTCCTTTCATCAGCCCTACCCAGACAGGGTGGAAACCACTCAGTGGTGATTCTACCTTCCCACGCACCCTCTGGAACTAGGTTCCCTCTTGAAAGCTTGTAAGCCTCTGTACCGCACCCCCTCATTTTGGGTACCCGATGTCTAAGTTGCTGTAATCTTAATGGAAGCAGATCACCAGGCCTTTCTTTTGCTGCACTGCTGGGTGGGTTCAAACCACGAACCTTTTGGTTAGTAGCCAAGTCCAAAACAGTTTATACCACTCAGGAACCCTATAATGGCCCCACTCCCACCCAACGCACACACACATCTGTAACGAGAATATCTGGTAGCTGCTGCCCTGATCACCTGGTTTGGTCCATGGTGGACCCCACAGACTACGGTCCTTAGTCACCTTTCAGGTCTGGATGTGAACTCACCCCCTGTGGCTCAATTTTACAGCCAAACAATGGACAGGTCTGTAAGGGGGACAGGACGCCCGGCTAGCTCAGTCGGTAGACAGAGCGTGAGGCTCATACTCTCGGGGGCATGGGTTTAAGCCCCACATTGGAAGAGCAGTCTTTTAATTCTGGAGTCCTGGTGGCACTGTGAGTCAAGGTGCTGGACTGCAAGGTTGGTTTGAACCAAAACGTTGGCAGTTCAAACTCACCAGCCACTCCTCGGAAACCATACACAGGGTCGCTATGAGTGGAACCGACTTGATGGCACTTAACAACAGCAACAATATAAAGGGAACAATAATAGTAGGGAGAGAGATACGGGCACCTTAGAATAAGCAGCCTTTGGAGATTGAATGGTGACGTTTATCCAAGGACAACGTTGAGGAGGGTTGGGAAAGAAGGTGGAATGAAACCAGGAAGCACAGGGAAGAAATGGCTTAAGTGATGTCATGTTGAGGGGAGGGTAATCAATGAAAAGATGCAACAAAATATGTATGAACTGTTGAATGTAAAGCGTTTCCCTAATTCGCAGTAAAAAGTTACAAAAATAGAAGAAGGGGAAAAAAATTAGCTAAGACAGCAATCTAATAAACCTATAGATTCTTCAGAAGATACTGACTCACTTCAACTTTGTGAGGACTCCTAAGCACTTGCTTCTCCTAGAGAATAGGTCCCAGATGCCATTTGCCCCTCCTTGAATTGCTCACAAAAGGCTGGGCTTAAAACATTAGGGAGCTCTCTCCTGCCCTCCTTGGGGCCCCACGCCCCTCTGGAGGGCATATATTGAGATATAAGGGCCAAGCTATCATCTTGACCTCAACTCCAACCTCAGTCCTCCTCAAACCTAGCCAACCTATACTCCAGCCCTGGAGGCCTCTATTTCTAAAACAGAGGACTACTCATGTCCTCTGTCTGTATCTTTACCTTCATCTTCCTCCTCCTGCCCATGTTCCTGGTTGGAAAAGGATTTTTTTTTTTTTTTTTTTTAAGGCCAAACAAAAACAAAAGCCTGCACAGGCTGAGGCCCAGAGGATCACAATGTTCTGGACAGATTGTGCTACGTGCCAGGCAAGATGCCTTAGCAGGGCTGCAGGAAACGCCTTGCAGAAGTCCCTAGGCCTAGCCAGAGGCCAGGGGGAAGTGAGAGGTGCAGGATGCTCCTAGCCATGTGACTGGTGCTTCAAGCTGGCTAGGGTACAGGAAATGGTGGAGGGGGGTGCCAGGGAATTCCTAGAACATGAAGATCAGTTCCCCACTGCCTGTGCAGGCTCTGTGCTGAGGACATTGATTTTTTTGTCTTTTCCATTGCTGTTAAATTGATTCCTACTCAAGGCAACTCCATGTGTGTCAGACTAGTATTGGGCTCCATAGGGCACTCAACAGCTGGTTGTATAGGAGATCACCAGGCATTTCTTCTGCAGCACCTCTGAGTGGACCCCACCACCCATTTATGGTTGGCAGCTGAGAGTATTTATACCACCCAGGAACTCAATGAGAAAGGTCAACGGTAGCTTTCCAGTCGGCTTCTATTCTGGGGCTGTGCCATGGTTAAGAATGCAAGAGTTGGGCATTAAAGAACCTGGAGGTTCCATCTAAGCTCCCCCCTCTCCTAAAGCTGTATACTTTGAGACAATTCATTTAACCTGTTTTACCTTTAAACTGAAGCTGGTATACTCTGGGATGATTCATTTAATCTGTCTTACCTTTAAAAGTACCACAGACTGGTCAGTGTGTCATTCTATGGTGATGCTGCAAGTTACGTCATCAGTATTTCAAATACCAGCAGGATCACCCATGGTGGACAGGTTTCAACAGAATTTTTAGATAAGAATAGGATGAAAGTCCTGATGATCAACTTCTAAAAATTAGCTAATAAAAACCCTAAGAAACAGAAACACAACAGAATATGGTTGACTCATATAGTGCTGGCAGATGAGCAAATGGCCAGGGACCAGCCAGTATTTCCTTCTGCCATATGCAAAGGTCACCAGGAGTCTGAGCTGCCTGGACAGTTACCACTCACAACAGAGTGTCCCTTCCCCACAGAGTTAGGATGATGTGAGATCCTACACCAAAGGCAATTAGCACAATGCCTGGCGCTCAGTAAACCACTCGATAAACATGGGTGCTGACTGTTCTTTAGCCAGAACCCCATTTTCCTAATGCGGTGAAGAGGACGGAGGGCCACTGGAAAGAAACAAAAAAAACTGAGCACTTCCGAGAAGAGAGAAAAGAAAATTCACAAGGCTAAGTCAGGACCCATATGGGGCCCTGCAAACTCACAACCTGACTGCCAACTTTCCCCTCTCCTGAAATGTCTGTTGTCCCACTTACTCCTGTTTGGGACATTTCAATTTCAGGTCAGGTTGAGGCAAGGGACGACTTTAACTGTATCAGTGCAAGTGGCAAAGACACCCCACATGGTAGAGAGACAGAAGAAGAAGGAAGGGTTTGTCAGAAACCCTAATGAACAATCCAAGTCCTTCAGAGTCTGCGGTTGAGTCCTGCCTGGGGTGGGGGGTGGGGAGTAGGGGGAGTTTGGATAGTCCAAAGTGCTCTGTCAGAGGATGTGGTGAGAACCCCGAAACCATCCTCCTGGAGCAGCAGAGGGTGGGGGAGCCAGCCCTGCTGTGCAGAGGGAGAGCTGAGAAACGACGCAGTTGGCAGGCCCATGCTGGCAGGGGTCAGTCTGGCATTGTTTGGGCTGGAGGAGGGAACACTTTGTGGCCAGCATTCTGTGGAGAGGCAGGAGTTAGAGAAGGCCAGACCCAGTACAATTAGGGTCTGATGGAAACCAGGGCTCTGCTTCACGAAACAGGAGGTGGGCGGCCGGACCCCGGGGGGAACATCTGGCACTGGTGGCTTCCCAGGCCAAGACGCAAGTCTCCATGTGGGTGCAAATGCCATGCCAGCTGGGCAAACGGGCCATGTTTCTTTGCTCCATCCACTGTTTGGTAACAATTATGGGCATTCGTGCATTACCACCAGGAGCAGAGAGCTGGAGGAGAAGTTCTTTGAAGTACCAGGCATGACCATGAAAGGAGGCCTTGGATCAAAGAGGGCATCAGTTGAATGTGCAGTGTAGCTCTCGCGCCTCTCTGGCTGGTGTTACATCAGTGCTGGCAGGAGAAGGGGGTGACTGACTGAATTGAGCAGTTCTTTTTTTCTCCCGGTCCCCTCTACCTCAGAAGGACACTCTGGTAGGTGAAAACAATGCCAGTTGAAGCTGATTCCCTATGACAAGTTCAAGTCCACCACAGGGGGCAGGTGAGCTGGTAGTCTCCTCCCACCCCCAATGATATTCCTAGGGCAGTGGGGCGATTAAGGACCATTGTCTCCCAAAGGTCCTTGTTTTTGCCTTCCTCTTCCCCATCATAGGAACCCCCTGTAAGATAGGAAGAATGTAAATTTCCTTATGTGACCATCTCCCCCAGCTTGGCCAGTGGGTTCTTCAGCACTCCTCACATCTGCTGACCCAGTGATGAATCTGGGAAGACTCAGTCCAGTAAGTGGATGAACTGAACACATGGAAGCCATGTGGGCGGGACGGTGCTATACACTCTTTCCAGGACCAGCCCAGTGACTCTGCAGTAGGTAGACAAGAACTCCAAGTTCAAGGTCAGGAAATCTTGGTTCTAGTCAATCACTAATTCACTGGGTAGTCCTGGGCAAGCTGTTTTCCATCTCTGGGTCTGTTTTCTCAACTGGGAAGACAGGGATTGAATAAAAGCTCCTAAAACTCCTTGACTCAAACTTTTATCCATTGCTGGAAGGATTGTAAAATGGTACCACTGTAGAAAAGAGTTTGGCAGTTCCTCAAAAAGTTAAACACAGAATTACCACATAATCCAGCAATTCTATTTATCAGTGTATACACCCCAAAGAATTGAAAGTGGGAACACAAACAGATGCAAGTCATCAAGGTTTGTGGTAGCATTGTTCACAATATCTTAAGGGGGGAACCATCCTAAGTACCCATGGGCTGATGATTGTAGCACAGGAAGCTATAAATAAACAGGAAGTCCTGGCACTGGAGACAGCATGGATGAAGCTTGAAAACATCATGCTGAATGAGATCAGTCAGTCACAAAATAACAAATACTATATGAGGAGTTGTTGAAACGAGTCCTGGTGTGGCACTGTGGGTTAATGCACCAGACTGCAAAGCCATTTGAACTGCAAGTTTGGTGGTTCAAGCTTACCAGCTGCTCCTCTGAAACCCTATACATGGTTGCTATGGGTCAGAATCGATTCGATGGCACTTAACAACTTAACAACAACAACAACAAGTTGTTGAAATATCTAGGCTAGGCAAAGTTGTTATCAGGTGCAAGCTGGAGGTGGGGGGGCAGGATGCCTCACTGCATAGGGGACACTGAGCTCCTGTTAAGAATGGTGGAAACATCTGGAAGTGGATGGTACTAATAGTAGCCCAACACGAAGGACGTAATTGTACATATGAAGACTGTTGAGATGGCAAACGTTTTATAACATAGATATTTAACACAATAGGAAAGTAAAGTTAGAAATGAATATACACACACAAACCTGTGATTCAGTATAACCCTGCTTGTACTACAGAAAGGGGTATAGGCTGCTTCTGTTGTTAGGTGTCATCAAGTCAAATTTCCAATTCCTGACGGAAAAGTCGAACTGCGCTTCAAAGAGTTTTCTAGGTTGTAAAGTAGCAGTTCAAATTCATCAGTCACTCCTTGGAAACCCTACACAGGGTCGCTATGAGTCAGAACCAACTCGATGGCACTTTGAAATAATCTGTATAACCTCATATGCATGTGAAAGCTGGACAGTGAATAAAGAAGACTGTAGAAGAATTGATGCTTCTGAGTTATGGTGTTGGTGGAGAATATTGAAAGTGCCATGAGCTGCCAAAAGAACAAACAGATCTATGTTGGAAGAAGTTCATCCAGAGTGCTCCTTGGAGGCCAAGATGGCCAAAATTCGTCTCTCATACTTCAGACATATTGTCAGGAGGGACCAGTCTCTAGAGAAGAATATCATGTTTGGTAAGGTGGAGGATCAGAGAAAAAGAGGAAGACCCCCCAACAAGATGGATTGACCAAGTGTCAGCATCAATGGGCTCAAGTGTGGCAACTTGGGTCGGGCAGTGTTTCGTTCTGTTGTGCATAGGGTCGCTATGAGTCAGTTCTGACTCGATGGCACCTAATAACAACATATGGGAGTGATCACTAGATCTTTCTCCTGGAGAGCCTCTGGATGGGTTTGAACCACCAACCTTTCAGTAAACAGCCAAGTGCTTAACTGTTGTATCACCAAGGCTCCTTTATCTACAGGGGGGTTGCTGTTAGGTTCTATAGAGTCAGTTCTGACTCACAGCACCCCTACATACAACAGAATGAAACACTGCCTGGCCCCACTTCATCCTCCCAGTCCCTGCTGTATAGGAACCCATTGTTGCAGACACCAAACCCATCCATCTTGTTGATGGTCTTCTAGAACTAGGAGCAGGACAGGTTTCTCAGTCGTGGTCCTTCCTTTCCAGGAAAGCCTTCCTCTCTGGGTCACATCACTCTGTAAGTGGTCCACTGGCTGAACTTCTGAGTCTGTGTCTACCAAGGCAGACAAAGCATCCAGAGGCCCGTGTCTGCGAAGACCCGCGGCTTCACATCAGCATAAAAGAATGCTGTCTTGAGAGGCTGTCTGCTCCTAAGTGGCCCTGGAAGGACATTCTTCTTGAGTTTCACCCACTCACAGACTGGAGCACAAGAGCTAAGTTTGAGGCTAGTGTTGTTAGTCACTGGAGAGTGACCGGGGCAAGACACTTGACTTGTCTGAACCTCCGTTTCCTCATATAGCAAAGGGATATTCTTTCACTCATTCAACAAACATGAGACTCTCAAGTATGCTTCAGGCAGTGAGCAAGCAAACAAGGTCTCTGCTCTCCTTGTGCTTAAATTCCAGTGGGGGAGGCAGACAAAACAGTCAACAAAGAAATACCCCTATGGCATCAGGTGGACTTCTGGTGTGGTGCCATAGGATCAGCACTGGACTGTTGAAACACAAGGTCAACAGTTCAAACCCATCAGCTGCTTCTTGGAAATCCTATAAGGGTCGCTATGAGTTGGAACTGACTTGAGGGCACTTAACAATGGTGTCAGGTACTGTGAGAAATGGCGGGCAGTGGAGGCTATACAGTAAAATAGCATAAGCAGAAAGGGCCTTCTCAGGAAGGTGACGTTCAAATTGAGTCCTTCATGGTGAAAAAAGGACCAACCAGTAGACATCTGGGGACAAGGTGTTTCCAGGGAGAAGTAACAAGTTCAGAGGCCATGAGACAGGAACAAACTTGGAGGCTGGAGTATTCAAGAAACAGCTAGAAAGCCATTGTGGCCAGAACAAGGTAAGAGGAGACCAAGGTCCAATCCTGTAGAACCTTGTAGACCTGGTTACGGAGTTAGAAAACACTTGGGGGACTCTGAGCAGGGCACTGCTAAGATGTGGAGGATATTTTTAAAGGTAACTCAGGCTGTGTTTTGGAGAACGGATTCTAAGGGTGCTGCAGTGAAGACAAGGAGGTTAAGTAACTGCCACCCCACCCCACCCCATCCAGGTCACTGTAAGAGTCACAGGAGAGTCACACCAACACCAAGAAAGGCACGAGAGGGAGAGGAATCTGCACATGTTCTAAAATCCACTTTAACAAGTAGGAGCTTGCAGGACCTGGCACTGAGCTATTTGGAACTGGGCTCCTGTATAGATTTCAGGGAAACAGGGTAGGGTGGCAGATTCGGCCGGGTCTGGGCTCCGCAGCTGTCCAGGCCACGACGAATTCACAGACTTAAACTGGGAGCTTTGCTATAGGCCACACCTGACTCTGGTTTAGCTGCTGGTGCCGGACAAGAGTAAGCAAACACCCAGCAATGCAGAGAAGCTGACACTCACTGCACTTAGTCTCAGTCGCTGGGTTCTGGCTAACGATCACCTCTCCTGGCCTCATTTTTAGGATGAGGAAGGCAAGAATTGGAGCACTCTTTATCAAAATAAAAACAAAAACAGTAGATGTTGAGTAGATCCCAACTCACCGTGACCCCATGTGTGTCAGAGGAGAACTGTGCTTCACTGAGTTTGCAATGGCTGGATTTTTAGAAGGAGATCACCAGAACTTTTGTCTGAGATCCTTCAAATTGCCAATTTTGCCTTGAGTTATTGTTGTTGTTATTAAGTGCCATCGAGTCAATTCCAACTCATAGTGATCCTGTATAAGGTTTCTAAGGAGCGCTTGGTGGGTCTGAACCACTGACCTTGCAGTTCAAACCGACCTTGCATTCTAGTGCTTATCCTACAGCGTTTAATAGCTGAGGACTAAACCATTTGAACCACCCAGAGTGAACGTTTTGTTCACTTTGAAGTTTATCACTTCCCAAGTACCCCCCTTCTGAGGGTGGTGATCAATAAAACCCCTATCCTGGATAGCATGTACCCCACCCCATGCTCAGAGCTGCAAGATTTGACAGTATCCTAGGTGTGCCCTCTTGCTTCAACTGGTGTTTGGAGCCCTGACTTGGGGGCCAGAAACTCAGATTCAAACCCTGTCCCTGTCTCTGGGTTTCTTTGAAAGCAAGACAGGAACAGTGTGACCCTTTTCTCAGGGCTACAGTGGGGATCAGGTGGGGACGAGAGCAGTGTGCCTGCCCCCCACTCACTCATTCAGTCCTGGGCAACTTCTAGGTGGTGGGCTTTCAGTGGAGGAATAGACATCCTCCTTCTTAGTGAATGGTTCTGGAATCTGAGGAGACACGACTCCAGCCAAAATTCAGTATTATCTAAAATACTGGGAAGTTCAGAGAAAAAACTAACATGCAGTGAGCACAGGAACCAGTTTTTTAAAAAAAGAGTTAAGACGTTCATTGATTGTCAGTTTCTCAGGATCTCACTTGTAAAATGGGGATAGTTGAAATTGCCCAAGGTCTCACAGTTTAGAACTGTACAAAATGGGACGAGGTATCTGTTTTCCCACTGCAGCACTAACTCCACATACTTCCTAGGCTAGTCTGTTTAGTTTCTTGAATTCCTTCTTTTTGACACACCTAGTACAATTTCTCTGAAGAAAAGTTAGGGGAAAGAAAGTTAAAAACCATATTTTTAAATAACCTAAACCCCCACCCACCCAGTAATAACTGCTCTTCATAGTTCTATATTGCCTTCAAGATTGTTTCCTCTACAGTTATAAACCTGTGGCTATGTTTTCTCCCAGAATGGAATCGTGTAAAGCAAACATAGTTGGTTTGGTTTCTTTTTTTCAATCTCAGGATGTCACTTCATATAGCTTGGCCCCATCCTCTATTTGAATAACTAGATTCTTTTCAGCTGTGTAGACACAGCACAATTGGTTGGGCACTTTTATAAACTCTGTGATAAACATCCTTGAGTGCTTTTATCTGTGTACATGTGTGTGTGTGTATATATATGTATATACATATATAAGGAGCTCTGGTAGCGTAGTGGTTACGAATCGGGCTGTGAACCTTAAGGTCAGCGGTTCGAAACTACCAGCTGCTCCG
>NW_006408594.1:10893549-10896553 GCF_000296735.1 Chrysochloris asiatica
TATTATACACATGGTTTTTGTATGCATATTATATATGTACAGATACACACACACACAAACATATGTGCGTGTCCAAAACCAAACTCACTGTCATCTAGTACATTCTGACACATGACAAACCTACAAGTTACAGAAGAAAACTGAGCTACATCCGTTTTCTTGGCTCTAATCTTTAGGGAAGTGGATAGTCAGGTCTTTCTTCTGTGGTGCAGGTGGGTTCAAACCACCAGCCTTTGGAGTACAAACCAGACTGTTTGCAGCAGCCATGATATGAGTACACACACAGTCTTAGCACACCCAGTTCATAGTTTACTCTTGTTGTAGCAGTTAGCTATCTCCTTTTGTAAAATTCATCGTTTTATTAGTACTTAAATCCAAATGAGAAAACCCATGCACCCATGAGCCAGTTTCTCTGAAAACCCCGTAAGCCTGATACTGACCATAACTAAGGTTTGAACCGCAAGGTTGGCAGCTCAAACTCACCAGTCTCTCGCTCCTCAGAAACCCTATACAGGGTTACTATGAGTTGGAACTGATTCGAGGGCACTGAACACATGGTTTCTTGGGTCCCACGGCTCCTCTTGCCTCCTCCCAGCCCAGTCCCCACCAACACACCATCCTGCCCCTACCCCATGGTGGCCTAAGGTACAAGCCTGAAATCCCACCTGCCTGTACCCCATCCCTTTTCTGTGCCTTTGAACCCAACCCACAAGTTCAAAATTATAGGGCATGGGCAAACATCCTTGGTGGGCGGAGCCAAGAGGAACCCAATCACTTACATAAGTCACCTCCCAGAACAAGGTCCCTTTCTGCCTTTTGCGCACCCCTTTCTGCTCATGACAGCCCTCTGCTTGTCCTGAGCAGCTTTAGTATGCTGCATGAGTAGGAGGCATCCTCTCTGGACAAAGAGTGCATGCAAACTGCTGTCTACTCTCTTTCCTCAGCATCAAAGGCATTCGCCTCACACACTGGTTCCAAAGCAAAAGACCACCACCACCCAAATGGATCAGAAGGTGTCTTGTGAAGTGAGCCGTAATAACCCATTAAGTCAGTAAGAGTAATGCCCTTTATGAATGTGTGGCAACAGGGAGCTTGCATGCCTGCCTCAACCGGAACTCAGTGATCTCTGTTTTGTTGTTGTTTGTCGCCTTTGAGGTGAGTCCAACTCATAGCGACCCTGAAGCAGATCGCCAGGTCTTTTCTCCCATGGAGTAAATGATAGGTTCGAACCACCACCCTTTCGATTAGAAGCTGAGCACTTAACCATTGTGCCACCACTGTGCTGTGTATGTGCGTGTGTGAATGGAGCCATACTAACATTCAGCTAATAAAAATACTCCCTCTATAAGTGTGTGTGTGTATATATATATATATATATATATATATAACCTTTACACACACACATGAAGTCCCGTTGTGGTGCTCTAGGATAAGCTCTGAACTGCTAGTTGCAAGGCCAGTGGTTCAAATCCATCAGCCTTTCTTGGGAAACACTATACAGGGTTACTGTGAGTCACTCGATGGTACTTAACAACAATATACACACACACACACATACAAGTGTGCTCACACAAATATTCTATTTTTAAAGCCCTAAACACTTCCTCCCACCCCTGATTCCTGAGTGAGCTTCAGTCAGGATCCACTGCGCCACACACAGTACTGGACCGGGGTGACTGTAGGGTTTTAAAGACACGGCACATGATTTTCTTATCCCATGATCTCCCACCCCAAGCAATAAAACTGATTTGTCGGGGCTGAACGTGTCTAATGTGATTGACTGCTAATCTAAACGTTGAAAGTTCCAAACCACCCAGAGCCTGGAGATCTCCTTTCGTCGTAGAAAATCTATGGAGCAGAGTTTTCCCGATACACATGGGTCAGTCAACTTGACAGGAACTAGGGGTGGTGGCTGAGGAAGGTAGCAGTGCACCACCACAGTACTGAAGAGAAACCCCACTCAGAAGGACCAGCTACTACTGAGCAACAACCCTGTGTTTAAGAGGAAATTGAGACAGGGCTTTTTGACGTTCTAAACACAACTGTTTGCTTTTCTTTATGATGACATTCTAAGATGGCACGTCAGCCTTTACACCCAGAGATGTCAGAAAGTCTTCACTTGATTCAGCCATGGCTGAGCACACAGGGATGACTGAGGATTTCACTACACTCTCACCCCACACCTTCTCACTTTGAGGCCTTCTTCCCTTCCCATGTCCCCAGGCAGGGAACAAGAATTCAGCAGGTCTCATTCCTGCCAGTGGATGCTCCCCCAACCCTAGACCTCATCCCTCCAAGCCTGGTCAGCTGCCTGCAGTCTTCTGGATTGGAGCAGCAAGGCCCCAATGATTCCTGGTTTCTCATTGGCAATTCATTTTGACAATCTTCCAGGTGCAAATGACTCAGGTGGAAAACAAGTGAAGGAAACCCACTCCATTCACAGCCTCCAACACCCCGCATCCCGGTGGCCCCTCACCACTGGCTGCACCTTGGTGGTGGTGGTGATGTGCCATGGAGTCAGTTCCCATTCATAGCAACCCTGTATAGAGTTTCCAAGGTTGTAAATCTTTACAGGAGCAGAAAGCCTCACTGTTCTCCCTCAGAGCAGCTGGTAGATTCAAACAGCTGACCTTGTGGCTAACAGCCCAACTCGTAATCCACTATGCTACCAGGCTTCCCTAGGTGCACCTCAGAGGTAGGGAAAATCCAGCATTAGGTCTTCAAAACAGCTCCTGTAAGCAATAGGGGCTCCCAGGGAATGGCACACAGAATGCCAAGAGTCCCCTTAACGAGCCAAGGAGAGACCGTCAGGGAAGGGGCATGCTGGCTGCTGCTGGCTTCCAGCAAGACCCCCCACATGCAAATCCAGGGGACTGGGAGGAGGGTCCTAGTTTCCCCAACATTCTTCTTTTATTGATTATAAAATGAATGTGTACCCACTGTCAAATTTTATTTTCCAGAAAATACTAGTCAAAATTAACATCACTCACAACCCACACCCCAG
>NW_006408594.1:10896843-10899001 GCF_000296735.1 Chrysochloris asiatica
AAAACCCTATGCGGGGTCGCTATGAGTCAGAACTGACTCCACGGCACGTAACCATCACCATTGTAAATCTCAACTGCAAAATGGGAATGATCCCACCAATAATACAGAACAGATGTGAAGGTGGGTGGGCTAGGAGAGCAAGAGGCAAAAAATATATATATCCCCCCCCAAAAAAACTGTTTCTCTTACACAGTAGTATATCCTGAGCATATCCCCACATCGACAGAGAACTGCATCACGCAAGTACAAATGCTTCGTAATTTAAGAAATACACTCATGACAGATATTTAGATTAATCTTTCCTGGTGGCACTGTGGGTTAGGCATTGGCTTGACAACTGCAAAATCAGCAGCTTAAGCCCACCCACTGCTCCTAGGGAGAAAGTTGAGGCTGTCTGCTCCCATACAGATTTACAGTCTTGGAAACCCTATAAACGGTCACCTTGAGTGGGAATTCACTCTATGTAGGTGGGTTTTCCTTTCGTTAGAAACATTAGGAGCCCTGGTGGCACAGTGGTTAAGTACTTGGCTGCTAACCATAGGTCAGCAGTTCAAACCCACCAGCCACTCTCTGGGAGAACGTTATAGCAGCCCGCTTTAGTAAAGATTTACAGCCTGGAAAACCCTATGGGGCCGTTCTGCTCTGTACTACATAGGGTTGCTGTGAGTTGGGATCAACTTGACAGCTGGAGATTTGGTTTGGGTTTAGTAATAAACAGTACAACAATGGACTTCGTTGCCTAATTATTTCTTTGGACTGAATTTCTCTATGTGAGATGCTAGTCAAAGAAAGGTGCTGCACATTTTTGAGACTCTTGCTTATCAGGGCCAAACTGCCCTTTAGAAGGGCAGTTTTCTTATCAGCAGCCTGTGAACGTAAGAAATCCAACAACCTCCAAGGACCTTAGAATGTGAAAATGCATGAACTGGGTATCAGGATTTCCCCGTCCCTGTCTGCCAAGGCCACTGATACTACCTGGAAATCCCCAAGGGCATCAGCAAATGGAAGGCTGAAATAGTTGCTGGGAGTTTGGGAACAGATGGGAGGGGCTCCAGCTTCTTACAGACTAACCAGAAGAGGGGTGAGTGCTGGGGGACCCACATTAGGTTGGAGCTGGTCCAAACTTTGACTCCCTGGAAGTGTTCCTCGACAGGTGGAGGGCACATAGTGACAAGAAGAATGATGAATACCTACCTGGCCCCAGAAACCAATCACTGGCTTCCCTCCCCACTACAAGCTGTGTGACTCTGGAAAAAGACTTAAGCTCTCTGACCTCTCTTTTTCCACCTGATTTGTCTGGTCCTGCAGGTGAAATAGTCTTATTTCTGTGATCTCAGATAAGGCCAATGCAAAATGACCACCCCATCTTCATACTCCCTCTGCCACTAAGCCATCTGTCTTTCTTTGGTCTCACCATGAATTCCATACTTGGGTCCACAATCAACATCCATGGAAGCAGCAGTCAAGAAATCATTAGGCAAATCTGCTGCAAAAGATGTCTTTAAAGGGTTAAAGAACACCAAGGTCACTTTTAGGAGTAACACTTGATGCCTGTCCTAAACCATGGTATTTCCCGTCACCTCATAGACATGTGGAAGCTGGACAATGAAGAAGGAAAACTGGAGATGAATTGATGCATTTGACTTACGGTGTTGGAGAAGACCACCGACTAAACCCAGACTGTTTTGGAAGAAGTGCAGCCAAATTGCTCCTTGAAAGTGAGAATGATAGTGAGATTTCATCTCACACACGCTTTGGACATGTTATCGGGGGGACTAGCTCCTGGAGAAGGACATCATACTTGGTAAATAAGAGGGGCAGTGAAAAAGAGGATGACCCTCAATAAGATGGATTCACACCATGACTGCAACATGCTAACAATTGTTAAGTTGTTGCAGGACTGAACAATGTTTCATTGTTGTGTGTAGGAAAGGTTGTTGCAGGCCTGGACAATGTTTCTTTCTGTTGTGTGTAGGGGAGGATGTTGCAGGACTGAACAGTGTTTCCTTCTGTTGTAGGGGAGGATGTTTGTTGCAGGCCTGAACGGTGTTTCCTTCTGTTGTAGGGGAGGATGTTTGTTGCAGGACTGAACGGTGTTTCCTTCTGTTGTAGGGGAGGATGTTGCAGGACTGAACGGTGTTTCCTTCTGTTGTAGGGG
>NW_006408594.1:10899216-10901705 GCF_000296735.1 Chrysochloris asiatica
CCTTCTGTTGTAGGGGAGGATGTTGCAGGACTGAACGGTGTTTCCTTCTGTTGTAGGGGAGGATGTTGCAGGACTGAACGGTGTTTCCTTCTGTTATATGTAGGGTCACTGTGAGTCAGCATCTAACAACCACCACCTCCACAGAAGGTCACACACATCATTCTATTTTGACTTCCATTTTATTGTTTTATTAGTACTAATGATGCATTAATGGGTAGCAGGAGAGAGATCTTCATTAGAAAGTAAACAAGCCAGCTTTTCAAATTGTTTCAACTCAACATCTGTTGAGAGCCCCTAACCTCGCTCACCCACCTTCACATCTGTTCTGTATTATTGGTGGGATCCTTCCCATTTTTGCAGTTGAGATTTACAATGTTTTAATCCAGCTGATCCCATTAGTAAAAGTCAGAGGTGGGAATGAACCGTAAGTCTATTATGAGGGGGGTTCAAAAAGTTCATGGAACAATTCCATTCTCTTTCAAGACCATTTTTCCATGAACTTTTTGAAGCCCCAAGGTATGTGACTTGAAGCGCCCTGTCTTTCAAGCATCTTCCCAAACAAATCCTACAGAAGGATTTAAATGGTGCCAGTACACAGATCTTCATGCTCAGAAATATGAAGCTCTCCAGGACAGGGCTGAGGGTCAAGAAAGCGGGATGCCGTGGCTAAGATTGGTCATGCTTGTCTCAGGGCCCTTGTAGGCAATGAATGTGTCTCCCTCTAATTTCTGTTGTTAAGTGTGTAGGGTTTCCGAGATGGATTTGAACCTCCAATCTTGCAGTTGGCAGTCCGGTGCTGATCCTACAGTATCACACCAGGACTTCTAACTTCTACCAGCTATTAATGAGCAGTAAGACATTCGGTTAGTGGGTTACAAGTTCAAATCCTCCAGCCCTCCACAAGAGAAAGATGAGGCTTTCTGTTCCTATGAAGATTTACAGGCTTGGAAAACCTATAGAGGGTCGCTATGAGTTGGAACCAACTCCATGGCATACCACCACCACCACCACCACCACCACCACCACCACCACCACCATGAGACTTGGTTAGCAAAGTCTGCCTCCATCTGCAGCTTCGTCAATTCAATAAGCAAACAGTAAACATTTCCTTTCTTCCTTCCAAGAGCCAACATCTTTAGACTTGGGTCTCATATAGGTGTAAATGCACTTCTGTGACCCGCCACCCTATAAGCCATCCCCAGACTAAGCACCGCCTCTTGATACCAGGTACTTCCTGGCACCTGAAGGTCACTGGGTCTTGGTGATGCCAGGATTTGTATTCTCTGGGGCCTGTGCTCATCCCTCACAATCATGGTGCAGAAGCAAGGGGTCCCAACATCACAGTAATCAGGAAACAGCTCCGACTGACCCCAAAGACTGCCCCATCCTGAAAGTAAGAGGAGGCTGGCTGTCCTCGGTTCCCTGGTCCCAGAACTTGTCCCCAGGCTCAGATGTGCCAGGCCCACAGGTGGATACAGTGATGAATTAGCCAGGAATAGGAACACACGTGGAGTCCTGGTGTGGCGCTGTGGGTTAATGCGCTGGACTGCAAAGCTGCTTTGAACTGCAAGGTTGGCAGTTCAAGCTCACCAGCTGTTCCTAGGAAACCCTATACAGGGTCACTTTGGTAGGAACCGACACGACAGCACTTAACAACAACAACCACAATGAACACACACATGCACACAATAGCCCCCAGAGGAGAAAGCAGGAGATGCGGCTGAGATGCCATCGGTCATGTCCAGAGGCAGAGAGGCCTGGCCAGGACACAAGTCAGACTCAGTGCTCTTGCTGAGAAAGAAGAACATCTATCCGGCAACTTTGTGTGAATCAGAAAATCACCTTCTCTAAGTGTGTCCAGGAGTCCTGGTGTGGCATTTCGGGTTATGTGCTAGACCGCAAGGTCTGTTTGAATTGCAAGGTTGGAGGTTCAAACTCACCAGTCACTCCTTGGAAACCCTATATACAGAGTCACTAAAACTCGACGGCACTTAATAACAAGATATGCCCTACACTGCACACCAAAAATATACCCTCCAAGCCTGATTCTTTAGCTCCAGCAAAAAACAAGCTGATGGGTTTCCTAGGAAGCTGTGTGGCCAAATGGGCTTCTCGGAAAACAGACAGGTGACAAGAAGCACCCTGGGGTCCCTAAGCAGAAAGGAAACCAGGCAATAAGCGAACTATAAGGAACAAGGTTATAATGCAGGCTGCTTCAGAATCCCCCTTTCCTGTTTTCTGAACCTTTCAAAATCAAAAGGGTGGTGGGGTCTGAGGGCCCCTTGAGGGTACTTTCTATAGCCTCTGGTATCCAAGCAGAAGCAGGAGGGGCAGCCCCAAGCCATGGGGAGCCTTTCCTCCAAGGCCCCTGGGTAGGCTTGAACCAACCTTTGGGTTAGAAGTAGCACATTTAACCCTTTGCAAAATTCAGAGACACTCATGTATCACTGCCAAAACACAGTTAATAAAAGCAATTGCTGTGGAGTGGG
>NW_006408594.1:10904026-10923974 GCF_000296735.1 Chrysochloris asiatica
GGGGGGGGGGGTGCGTGGAGAGGAAGAAGGCAGTCAGACTGCGGTGAGACAGTAGCAGCCCAGCACACAGCTGGTCTCAAAGAACGACGCAGCTGGTGGTCGAGGACGAGGCAGAAATTGAGAACAGCCTTTGGAGTGTTTGGTCTCCCAGTGCGGCCCAGGCTAGGGCTGGAAAAGGCGACCACAGGTCTTGCCAAACATGGTGCTCTGCCCTGAAGTATCCTGAGATGTCTCTCTAAGCCTCTTTCCATCCCTCTAGCCCTGACCCCAGGAAGGTCAGCCTGCCCTCAGCCAGCATAGACCATGGTGGCTTCTTTCACCGCCTTGCTCTCTAGTGGAAATCACAAGAAAACAAAATTCCCCCAAGCAACTTGAAACCCTGTGACACTCCCCACCTCTGGCCAAATGGCCAGACCCACCTTCATCCCCCCACTTCCCTTGGGCTCACCTAGCCTTCGGCCCAGAGGCAGCCTCTGTGTTATTTATAACTGTGTCAAAGGAGAAGGAGGCAGGAAATAGGAAATTATGAAGGAGGGGGCAAGGAGGAACTCCTGGAGAGCGCCAGGGGCCGAGTGGCCCCCAGCGAGTTCTGACCCAGTCTGGATTCCTTTAGCCTCAGAGCCCCACCTGCCATTCCCCTGGAGGCCTGTCCCCTTCTCCAGCCCCAGGTGAAAGACCTTTCCCCCTGAGGCTCTTCTTCCTTGGTCTGCCTTTCCAACTGGAGATCATGGTGTGTGTGGGGGGGGTGGGGGAGGGGAAGAGCAGGAGGTCTGAACATGAGGGGGGAGAAAGGGCAGCCTTTCACTTCCGCCAGCCCCTCCTCCAGCTCCCACCCCACAGGATGAGGAACTGGAATGGCAGCCAGCCTGGAAAAGGCATTTGCTCTTCATTTCCTCTGCTCTTTCCTTTCCTCTCTTGTGTAAATATCCTGAAGACCAGGGCCTGGATGCCAGCCATTAAGGACCCAAGAGTTCTCATTCTCTGTGTTAAGAGACCAACCTCCCCCTCCCCCCAGAGGAGAGGCAACCCTAGGTGAACCACTCAGTCCAAGGGGCAGAGCCTCTTCTATACTAGCGTACTGCCCCCTACCACCTGTCTGTCACTGTGACGTCTCGTGGTGGTTTACACGCTGCTGCCATGCTGGAAGCGATGTCACTGGTATTTCAAACACCAGCAAGGTCACCCATGGAAAATAGGTTTCAGCAGAGCTTCCAGCTTCAAACAGACTAGGAAGAAAAGCCTGGCCATCAACTTCTGAAATTAACCAATGACAATTCTATGGCGCATGGCAGAATACTGTTCAATATAATGCTGGAAGATGAGCCCCCGAGGTTGAAAGGCACTCAGAATATACAGTAACCCCAACAATGGGCTCCAGCACACCAAAGGTCATAAAGATGGCATAGGACAGGTGGCATTTTGCTCTGTTGCCCATGGGGTGGCCATGACTGGATGGCTACTAACAACAGCATCATACTCCCCCCAGGATCCTGGCTAACTGACGATCTTCTGGCACAAACATGAATGTACCTCATGTCCTGCCTACGCTGGGTGTCCACCCTTCCTTTTCTCAGAGCCACATTCAAGGAGAGGGAATCTCAGTGGACTGTCTCACAAGTGGGTTTAGTCAAACTCTTCCTCCACCCAGACACCCAGCCAATCATTGAATTTGCAGAGCCTGCAACTTTCAGACAAGTTCAGGTGCAAGCAGTGTTTTCTGTTTGCTTTGTTGATCCAGTCATCATTACAGGCCCATCGATTCTCTAAGATAGCTGACTTCAAGGGGATCTCTGAACCCTTGAAATGTGTGTGCATAGATCTACTCAGATTCTCAAGGGGGGTCCTGTGTGTATAATGATTAAGAAGTGGGAACTAAGAGAAGAATACATCAGAGAGATGTGAACTGAGGCTAAGACGCGGGGGGGAACTAATGGTGGGACTGTACCCACACAGGCAATCTCCCTGGAAGCCCCCTACCATGCATTACCTTCTCTGCACAGTACACCTGTCCCCTGGATTTACAAGTCGTAAATTGCTCACCATCACACCAGCCACATTTTCCTTTCATCCAGCTCTATTGGTATAAACAAAATATCAGGGTTTAAAAGTCTGGGGTCTGCCCAGAACTGCACCAAGGAAGATTGTAAAACAAATCATGGGTACAGGACTGGTCCTAAATCTGACCAATTGTGTGGCAGCTCACATGGATGTAGTCATTTCTGTTTGGTGGTACCAGGTGAACCACCTCCCTGTGCAGTGCAGATGGCATTCCTTGTTTCGCCTTCCTCCTTTGCAGTACCATCACAGGCAAATGGTTCACTGAATCCTCACCTGGGCCATGTCTCACAAACTGAGTTTATGGGTGTTTCTAGAGCAAAACTGGGCCTTCAGCCAAATCAGTTTAGGAAACACTGGATTAAACAGAGTTAAATAAGATTCCTGGTGTGGCACTGTGGTATAATGTGTTGGACCTCAAGGTTGATTTGAATCAACCACTTCTCGGAAACCCATACAGGGTGACTATGAGTCGGAACCGACTCAGCGGCACTTAACAACAATAACAAGTAAGTCTTGTTGCACGATACTTCTCAGGACATTTCCTATAGCAATGCAAATGTAGTAAACTCACGGGGGCTGCTCACCACAAGGTTGGCAGTTCAAATCCACCAGCCACTCCACAGGAGAAAGATGAGGCTGCCGGCTCTCATAAAGAACTACAGCCTCATCAGAAACCCTATGGGGCAGTCCCACTCTACCCTACAATGTCACTAAGAGTTGAAACCAACTCAGTGGCAGTTGATTTTTTCCTCAACTTTTTTGGTAAAAAAAAACATTTCTTTAGAGAGGTACTAGAGCCATCACACCATAGGAAACACTGTTTTGGTCTTTCCACACAACACAAGGAAATTCTCTATCTTTCAGCACATCTCAGGACTGACACGATCTGGCAGTGTGGACTTCCAGCCAGGAAAACAACCTCAATTCTTCTGAGCCAAGCTGACAATCAGATAGCCTTTAGTGGGACCCGGGAGCTTGGTACCAGAGAATGGACGTGTCTGGTAGCATATCTGGAGACCCCTCATCTTAAGGCTGCAAGGGACTGGAATCACGTTCAAACCAGGTGCTGTTGAGTTGTTTCTGACCCATGGCAACCCCATGTGTGCCACAGCAGAACTGTGCTCCAAAGGGTTTGAAGTGGATGACATTTCAGAAACGGATCACCAGACCTTGGTCTGAGATGCTTCTGGATGGACTCGAACCTCCAACCTTGACATTAGCAGCCAAGCACTATAACTGTGTGCAAACCCATGGACTATTTAAAGTCTTCTAGGGAACACCTGAGTCTTGATGCTCATGCTGTTCTTAGGTGCCATTGAGTCAGTACTGACTCATAGACACCTTGTGCACAACAGAACGAAACAAACTGCACAATCATTGCTACGCTTGGTCCCATTGCTACTGCCATTGGGCCAATTCATCTCCTGAGAGTCTTCCTCTTTTTTCGCTGACCCTCCACTTTACCAAGCATGTCCTTCTCCAGTGACTGGTACCCTCCTGATACTATGTCTTAACTATGAGAGATGAAGTCTTACCATCCTGCCTTCCAAGGAGCACTCTAGCTGTACTTCTTCCCCAATGCAGATTGGTTTGTTCTATTGGTAGTCCATGGTACTTTCAATATTCTCCTCCAACACCATAATTCAAAGGCATCAATTCTTCTACTGTCTTCCTTATTCACTGTCCAACTTTCACATGCATACGAGGTTACTGAAAATATTATGGCTTGGGTCAGGTGCACCTTAGTCCTGAAACTGACATCTTTGTTCTTGAACACCTTTAAAAAGGTCTTGTGCAGCAGATTTGCCCAGTGCAATACATCATCTGGATTTCTTGACTGCTGACTCCATGAGTCTTGATGCTTGACCCGAGCAAAATGAAGTTTTTAACAACGTCAATCTTTTCTCCATTTATGGCCCTGGTGATAGAAACCTGAGTTTTGATAATAGAGCAAATGGAAGTGATCCCCATCTTTCTAGCCTGGTGGCATTGCAGGTAACAAAGCAGAGACAAGGAGAAAGCAAACTGGCATGTCTTTCCCTGGCATTCTAGCTGCCCGCTGTCATCCTGGCCAAAAAAAAAAAGTTGGCCACATGACAACAAAAGTAGGCAAGTAAAGGCAGGGAAATTCAAATAACTTAGACCTGAGGCTCCTTTTATACAGAGGACAGAGTGTTCCCGCAAAGGGCTCCCCAAGGGCCCATTTTCAGGACTCATTTATTCCTGTAGGACACCTGCATTACTGAGCACATACTAAGCATGATGGCCCGTGGTCAGGTAAACCCATCCACTTCCAGACAGCAGGGTTATTCTTAGTTTACTGATGTCTATTTCAGGAGTGTTAATCCTTTCTGCCTCCCCCCTGCAATTAGCTGCACATCACTTTCCAACTTGGTACACAGACCTCGCCCAACTGGGAAGGCAGAATGGACAAGTGTTCTGCTTCCCACCCTGCTTAGCCTGGCTAGGAATTTGGCCACAGGCACCCTTACCTCGTGGCTGGGGACAGCCTAGGAATCGGCCGAACCTGAGGAAAAGCACCCACCTGGCCTGGACACCTTCAGCCTGCTGTGGAGGAGTTCAGACCCTCCATGTGAGGCAGAAAGTGCTAGAAATCAAAGAGTATGAGCCAGGCAAAGGAGTGATGGTTTCAGACCTAGACCTGGAAGCTGATGTACCAGCTTCAGGACATAGATCTGCCTTTAGGCATCTCTGGGAGCTTGACCATACATGATTCATGATCAAGAGTTAGGACTTCAGAGTGAGGCAGCCTGGGCTCCCCCAGCTACCGACTGCATATTAAAAGCAAGTTACTTAGCCTCTCGGTCTCAGTTTTCTCATCTGTAAAGTAGGTCTTGATAATAGTTTATAACTTGCATATTTATCGTAAGTAATAGATGATAAACATTCTTAGAATGTTAGTGTTAGGTGCTATCGAGTCAAATTTGACTCATGGTGACCCCAATGACAGAGTAAAACTACTCCATAAGGTTTTCTTGGCTGTAATCTACTAGGAAGCAAATCACCAGGTCTTTCTTTCTCCTGTTGTTGTTGTTGTTATGTGCCATGGAGTTGGTTCCGACTCATAGTGACTCTGCACGGGGTTTCCAAGGCTGTAAATCTTTACGGGAGCAGAGAGCCTCGTCTTTCTCCTGCGGAACAGCTGGTAGTTTTGAACTGCTGACCGTGAGATTAGCAGCCCGATTCGTAACCACTACGCTACCAGAGCTCCTTGGAGTAGCTGAGTTGAAATCACCAGTCTTTTGGTTAGCAGCTGGGTTTCTCTGTTCTTACAATGGTTCTTCAAAAACATTTGTTATTGTTGTCGTCATTGAGTTGTGTCTGTGCACAACAGAACAAAACACCATCTGGTCTTGTACCACCCTCACAATTGTTATGTTTGAGCTTATGTTGCTGCCCGTGTCTCTCAATCCACCTCCTCGGGGGTCTTCCTCTTTTTCGCTAACCCTCCACTTTAACAAGTATGATATCCTTCTCCAGGGACTGGTCGGTCCCTCCTGATATATGCCCAAAGTACCTGAGAAAAGTCTTGCCACCCTAGTATCTAAGGGCATTCTGCTATATTTCCTCTCAGACATATTTGTTGTCCAGACCTGGTGCTTTCAACATTCCTTGCCAACACCATAGTTCAAATGCATTGATTCTTCTCCAGTCTTCCTTATTCATTGTCCAGCTTTCACACTGGATATGAGACACCATTGAAAATAGCATGGCTTCAGCCAGGCGCACCTTAGTCCTCAGAGCGACATCTTTGCTCTCAAACACTTGGAAGAGAGGTCTTTTGCAGTAGATGTGGCTGATGTAACATAACACATCACTGGATTTCCTGACTACTTCTTCCCTCCCTGTGCATTGGTGGGCTCTTGATGATGTCAGCCTTTTCTCTAATTATCTGATGTTGCTTAATGATCCCATTGGGAGGATTTTCATTTTTTAAAAATTGAATCGTATGTAATCCATACAGAAGACTGTATTCTTTGATCTTCATCAGTAAGTGCTTAAAGTCCTCTTTGCTTTCAGTAAGCAAGGAATAAACATTAGCTGCTTTTATATTTAATTCCTCTAAGCCTCAGTTTCTTCTTCTGAAAGTAGAAATGAACACCTACCATACCTGATAGTTTTCAGAGTTTAGGAGTTAATTCATGAAAAGCTCTTGATATATAAAATTGACTTAATAAATGTTGTTGTTGTTATGTGCCGTGGAGCCCGGTTAGATTTCATCAGATCTTTTCAGTTTCCTATTCTAGTTCCAATAGTGAAGTTGGCCCAGGATCGGGCAGTGTTTCGTTCTGCTATGCATAAGGTCGCTATAATGGGTCAGTTCCGACTCAATGGCACCTAACAACAACAATTCTCGTTCCAGCTCTTAGTCCAAATGGCTCCACTGTCTGGGCCTCAGTTCCCATTTGCCAAGTGAGAGCAGTGGCTCTGGTAGCTTCCTCAGAGGACCAGCATGGTCAGAGAGTCACATGCAGCAAAGCTAAGCCAGCAAACCTCAGAGCCTGGGTGGGCCCCAAAGCACCCCAAAGTCTCCCCATATCCCTGTGTGCAGCTCATAAAGCGAGAGAAGGGGGAAAGATGCTTCGATTCACAGATAAGCAACCCTGGCAATGTAGTGGTTAAAGCAGAAGATCAGGGGTTCAAACACACCAGCCACTCTGCAGGAGAAAGGCATGCGTCTGCAAAGATTTATTATAGCCTTGGAAATCCTATGGAACAGTATGCTCTGTCCTGTGTTGTTGTTGTTAAGTGTTGTCAAGTCAGTTTCGACTCACAGTGACCCTGTATAGGGTTTCTGAGTAGCTAGTGGGTTTGAACTGCCCACCTTGCAGTTAGCAGTTCAGTGCTTATCCTACAGCACCACACCAAGACTCCATATATTAAGTTATATCAAATATATTATTGCTATTGTGGTGAAGTGCCCTTGAGTTGATTCTGACTTTTAGCAACCTGGTATGGAGTTTCCAAGGCTGTAAATCTTTGTGGGAGCAGAAAGCCTCAATTTTCTTCCATTAAATATATATTAAAATTAATTTTATTGAGTCCCTGGGTGGTAGAAAGAGTTAAGTATTCAACTACTAGTCAAAAGGTTGGCAGTTTGAACCCACCCAAAGGAACATCGGGAGACAAGCCTGGCTATCTGTTTCCAAAAAGTGACAGCCTGGAAAAACCTCCTCTGCACATGTGGGGTCCCTGTGAGTCTGAGTTAACCAGCAAGAACAACAAAGGACATTTTCAATGACGTGTGGAACTTACATTTGTGGCTGATGAGAGATTTCCACTGGACAGTGCCAAGCTGGGCCTTTCTGTGCCCCCCTCCCCACCCCCATCAGTCACCAGAAAAGAAACTTCTCTAAGGGATACCAGGAGGAATTTGAACTATTTGGGGCTAACATTTTTAAACAAAATGAAACGCAGATGTTAACTATCCAGGTGGGACATTAAATTTGAGGAGCCTCCAGGAATCTCCTCTGGCTTAAAGGAGCCCTGGATAAATAAAATCCATCAAACTGCCAAAGCATCCCACGATGGTAGTACACTCGTCAGCACCTGTGGCCCTAAATCTTCACCCTGGTTTTCTAAGCCATCTCTTGTCTTTCCTGTTAGGAAAGGATGAGCAATGCCTTTTGTTTTATTTCCCAAGTTCCTCAGCACTGTTAAATACACTCCCTTAGCTGCTTTTTAAAACCCCTTTCCTCACTGAGGGATGTCAGTGCCCGATGTGTAAAAAACAAAGTCTTCTCTCTCTTTCTCTAACACACATACAGCTCGATACACTATGGACACGAAAGCTGGGGATGTTATCTCTCTCAAATGTCCTCATTCGGTCAAGATTCAGTGTAGACCTATCGTCTTCCATTCAGGAGTTGTTATTAAGTGCCGTCGAGTTGGTTCCAACCCATAGCGACCCTGTGTAGGGTTTCCGTAGAGCAGCTACTGAGCTTGAACCAATGACCTTGCAGTTCAAAGGAGACCCAAGTTCAATTGCCAGGCATGGTACCATCTCTGTGTCAGGGGAGGCTTGCCTGCTGTTATGATGTTGAATGGTTTCAGCAGAGCTTCCAGACAAAGATGTAGTAGGGAGAAAGGCCTGGCAGTCTCCTTCCTGGAAATGAGACAGTGAAATCGCTATGGGTCTCACTAGTCTGATCCCGTTGTGCAGTGGGTCGCCATGAGTTGGGAACTGATTTGACATCAGCTTACAACACCAACACCACGTGTGTCAGACAACGTGCTGGTAAAGCTTAGCTGCCATACTCCAGCTGGCCCGCTCTCTAGAGGAGGCAGTAATGATAAGTGAAAATATGATGGCAGACATTTATCAAGGCCTTACTACACGCCAGGCAATGGGCCAAGACAACTCCCATTATCTCTACGAAGTCTCCTACAATCCCATGAGGCTAAATGGGCTATCGCACATTCTGTTTATGCAGATAAGAAAAAGTTGAGAAAGACCAACTTGCTCCAGGTCATACAGCTAACACTATGGAACTGAAGTTCAAACTAGGGAGTCTTACTTGTTGTTGTTAAGTTCCATCGAGTCGGGTCCCACTCATAGCGACCCTGTATAGGGTTTCTGAGGATTGGCTGGTGAGCTTGAACTTCCTACCTTGTGATTCAAACTGTCCTTGCAGTCCAGAGCATTAACATGCTGTGCCACACGCCAGGACTCCTCAGAAAATGATAAAAGGGCAGCAATAAACACATGGGTAATGCTCTCCAGGGTCATGGAGGACAGGGTTCATCACTTTGCCCAAAAAAAGGTGTGGTTTGATTTACTCAGAGCTGCATGCTGATGTTAAGTACTGCTGTCGAGTGGGTTCCGACCCATAGCGACCCTGTAGGAGCAGCTGCTGAGCTTGAACCTCCAACCTTCAAAACGGCTTTCCAGTCCAGAGCATTAACCCGCAGTACCACACCAGGACTCCCCTAGAGCTCCTAGAACCAACCCCCGAAAAATCCAAAAGAGCATTAAGAGTCCGGACCACTGAACTAACTGGTGACCTGTGGACCTGAAGCTGGCTCGTAGACATGTTCTTTTGGCCCAAATATGTCAGTTTCTGTTTTTTAATTACATCAGCATTTAAATATCCGTTTCATGTGAAATATTTCAATTTCTAGCATACCCTGAGACCCAAAATATGGCAACACAGAACCCACATTCTGATGGACTGGCACTAGACATGGACTCTCCAATTCTCCACAAACTCTCTATTGTCCCCCCAAGGACAAGGGGGAGTGGCCATTCTCATCACATTTGCTGACTGTTCTGTTGTCTGTCTTACAGTAGTAACAAAGTAATACTTAGAGTATCACATGAGTTTTCTAGAGCTGCCATAAACAAATCACCACAAATTGGTGACTTATAAGAACAGAAATTTATTCTCTAACAGTTCTGGAGGCTAGGAGTCCAAAACTAGGGTGTCAGGCATGTGAGTTCCTTTTGGGGGCTCTAAGACAGAATCCATTTTATGTCTCTCTTGTAGCTTCTCTGACGCAGGCGACCCTTGGCATTCCTTGGGATAGAGAGGCATCTTTATGTGGCTTTCTTCCTCTGTATGTCATTCTTTGGGTCTTGTCTCTCTTTTTATGAGGATTCTACTCATAGTGGACTATGACCCATCCTAGTCTAGTATGGACTCCTGGTGTGGCACTGTAGAATCACCACTGGACTTTGAACCACAAGGTTGGCAGTTCAAACCCACCAGCTGCTACAGGGTTGCTATGGGTCAGAACCAACTCGGTGGCATTTTACAACAAGTCTAGTATAACTTCAGTATCTTCTAACTGACATTATCTTTGAACACCCTACTTCCAAAGTCACATTCATAGGTTACAAGGGTTTGGACTTCCACATATATTTTGGGGGAACATAATTCATCCCAGGGATACGCACAGGTTTCAAGGTTCATTTGAACCTAAGGTTGGCGGTTCAAACTCACCAGTCATTCCTCGGAAACCCTATACTGGGTCTCTATGAGGTGGGATCAACTCAGCAGCACTTAATAACAACAATTCAGCCCATTAAACTATCAATGTTTCCATCCAAAGTAGAAAAACCAGAAACAGGAGAACCAGGTATTTCTTGGTGCTAGTGAGTAACCTCCCAATACGCTTAGTATGCCAGCATCCGGCTTCTCTGTCTGGCCCCTTAGGCATTTAGGTTTGAGACCCAATCTAGATGACAAATGAAGAAACCCAGAGCAAGAGAGTATCAGTCAAAGAAGGAACCAGAACCCACATGTGTTCCCCATTGCTCCCATCTATATCCCGGAGAACCAGCAGGGATGCAGGAATTCTCTTGCATCTCTCAGTCCTTCAAGTGTCCCCATGTGTCAGAAGGTTATAGCCACTGGATCACTGGGTGCCTATGAGCTGTCTCTGGAGAAGGGAGTGAATGGTTATTGTCCAACAGGGCACACAGGTTTAGTCTGGGTCTCCCAAACCCCAGTCTTCTTCCCGTGAACAAACATGTCATCAGAACATTCACATCTTAATTAAAGATCTTCATCGGATCTGGTCTTCCCTGAGCGGAGTCTTCTCAGCTACGAGAAATAACTGGTCATGTTTTCTGGAGAAGGGACTACTCAGGTATAGAGTGGAAAAGGTAGGCTTTGTTTTCACAGGTATTGAGTCGCAATCCCATTCTCTTGCCCATCAGCTTCTGCCAGGGGTGTTATGTGGTTCAAATCATTTTTGTCAAGCCCTCCTACAATCAGTGGCAGACACTGAAGTGACCTTGATCCTCGACTCTAGCATCTGCAGGGCTGCTATCTGTCTGACAAGCCAGCTTTGCTGCAACAGGAAGTGTGGTGGTCAAATCTGTCATCAGACAGTATTTCAGCTCATTAGAGGTTTTGTTCAGTGGAAGTCCTCATCCGCATTTACAACCACAGAAACCCTGGCTCTTTATCTTAATGATACTCCTAAAGACGTTATCTTCTAAAGGGCAGCATGGATAGATTTAGGCACTCAGTTATTCCACTCAACCGAAAAGCCCCCTTCCAAGGGAACTTAGAGTCAGAAATACTTTAACACATAGCAGGTATCCAGTAAAATATAGATTCCTCTAAGTACAGGTGAATAGCATATATGAAGCACATATATGAAGTCAGTCCTGCTGTTTTGCATGTAAGAGACTGAAGCCCACAGAGGTTGACACTGGTAAGGTTATTCTAGGGTCAAGGAGTGACCCAGGACTAGAACCCAAGTCTCAAGGCTCCAAATCAATGCTCTCTCCTCCCCGCTATCTCTCAGCCCTGGGGAAAAGAGGAGCAGGGATACTGAATTCAAGTCCAGATTCCGTATCATCAGTCCATTTCCCTGGCCCTTCCTTTAGCTATCCCAGCACCTTCTACCTCTGCCTAGCAAAGCAGGCACACTGAAGCAGTCCAAAGAAAGGAATGACAGCTCCAGGTCTTCAAAACGAGTACTGGAGACTTGGCCTCAGAAGACGTGGGTTTGAATCCCAATTCCATGTATGGGCTGTGTGACCATCAATACACCCATTAAATGAGAAGGATTCCACCCCTCAGGTTCCTCCCCATCCTGCTTTCTCATTAGGTGGTATGATCATCAAATGAGATCAAGTGGATATCAGACTCTAAAGTACGATGGTGGTGCTAGTGTGCTGGGGAGTCGGTTCTGTATGGGGTTTCTAAGGTTGTAAATCTTTACAGGAGCAGAAAGCCTCATCTTTCTCCCACGGATCCACTGGTACTTTTGAACTAGCTGACCTTGACATTAGCAGCCTGACTCATAACCACTACGCTACTGACCCTGCAGTCCAGCACATTAACCCACAGCACCACACCAGGACTCCTCAGAAAATGAACTCCTTTCTCTAATGTATGTTGACGTTGTTAAGTGCCATTAAGTTGGTTCCGACCCATAGCGACCATGTATAGGGTTTCTAAGGAGCAGCTGGTGAGCTTGAACTGCCGACCTTGCAGTTCCAATGACTTTACAGTCTGGTGCATTAACCCACAGCGCCACACCAGGACCCCCTCTAAAGTATGTTGCTGTTGTTGTTAAGTGCCGTCAAGTCGATTCCGACCCATAGTGACCCTGTACAGGGTTTCCAAGGCTGCAAATCTTGACGGGAGTAGAAAGCCCCATCTTTCTCCTGCGAAGCGGCTGGTAGTTTCAAACCGCTGACCTTAAGGTTCGCAGCCCAATTCGTAACCACTACACTACCAGAGCTCCTTCTCTAAAGTATAGAGTCATGAAAAAATTGAGAAGGGAGGGTGCTGTTAGTTTCTCTGTCCTGTGGATAAACAGGACAGCATCAGGCATGAGTGTGAAGAAAAACATGATTCTGAAACAGCTTTCTGTATGTGACCCCGGAAAAGGTCACCTCACCCTACGACCCCGTTTTCCAGATTTAAAATAAAGTGATAACACATTCCTTGTCCTATGACAATAAACCAGTCACTGTTGAGTGGATTCCGATGCATGGTGACCCTATGTGTGTCAGAATAGACTTGGACCCCATAGAGTTTCAGTGGCTGAATCTTTGGAAATAGATAGGCAGGACTTTCTCCCAAGGGGCCTCTGGGTGGACACAAACCTAGCAGCCAGCTGCCTTAACCATTTGCACCTCCCAGGGGGACTCTGTAAAAATGGAGTAGCCATGAGTTGGAATTGACTAGCTAGCAATTAACAAAAATAGCAATTACTAAATACACCCATTTACTGTGCTTTTACCATGTGACCAGAGCTCTGTGCTCAATGCTTTCCGAGAATTATCCTATTTTATTCGCTTACCAACACAGCGTGGTGCGCACTATCATCTCACCGTATTTTACAGATGAGAAAACGGGGTCCAGACAACCTGCCCAAAGTTATGAGCAGCCAAGCTGACAAGACTTAGGCTTTTCCCAACAAGGACGCTACAAGTCTATTCATGCTGAGGGTAAAAGGCTAGTTCCGAAGAGAACTATTCCTAACTCAGGAAGGGCGGCACTGCAGCCAAACACAGTGCTCCTTCTCTGTCCATTTCTGAATGAAACCATCCCTCTTCAAGAGGCAGCTGGGCTATCCGATGCCAGGCGCCCTCATTCCAAGAAGGATCAAAGTTGTGCACTGGGGGATGGGAAATTGCTGTGTAATATGGAAGATCTCTGGTTCCGGAATGGTTCTCAGAGCCTTCCCCTCCACCCCTTCCTACTCCCCCAACCACCCGCTGAACTTTACCTTGGGTTTCCTGAAGCCAAGTCTTACAGCTTTCCTTCCCTTCCCCACCCCCATAAAGAGCCAGGTGGCCGCAGGCCTGGGAATACTTAAAGTCATTGGTCTTGAGCCGTGAATGCCACGGTTAGATGATAAGGTTTAAGTGAACATAAATCAGAAGTGGGTGTTGGGTAGCATGGACGGGCCTTCTGAAACAGCTGAGCTTTACCAGGTTCACAGGTGGTCCCGGTGGGAAGGAGGAGGCCACTCCCCCCTCTTGCTGTTGTAAAGTGCTGTCCAGTTGGTTCTGACCCATAGAGACCCTGTATATGATTTCCAAGGAACAACTGGTGAGCTTGAACTGCAGGCCTTGCAGTTCAAACAGACTTTGCAGTCCAGTGCATTAACCCACAGCACCACCCCAGGACTCCACTCCTCGTCTAGACCAAAAAAGACCTCTGGGATTGATCTCTCATAGCCTCCCCTCAAACCCTATTTAGTAAGTCCCTTCAGTTAGAGCAACCGCTTGTTTGCTTCAGCCTGGCTGAGGTGAATACAGGAAAACCAGTACCTGAACCCATGTAATCAATAGGGACAGGAGATTGCAGCTCAATGGGGAAGGATGCTCTGCTTGCCACCCCCATTCTGTGGATAACACAGAAAGATGGCAGGCAGCCAGTCATGACACAGGAACTGTCCACTAAGAGAAGAGGGGATGACCCCACAGGAACAAAACAACCTTTCTACAGAGAAGAAATCCAGTAACTTACCAAGGGGACCATGAGCTAATCGCATCACTTCAAAAAGCCAACCCAAACCATATCATCACTCAGTAACCCATGCGAAAGCTTCCTGAGCTTGTGACAATGCCAAGTTTCCTGGCTTCAAGTAATTTGTGTAGTACTAGCGGATTATGTCAGACTAAAGATTGGCTAGAGCTGGCGGATACAGATGGACTTTAGTTTTTGGGGTTTTTTTAATGGAAAAAGAAGTAGTGAACACTAAAGCACATGAAGTGTTGATGGATACTTTTTCCAAACATGGGATCCACTGAGAGGGGGAAAACAATAATAAAAAATAGCCCTTGGTGTTGACAAGGTTGGAGGCTGCTGATTCAATGGATTAAGATTCAGAAATTGGTTGTGAGGCTTGGTTTTGTTGGGATCCAGAGCTGACTATGTAGTACTAAAATTGGGAGCAGCAAGGAAAGTTGGCGCCAGAGAGACTGACTCTGAAGAAAATCAGACAAGAATACTGAAGGGAACCCCGACAATGGGGAGTCAAAAGATGAATGTGAGGAAATTGTCAAACTAGTAGAATATTCCCCAAAGCCCTTAGTCTGTACAAGAGGCTGGACAGGAACACAGTTTTTAGAAATAAACCAGTTGTGAGTTTCAGCTCATCCATTTCTTAGCAGTGTGATCTTGGGTAGTGACTTTACCTCCGGGATCCTCAGTTTGGTCATTAGCCATTTGATGGTTAGTCTCTAGATCATGAGGAGATTTGATTGTGAAGAAACAGAACAAGGAATGTACAGTCAGTGCCTTGAGCACAGTAATGTCACCTCAATGAATGGTAGGTCATTTGGGGTGACCCCTGATGGGGTAGCTTTTCAAATTTATTTTTTCTCCTGGAGGGTGGTAGAATGTCATATCCACTTCTGACCCTGTCCACCTGAAAAGTATATACAGGCCCCTGGCTAATACATTATTCTGGGTCTCTCCCAGTTCAGGGATGACCCCTTTCTGGAAATTTCCCACACAGCTTGAGAGAATTCAGCTTTTACTAGAGATATTTTCTTTTGAAAAACATGTTGAAGATTAGGCCAATGTCTGACTATTCTTCAGTGCCACTATCAGGGAGTAGGAAGGGAAACAGCGCCAGCTGAGATTTCAAAAATGAGATGTTAACGAGGAATGTTCAGAACCAAGGGGAGAACTGTACAATGACCCAGAGAGAGAGAATATGAAAGACTGGAGTGAGAAGAATTCGGTGAACAGGTGGGCATATCAGTACCGTATGGTTCATGTAAACATTATTCGATGACCCTTTATTCCAAGAGTCCTGCGGGACTGATGAAGGATTTCAGTAGGAGAGTGACACTCTGTCTGAAATCAGCCTTTCCTGCTCCCTAGTGAGATCCCTGAGTCTTTCTTGGCTGGGCCCTACCCTGTCTCCGTCTCAGCAGCCTGTCTCAGTCTGCACAGTTGTAGCACCATGCTTATCCAAGCACAATCAGAATGCAAGAGTAAGGGAGTGGAGGGACACAGAGATGAGTCCCCTCACTGCCACCATGAACCTGACCAGGACCAGCCAGCTAGGAGACTTCTTCGAGTCAGCAAACAAAATCCAGTGGGGCACGGTGAGTCCATCAAATCCAGCCATGTATTGCTTCTAAACTGGGTGCCTGCGAAAGCCCAAAGTCCCATGAATTCAGAGTGGTACAAGGCCCACTTGCATACTCTGAAAGCACAAAAATAAAACTATCTTCAACTGAATTTCTCCATAACCTTCAGTAAGTCAAGGGCCATAGCTTTCTTGGCATTTAAGAATCTCTGTCCTTATAAGAACACAGATTAGCTTGGCCTAAGTGGACCCAATTTTGTTCCCTTACAAAGGGCCAAAAGGGTAAAGAGGGAAGAAAAAAAAAAAAAAAAACTAGAAAGGCAAACGAAATTATAAATAGTTTTCCCATTTGAGGGATGCATTGGAAGTATCCCAGGGGCAGAGAGCTCAAGCTTCTTCCATTCCTATAAATCACACACCCAAAAAGAACTACTTTAGCATAACCACTCTGGAGGGAAAATTGGCAGGCGTTATTAAAATGTTAACTGTACACCAAGTGTCCAGTCATCTGTTTGCATGTTTGCACACAGAAGCACTTGTACATGCCAACAGGACTATTTTTTGTTGTATCTTTACCACGAAACCTGGTAAGAGCCTAAATACCATCGTCCATAGGAGATTGATTAGATAAATGATGGTAGACTGAGAGGGAGGAGTCCTGCTGTCACAAACAGCTAAATGCTCAGCTGCTAACTGAATGGTTAGAGGTTCAAATCCACATAGTGGCTCCATGGGGAAAAGCCTCAGTAATTAAGGTAATTAAAGATTATAGCCAAGAAAACTCTATGGAGCAGTTTTATTCTGTCCCATGGGGTCAGTGAGTAGAAATCGACCTAATGGCACCTAACCATGGTATACTAAGAAGAATATTATAATGTTATATAATATATAGTATGTTATTATTGTTAGGTGCCATCGGGTCAGTTCCAACTCATGGTACCCCTGTAGAGGGTTTCTGAAGCTGTAAATCTTTAGGGGAACAGAAAGCCTCATCTTTCTCCTGCAGAGCACCTAGTTGGTTTGAACTGTGGACCTTAGGGTTAGAAGTCCAGTGCTTATCCTATACCAACAGCACTCCTAAATATATAGAATAGTACTTGAATGTATCTTAGAGTCAGGCTGTTGCTATTAAGTATCAACAAGTCGGTTCCAACTCACAGAGACCCTGTACAGGGTTTCTCAAGCTTTTAAAAAAATCTTTGCAGGAGCAGAAGGCCTCATCTTTTTCCCGTGGAGCGGCTGGTAGGCTCGAACCATGGGCCTTGTGTTTTGCAGTCCACTGCTTACCCAGTGCAGCTACTGTACTCTAGCAGATCCAGGCTGTAGGGATTTAAACTTTGGCTCTGTTCTTTACCAGCTCTACAACCTTGAGCAAGTTACTTAATTTTTCTAGTCCTCAGCTTCCTCATCTGTTTTATAGGACTTTTAAGGGAATTCAATTAGTTAGTGCATGTACATTGGTTAGAATAGTACCTAGCACGTAGTAACCACTTGATAATTTAAGAGCTTTAAAAAATGATAACTACATGAAATACTCTATGTATACCTACTCCTCATTTACCAACTATCTGGTTAGCTACCATTTTGCATTTATGACAATAGTAAAAAACCATTACTACCTATTTTGTGTATTAATGAGGTATGCCTGGCATGAGTGAGTGCTGAGAAGCAAGGTAAGAGTGGCATCGGCTGGCAGGGTTCTGGGTACGTGTTAACTGGCTGCTCATGACTTTCAGTGGCTTGGCAGTTAGGCAATGATGAAACTTGTCAGCTGTCCATGACGTAGGTACTCTCCGGTGCGTGATGTCTTATGGTCAACCTCCACCTTCACAGAACATTAATTTTTGCACAATGAGCCTGTCATTGGAACCTAACCTTTGTCAATAAGTAAGGAGTATTGTTGTGAAGTGGTCCTGGTGTGGTGCTGTGGGCTAATGCACTGGACTGCAAAGTCGTTTGAATCACAAGGTCAGTGGTTCAAGCTCACCAGCCGCTCCTTGGAAACCCTATTCAGGGTTGCTATCGGTCGAAACCGACTCAACAGCACTTAAAAGCAACAACATTGTTGTTAAATGTCATTGAGTCTGTTCCAACCCATAGTGACCCTGCATAGGATTTCTGAGGAGCAGATGATGGGTTTGAACCACTGACCTTGCAGTTCAAACTGACCTTACAGTCCAGCGCATTATCCTACAGTGCCACACCAGGACTCCAAGTAAGGAGTGGTGGTTGTTGTTGTTGTTGTTGTCAGGTGCCATCGAGTCGGAACCGACTCATAGCGACCCCATGCACAGCAGAACGAAACAATGTCCAATCCCGGGCCAACCTCACTACCACTGCCACACTTGACGCCATCAATGATGCCACCTGGCTGATCCATCTCATTGAGGGTCTTCCTCTTTTTCTCTGACCCTCCATCTTACCCAGCATGACATCCTTCTCCAGCAACTGTTCCCTCCGGACAATATGTCCAAAGTATGAGAGACGAAGCTTAGCCATCCTGGCCTCCAAGGAGCACTCTGGCTGCACTTCTTCCAAAACAGATCTATTGGTTCTTTTGGCAGTCCATGGCACTTTTAGTATTCTCCTCCAACACCACAACTCAAAGGCATCAATTCTTCTACCACCTTCCTTATTCACTGTCCAGCTTTCGCATTCATATGAGGTTATTGAAAATACCATAAGGAGTGGTGGTGGTGGTAATGTGCTGCGGAGTAGGTTCCAACTCACAGAGACCCTGTATATGGTTTCTGAGGCTGTAAATCTTTATGGGAGCAGAAAGCCTCATCTTTGTCCCATAGAACCACTGGTAGTTTTGAACTGCTGACCTTGAGGTTAGCAGCTCGATTCATAGCCACAATGCTACCAGAGCTCCTTCATATACAAAGAATGAAGTTTATCTATATGTCTACTAAGAAAGATCGGCAATATGCATCTTTGAATGAAAAAAAGCAGAATACTAGATGTCAACTATTTATAGTGTTCTACTACTGATATTTTAATAGAAAAAAGGACTATAAAATTTCCCTAGGTACCCATGTTTGTAAATGCACAAGGAAGAAAGCATCTGGAAAAGGGACCAGAATCTGAAGTAATGATAAAGAAGGACTTTGTCTTTTTATTATCAGATAGACAAATAATAAATAATGATGACAGACAGATAAATAGATTGAGTCCCACAGACTTCCATGTACATATATAGAGAATGTATTCATATAATACTTGTAACTTTAAAACTTAAAGGACTGAGGCAGTATAAATTACTATTCCCCTTGGGACAAGTAGTTGACACTGCTCACTCAAGGGTTGGAAGTTCAAATCTACCCAGATATCTCAGAAGAAAAACCTGTGATACACTTCAGATAAACCAGCCATTGGGACCCCAACGGAACATGGTTCTACTATGATATACGTGGGGGTCACCTTGAGCTAGAATTTGATGAGTTAGAATTTGATTTGATTGCAGTGGGTTTGGGTTTGGTTGTTGTTGTTATTTCATAAATGAGAAAACTAAAGTTTAAAGATAACCAATAACGGGCCTAAGAGCACACAGCCAGAAAACACACAGAGAATCGGAGCCCAGCTCTCCCTGCCCTCATCCCCCTATCTCTTGAGGCTCTCCAAAAGTGTACTATACAAAGGCTAGGAGTAGGGGTCTCCTTGTCCCTAACCCCTGCAATGGTAATAGTTTTGTTTTTAATTAATGAACCTGTTGGAAAGAACCATTCAGCAGTTCATCTACTGAATGATTCCTGATGCTCCTACAAAACAAACAAAAACCCAACGGCCATGTTTCCAGCCTTTCTACCCGATGAGAATGAATCAGACACAAAACTGATGTTATCCAAGTACTTCCTTCTCCAGCCAGATTCTGTCTCCTGGATCCCTCCCTGAGACAAGGTGCTTCTTCTTTTTAAATTTTTATTTTGGCCCAAGGGTTCCAAAGGTCCCTTCAAATTCTAATTTAAAAACAAACAAGCAAAAAACCCACTGCTATTGAGTCCATTCTGACTCACAGTGACCCTACATAGTGCTTCTGAGACTAAATATTTACTGGAGCAGACAGGAGCTGCTAATGGGTTTGAACCGCCAGTATTGTGGTTAGCAGTCCAGTGCTTATCCTACAGCACCACCAGGGCCCCTTTCAAATAGTAATTGTTGTTGTTAGGTGCCATTGAGTAGGTACCGACCCATAGCGACCTTATGCACAGCAGAACAAAACACTGCCCGATCCTGGGCCAACCTCACTAGTGAGTCCATTGATACTGCCACCTGGCCAATCCATCTCATTGGGGGTCTTCCTCTTTTTCTCTGACCCTACACCTGACCAAATATGACATCCTTCTTCAGC
>NW_006408594.1:10925236-10942242 GCF_000296735.1 Chrysochloris asiatica
GAAATGGTTGAACATTAACCATTTCCTTTTGGTACAATGACTCTGTGTATTCCTTCCATCTTCTCTTGATGCATTCTGCATCATTCAGTAATTTGCCCAGAGAATCCTTCAATAACAAAAGTCGAGTCTTGAATTTTTTCTTCAGTTTCCCCAGCTTGAGAAATGCTGAGCGTGTTCTTCCTTTTTGGTTTTCTGATTCCAGGTATTTACACATTTTGTTGTAATATTTGGCTTTATCTTTTCGAGCTGATCATTGAAATTTTCTGTTCAGCTCATGGACCTCGTCATTTCCTCTATTTGCTTTAGCATCTCTGTGCTGGAGAGCAAGTTTCAGTGTCTCTATTGACATCCATTTTGACCTTTACCTTCTTTCTTGTCTGCTCAATGACTTTTTGCTTTCTTCGTGTATGATGTTCTTGATGTCATCCCACAACTCTTCTGGTCTTTGGTCTTTAATTCTAATAGTCAAACCCAATTTCCCTTAAGTTGTTTCTAACTCATGGTAACTCCATGAGTGTCAGAGTAGAACTAGGCTCACATGAGGTTTTCAATGGTTTAGATCATTCAGAAGGACATCGCCAGGTCTTTCTTCCAAGGTGTCTCTGGGTAGATTCAAACAGCTGACCTATTGGTTAGCAATCAAGCACTTTAACCATGTGCTTATCCAGGGATTTCTTCTCATAGAGAGCATTAGAAAGAGTCCTTTCCTTTTCTCTATTCATACTCTAAAACACAAACTGAATCCTCTCTGTTAGGATGGTGTTGAATGAAAATCTCTGGCTTCATGCCTGCCTTCATATCATGCCTGCCAAATCTAGACGTATAAGCAGTTTTTACATGCTTACCAGCCACTCCATCTCAGTCCTAGGTGGGGTTTACGAATGGGAAACGTTTATTTTTTCTGTGTGATGATGATACTTTAGGTTTATTTCCTCACAGTACAAACTCTCTTCACAAATATGTATTTACTCTGATCAATTCTTCATGCCCCAGGGGTTATTATATAATATAAACTTTACCTAGCTCATCTCACAATTTTAGCTATTCCATTACTTTATATCTGAGAATGGTTTAGTAGAAATGGGGCAGCCTTTAAAAGTGAGTAGGAACCACAGTACATTGAGTTAGTCTTCTAATATAATATCTCTATGAAAGTCTGTTGATGCCTGGGGACAAGGTTATGGCTTGTCCATTACATTGGGGTGGTCACTAATGTAGCTCCAGAAGTCCCCGGTACATTTTTTTTTTTTAAGAAGGGCATACCTATGAAAGAAGTTTAGCTCTGTGATTTAATATTTCGGTAGCCTTGCACAAGCACGACTTCCCTCATCCTCAGTCTTTCCCTTCTGGGAAATGGGGCAATACCTACTCTTACATCTGCTGGGTGGATGCAAGAGACAGTAGACTATGAAGTACTTGTTTGTTCCCTCCTCCCACCCTCCTTTAGACAAGAGCAGCTTTCTTTCCTCTTTGTATCATCCCCAATATGTTGTTGCCTGGGTCCCCTCCTCAATTAAGTGGCTAGTTCCCCTCTCAAGTCTGATCCTTTATTGTTCTTAAGTCACAAAGCCCAGTGTCAGCGTGTGACGGTGTGAGAGAAAGAGAGAGAATTGATCTGGTTTCTTTGAAAATGTCTTCTTTGCTAAAACCACCACCTGAGATCCGATAGTGAAAGAATCCACTGGCACTAGCCCTTGTCAGAACAATTCAGAGAGACCCAGAGAGCATCCTCCCGGACTGGCAGCCAGCCCCAAGCTGCGCTGCCTTCTCCAATTCCCAACAGGCTCTGGGGCCAGGCCCCAACACTCCACCCCATGCATGGAAATGGGGTTGGAAGAGGGTCTGGTGATCTGAAGCAGAACTATCTCCATGCGGTCAAGACTGAGGACTTCTTCCCTCAGAGTCAAGGTTTTATCGGGAGTCTCAGGGATGACTGGTGGGGAGGGGGGCACACACATCCCGGCTGCTGCCAATTCCTTTCTTCTCCCCACAGTGTGTTTTAGAAGCCGGCATGTAGTTCATTCTCCTCCTAAACACTTCTCGGGTGCAGGGCCTGGAGTTGCCATAGAAACACCTTTTAACTCCTCCTCACCCAGAAGGTTGTGCTAGTCTCCAGGGCTTTTGAAGAAAAAGGTACAAAGAGACACCTGTGGATGGGGAGAGAGGCTCAGGAAGGGGAGGAGAGGAGCCAGCAGAAAAGCCAGGCAACATGGCAGCTGGCCATGACGAGAAAACAACCAAGAAAGTTCTGGAACAGGAAGCTGACAGGCTGTGCATTTTTAGTGGGTTACAGAGCTGATGAGTGGGGTGGTCTGGATCAAGGGAAAGGTGTCAAAGGAGAGAACAAGCAGAACCAGAGAGGCAAGGAGCAAGGACAATGGTGGGCCACCTACTGGACATCAGCAGGGTGCTCTGGGTAAGACACTGGGAGGTCACCAGACAGGCAAGCCCACATCCACACCTCCCATCTTTAAAAGGATTAGCTCACCTCCATCACTAGTGCAATATACCAAACACAGGCACAGAGCGGCTCTGAATCAATGCCAGTGCAGCTTACAGTTTGCCTTTCTTCTATTATTATTACGTTGTTTTGCTACACCACAGTGCTCTGGTCTTTTGGTTGCTTTCTGGTACGTTCGTTGTTGTTGTTGTTGTTTTCAGGACAGTTTACTAAAGTGCTGGTGGTGGGTAGCTGTTTCTTGAATAAACCCCAGAAAAATTGCAATGACTTTCTACTTCAGTCCAAACCCAGAGCAAGAAACGTGGAGACAGAAGAGAACCCGGGAGGCCCCGTTGCAAACAGGGATGACTTGCTGCTGTTCTCACAGTTCAGTGTGAACTTCTAGGGTGAACACTAAGAGGTGAAGGGCCAGGGGGTGTGGATGAGGCCCCCTTCCCCAGAAGACAGTGCCTGTGAACACACCCAGATTGTGGTCAAGCAGCAAAGTCACCCCATGGCAAGTCCACTTACCCTCTTCCACCTGTTAACTCCCTATGTGTCTCACTTAGCAAGACCAAAACAGTGGCAGCTGCCAACTCCCCGCTTTAATCAGGGGGGAATGTCACCATTGGAATATCTGGGGGGGGGGGGGGTGTCAGGACTTGCCCAGCCTTGGGCAACAGCAATGCTTCCAAACAAAGTGCAAAGAAAGCCAGTAGAGACAGGAAGGGTACCCAGGGCGGGCACCAGGAAACCTCTACCAAGGGCAAAACCAGATCACACCAACACCCACGGTTGCCAAGTGAACTGACCTGGTCACCACAGCCACCTCTCTGACTTCTAGGTGCAGCCTGACCTACTAGCAGGACCCTTCCCAACTCAGACACCCACCCTTCACCAGACTCATGGGCAGCACACTGGACCCAGTGAGAGGTTTGCTTCCCACTCTTGAAACATACATCCACTGTTCTTCACCTCTGAATCTCCACCCCACACCCAGCACACACACACAGGGTCACTGGACTGGCATGCTTTATGAGCTGCAAAGGAGCAGGGGGGATGACTCAGCCACTGATGCTCCTCCTCTGGACATCCAAACACAAGTGTCCCAAACACTCCCCAATAAGTTTCCCAGGACACTCCCAAGACCATCCATAAAAACTGGTTCCACTTCTGACTCTGACATTGCAAGACGCCAAATCCAGTTTGGGATTGTTGTCATGGCTTGACCCTTGGCATTTTGAGTCTTTGGGTGACATATCTATTTTCTGCAGTTCAGGCTCTCCCTCATCCCCCCAACCCCCCCCCCACACACACACACATTCAAAGAAGGAAAAATAAATAAATAATCGCCTTCCTGTGAATTTTCACAGCTATGTGATAAATGAACCCTCACACAATTCACTTCCAACTTGCTCTCAACACTCTCAATAATAATTTCTCAATGGGGAGGAGAGGGTCAACCCCAGCCTTTTCTCTGAATTCTTTTCCCCACCTTAAATCCACCCAAAAGGGACTGTCTGCTGTTCTCAGCCCTAAAAGCTCAGCTCCATTAGCACTCTCCTGACAAACACAGGGCTTGTTAGGTCCCAGTGAAAAGGTTGAACTTCATGGGTGCTGGAGATGAAGCAAACTCTAGAATACTCTCTTTGCAACTTCCAGCACATGGTTGGCAACTGTTTTTTTGTCTTGTTTTGTTTTTTTTTTTAAATTACCCCACAACGTAGCACTTTAGCTAGTATTGCAAGTTTAAGAAAAACTTTCCCCCACCCTTCTCCAACACTTTCTCTGGAGACTGGGTCAGGAGAATTTTCCGGATGTCAAAAGGACCCACAGGGGCCTCATGCCCCCAAAGGAAGATCAAAGGAGGCAGGGGGTTGGTTCATTTGACCCGCTGGGATTCCTGTACAGGGAATCCCCCTACCCCCACCCCCTCAGCTGTGTCAGAGCCCCGGCCCAAGGAAACGGAGTCTCACCAGCCCGTCCCAAGCATGTTTGCAGAGAAAAGAGAGGGGCTACTCATGCCTCCCAGAGCAGCGCCCCAGCGGGCTGCAGAGCGCGCGACCCATCACCGCGGGGTCTCCAGCTGAGGGTCCCGGAGCTTACCGATGTCAGAGTTGCAGAAGGCATCCTGGGGGTGGCTGGGCGAGCATGTGCACGCCTCGGCGCCCCAGTTCCCCAAGCTCCAGCTGCCCAGGAGCACGAAGAGGCCGAGCCAGGGAGTCATTGAGACGATCGCCACGGCGGCGGCTGCTGCTCGCCTCTTCAAAGTTGCTGTGCGTGTCTCCCGCGGGGCTGCCGCAGCCGGGCTAGCCGTCCGGCCGAACCCGGCAACTTTGGGCGCGGGCGCGCTGCCCTCCGACTGCCCGGGCTGGACGAGATGGGGCGGCGCACACTCTGCGAGTGGGCTTTCGGGCCGAAGAAGCAGGCGCTGGAGCCGGACCACAAGGCAAGGAGACGCTGTCCGAGCACCGGTCTGCTACCCGCTCCCTGCTTTGCACCGCTGCCCCTGCGGCGGGGAGATATAGCGCGGCTCCCTCCCTGTGCCCCCACCTTGGGTGCTCCTGGCCCGCCTCACCGACCAATGGCAGAGCCGCATGACCTCATCGGCCCTCCGAGAGGGGGCGGGGCCGGGGCGCGGGGCGGGGCCGCCCTGGCCCGTTCAGCTCCTTATAGGGAATAAGGCGGCTGTGGGCACGCGAGTGGGTGGGCTGGGGCGCTCCCCAGACCCGCGTTGGCCGGCTGTCCTTCGCAGCTGCGCCCACACTCCGCTTCCCGCCTGCACCCTAGTCCTACGTCTAGCCCATCCTCTAGGTGCCTCTGACCCAAAGCAGAATCAACTACCACCGGTCCACACCACCACCACCCCCCCAGCACAGCCCCCTCCACAGGTCAGAGACGGAACGCCTCAGGGAAAATGCTAGCCCTCTGCCTCGTCTTGCAGGCTCTGAGGAAAGACCAGCTGAGTTGGGGGGAAGTCTGATACCTGTTTGGAGATGGCCACATTGATGCTTGTTTCCTACCTGTCCCTCTCCCCAACTCCCAGCAAATGGGGTTGTGGATTCATTCTACAAACACTCTTATAGACACCTGGGGTGAACAAGACAAAACCTTATGGAACTTACTGGTAATCTATTAGTAAACGCATAAACACATGCTGTTGTTGTTGTTAAGAACACATGCTGCACTGATCTGTAATTGTTAGTGCCATCGAGTTGGTTCTGACCCCTAGCGACCCTGTATAGGGTTTCTGAGGAGTGGCTGGTGAGCTTGAACCGACGACCTTGTGGTTCAAACCAGTTTTACAGTCCGGGGCGTATTAACCCGCAGCACCACACCAGGACTCCTCTGTTCTATAATAATGGGTTAGAAATAACGGGGGAGGACTCTGCTTTCTATGGGATAGTAAGCAAAGGTCTCTCTGAAGAAGCGACATCCTAGCTGAGATGGGAGCACCAGGAAGGACTAGCCAAAAGGCAGCCTGGGAGAAGAGTACTTCAGGCAGGGGGAAGAAATGCAGGCCTTGAACTCATTTGAAGAACAAAGTTAGAAAGGATGGGAAAGTGGTAACCTTGCCTACCTCAGGCAGGTTTCCATCCTTAGCAAAAATTTGGGGATGAACTGACTCAAGTCTATGTAAATCCAGTTGGGCTGCTAGCCTCAAAGTCCGTGGTGTAAGCTGTTCCTTGGGAAAAACATGAGGCTCTATTCCCATAAAGATTGACAGCCTTGGAAATGCTATGAGGCAGAATTGACTCCTTGGCAGTTGCTTCTGACTCATGGTGGAGAACAACCCAGGATCCTTAACTATAATTGATAATCTTGGTGTGGTGACATAGGATAAGCACTGGATCTCAAGGTGGTGGTTCAAACTCACCAGCCACTCCTCAGAGACCCTATTTAGGGTCGCTATGAGTCAGAACCGACTCCACAGCACTTAACAACAACAACAATACTAATACTGGAGTCCTGGTGTGGTGCTGTAGGACAAGCACCGGCCTGTTAACCGGAAGGTCTGTGGTTTAAACCCACCAGCCACTCCTCAGAAACCTCAAACAGTCACAACCGCCTTGACAGAACTTAACAACAACACTGTTACTATCTGTATTATTAAGTAACACCTTGAGGCTGTATAAGGAATCAAGTCTCCTGCATTGGTTTGGTTCGGGGTTTGATTCTGTTGTTAGTTTTTAAAAGCCAGGTTCCATGTCACATCTCATTATATTTTACAGTCATCTTTCTAGGTAGGAAAGGTGCAAGATATCATTCACATGTTCCAGGTGAGGAAACGCACCAAGAGCTGAAATGACGCAGATCATTCATTTACACTGATTCTTATTGCAAGAGATATGTTTCTTTCTCCAAACTTTGTTGTTGTTACAAGAGACGTGGACAGAACTAAACGTTGCTGGGGTGGTGCTGTAGGATAAGCACTGGACTGCTAACCACAGGATCGGTGATTCAAACTCATCAGCCACTCCTCGGAAATCTTATACAGGGTTCCTATGAGTTGGAACTGACTCTAGAGAACTTAGCAACAACACAGCCATTGATTTGCTCCTGTCTATTGCTGCCGCCTTTTATATTTAGAGTGATTTCCATCTTAGGTGACTCACCTTCCAGTGCTGTACTGGACAATATTCTGTTGCACTCTATAGTTTTGTGTTTTTTTTTCCATAGGCTTATTTTCAGAAGCAGATCACCAGGCCTTTCTTCCTAATCTTTCTTCATCAGGACTTGAACCATCACACCTATCCCGGGCCATCAAGTTGCTTCTGACTCATGGTAATACTGTAGGAAGAACAGAGTAAATCTGCTCCGTAGTGTTTCCAAGACTGTTAAGTTTGTATTGAAAGGAGCTCTGGTAGCATAGTGGTTATGAATCAGGCTGCGAACCTTAAGGTCAGCAGTTCGATACTACCACGGGAGAAAGATGAGGCTTTCTGCTCCCGTAAAGATTTACAGCCTTGGAAACCCTGTACAGGTTCACTATGGGTCGGAACCGACTCAACAGCACTTAATAACAACACCACCAATAAGTGTGTACTGAAGCAGACAGCCTTTTTCACCTCCCTCAGAGCAGCAGGTAGGTTTCACCCACCAATCTTGAGATTAGCAGCCCAACACTTAACTCATTGCACCACCAGGGGTCCTTAGTTTGGGTTTTAACTGTGGTTAAGCTTAAATTTGGAGTCCTGGTGTGGTGCTGTGAAGTCGGCTTGAACTTCAAGGTTGGTGGTTCAAGTTCACCAGCCTCCTTGGAAATCTTATACAGAGTCCATACGGGTTGGAACCAACTCGACAGCGCTTAACAACACGCTTAAATCTAACTGCGCAAATGCCCTCTATGTTTCTCTCTCAGTCTCTCCAGTCTCATCATGTTAGAAAAAGATTTGTATGTCTTGGCTATAAGAATGCTAAATGTTGGAACAAAATAAGGGCTGGGAATATTGGTCAGAAAATACAAGCTCCACCTCTTTCTCAGAAATGCCTATATTTACAGCTCCAAGAAGTGAAATTAGAATGACCGATGTAGAAATTGTCTTCGGTATTTCCAAGAACAATTTTCAAACTATCTTTTCCAAACCCCTAAACATTTTGCTGTAGGGAATCTAGTTTCCACATTTTAATACCTTGTGCCCCTTCCAACTTGAAGAATCATCTTACCTCTAACTATATAGTCTAATCCCCAGAGACCTTTTCCCTCTCAACATTTACTCCAACGGTTTCATTGTTTCATTAAATACAGTTTTGCTATTTTCTCAAGCAGAGTGCCTAGGTAGTACAGACCGTTCACACACTCAGTTGCTGACCAAAAGGTTGTGGGTTCAAGCCCACCCAGAGGTGCGTCAGAAGAAAGACCTGGCAATCTGCTTCTGAAAAATCAGCAACTGAAAACCCTACAGAGTACAATTCTACTCAGACATGTGGAGTCATCGTGAGTCAGAGTCAACTTGATGGCAACTTGTTTGTTTGGGTTGGGTTTGGTTTTTATCTCAACCACACTAGCAACACTTTGAGGCATGAGATCTTTGGCCACTCTTCTTAAATTCTCATAAACACAACAGAGTTCCCAGGAGACTTAGGTGTGGATCTGGCCAGCAAGCCATGCAATAGCAAGGAGGCATTCAGGGGAGCAGCCCATTGATGCAGATCGAAGGAGAGATTTGTAAGACTTGCTTCTCTCTGCCCAGTCCCAGATGCAGTCATGTGGAAGACGTTAGAAGATTTTCCCAGGCCAAATCCCAATCTTATGGGACTTAGGTCCTCTCTTCTCTTTTTTCTTTTTATTTGATACTTTGTCCAAAGTGCTAATAGTTTCTCCAAGGAAAGGACTTGCCTATTAAATGCTATCAGGCTTTTGTTGAAACTTTTGCTAAACTTCAAGCAGCAGGTTGCTTACAGAAAGCATCTTAAACATCGGATTAGGGGAACTGCTTAATTATGTAAAGCAGGATTATTCCTGATTGTTTTTCCAGTTGAAAGGTGATAAAATTGCCTTTCAGGTTATTGCCTTGTGCATTCTACCCTAAGCTGGTACAGAGTCTTTGGAGTTCAGAGAGCACGAAGATTCTTTCCGTTGGGAAGCTCTCCCTAATGCCTAGCTTGAGGGGTGTTCCCTCCACTTTCCCATGTGAGATCAGCTCCATTCTTACGCAGAGGAAGAGAAAAGCTGTAGGCATCCTCATGGTAGAGAGCCCACCCAGTTATGCCTCAGGATGTCACAGTGTCTGTGAGTCTAATAGTAGCTATGAATGACTTTTTCAAGGCTGTTTTCTAAGTTGGATGGAGTTGTTGTTGTTATGTGCTGTGGAGTCGGTTCCGACCCATAGCGACCCTGTACAGGATTTCCAAGGCTGTAAATCTTTATGGGAGCAGAAAGCCTCATCTTTCTCCCACAGAACAGCTGGTGGTTTTGAACTGATGACCCTGAGGTTAGCAGCCCGATTTGTAACCACTACACTACCAGAGCTCCTTTTGGATGGAGTAGACCTGGAATTAATGGTTAAGAATGAAGACGGTGACTCTTCGGCTTTCTCTTGACAGCTAAGAACGATGGTACATTTATAAACCTGGGAATAGCTTATGAAGTTTCAATATCTGTCTGAGCTGTCCTCAAATCTACCAGGCTGACCTGTCAGTCCCCTTTTCTGAAAGTTTTGTACAAAAGATGAATCTCTGCCTACCTCCTTCCTGTCAAAGTATAAGGTACTGGAGTCTGTAGAAATTGTTCCCATAAACGTTTAGAATTAAAAAGGACCTCAGAGCTCCACTGTTCTCATTGTGCAGATAGGGTAAATAATATCACGAAGGTGAAGGAATTTGCCCCAAGTTTCAAAGTCAGCTTGTGGCGGAGTCAAGAAAGCCCCCTCAAGCTGCCTTTTGTACCTGAGGCTCCTCTAATGTCCCCATGGGCCTCAGTCCTCCCAGCTCCAGCATGTGACTCTATGATTGGGCTCTGGTCATGGGAATGTCAGGCCCTTGCTGTTCCTGGAATCCAGCATTTCCAGATCTGGAGATGGTCCATTCTAAGTCTGTTTGTCCAGGGCTCTGCACGTGGAAAGCACCACCTGTGCTGACCAGCTAGTTTTTCTTACGATAATCATCACCCTTTGAGCCAATCAAAGCCAATGGAACTCTGTACTCTCCAGAGATTTAACTCTTGTGTGCTTACTTTTTTCCCTTTCTAAATTATTACCTGATGTCTTTGGATAACCTTCTGAACATGTCTTTGCAAAGAAATACATGAAAAGTTTTCTTTCTGGGGGACCAAAAAGGAGTTGGAGTGGAGGGGGGCAGAAGCAAAGACCTGAGATGTATTCCAATTGTTATAGGAGAATAGTTATGTGTCTGCCTTGGATAAGACCCATCTTAGGCCTCTATTTCTATGTTAGAAGATAAAAAATGTACCTCAGTGGTCTCCATAAGCTCTCTTGGCTCCAATAGTCTAAGATTCTATGGGAAAGTCTCATGAACAAGGCCAATGGTACTGAAGGGAAGATAGATCTTGCCACTTAAACAAGTGTAAGACAAATCGAATATGCCTGAGACTGAAAAGCATCCATCAATGCCTCAATCAGCACTTATCGGATTCCTACTCTGTGCTGTCCTCTAAGACTCTAGGCTGAAAGTAAAGAATTTCAGAGAAGACAGTAATGGTGGTGATAGAGAGAAGAGAGTGAGAGTCCAGTCCCTGGTATTTGTCTATTTACTTCTTGGATTGTAAGCACTGTAAGGTCAGGAAAAATGGCTTTTTGTCTCTATACTATATCTGAAATTCATCGAACTCCTACACATCCTTCAGATCTCAGCTTAGATGTCACCTCCTCCAGGATGTCTCCTAGGATTCCCCTCCCATGCATCCTCAGTATCTTGTGCTTTCTATTTTCACAACACTTAGCCAATTGTAAGGGGTTCTGGTGTGGTACTGTGGGATAATTCACTGGACCACAAGTTTGCTTTGAACCTCAACATTGGTGGTTCAAATTTAACAGCCTAGGAAACCCTATACAAGGTCGCTATGAGTTAGAACTGACTGGAAGGCACTTTTAACAATAACAAGCCAATTGTAAAGTGATTATCTGTTTATCCATCTGTTTCCCTTCCTGCTCCTTGAGAACAGGGATCCAGTGTGCTAACATTCGAGTTCAGTAAGTAAGGGTTGAAAGGGTGGCACGGAATGGCACAGACTTCCCAGTATTCACTCCATTGAGAGTTCAAGGAGCTTTATCCCTCTGGCCAGTGCTAGGGGGCGCTGTAAGCCAGAGAACACCCATTATTCCCTCAGCCTTCTTGTCTCCACCAATCTCCCTCCCTGAGAAGGCGGGAGAGGCACAATTCCACCCTAGTTAGTGGAGTCCCAGTGCCTTTGAGTGGGTGATGTTAATCCCTCCCATCTCTGATGGCTACAGAGCTCTCAGTCAACATCCCGTCCTTAGCTGCCGAATTCCTCCACCCCTGAATTGGCGGCAGTCAGCCCAAGGGGACCAATTCTCTGGAAGCTCCATACTTGTGAATCATTGGTCTGGGGGCCCGGGGAAGCCTGGGAACACCAAGCAAAAGATGCCACACTCACAGTCTTCAAGGGCCGAAATTAAACCTGAGAAGGTGCTGAGAAGACATGTATGTATCACGTCTGCTGTCTTATAGGGAAACACCTCTTTTCTCCCCTTTTCCTTCCAGACCCTAGCCACAATACCCTCCCTTAAACCCACAATCCATCTGAAAGTCATTATATTCAAAATAGCCTTTTCCAAATAACAGCCCTGGTCCAGCCACCACCCTGAGCCCTGGCCAGACCCTCAGTGGGGTTACTGCCCAGCACTAGGTAATTGGGAACCTAACGCAGTAGGTACTTCAGGTTTTCTCTGTCTGGCACCAGTAGGGAGTTACCACCGCCTTCACTGGTTTCCATCTGGAGCCAATTTCATGGAAATAAAATTGCAAGGCGTCTCTTGCCCCAGATCACCCCCCAGCCCCACCAGGGAATTAAAGATCCCTCTGTTAAGAATCGCTGGCTACATTCAAGTGAATCCTGGTTTGTTTTTTTGTTGTTGTTTTTTTTTATTTCTTTCCATAGGAAGAGACTCCCAAGGATTTTAAGCTGGAAAACAAATGTGTGCAGTAGACACATTCCATGCCTGGCATTTTCTGGGGTGGTAGGCAGTGAGCAGAGTTCAGTCTCCCAGCTCTTTCTTTCTCTTTTTGTAGAGACTGTGTGCTCCGACGGCCAGTGTGATCTGTATGAAGGATAATATGAAATGGCAGGAGAGGAACTGCACCACTGCCTCATCTTAATGGCTTCCTTATGCCCGGGGAACTCTGGGATGTTTCCTTGAGCAAGGAGTCGCTTCTTTGTGGTTTCTGTGAAGCTTGGATGCTCAGCTTCACACAGAGGCTGCCCACGAGGGTCTCAGCAAGTGCTCTCGTGGACTACGAAGGAATGGGGTAGATGGATCGTTGGTGTCTAGTCATACCAGGCTGGAGAGTTTGCATTTGCCAGAGCACTTGAGCCCCCATCAGTGGGACCTACTGAAGCTGAAATGAGCTTGTCTTAGGATCTTTAGACCTGGCTGTGGGGGCTCCACTTTCAGTGAGGGGTTTCCATTTCTGACCTCTCAGGCTTCTTGATAGACTCCTTGGTGTGGGCCAATATTTCTGTCTTGGATTCTCTGCTCTTCCTTTTTAGCCACCACATTCTACCTGAGGAGTCCCACCCCACTCACATGGTTTCAATCCTCCTGCTATGCTGTTGGCGCTGAGAAATGCAAGGCAGGCACTGAGATCTCACTGAGCTCCAGGCCTTTCTATCCAACTTCCTCCTAGACAACTTCACCTGGAGGTCCCATGACCTCCTCAAGACTCTGTTGTTTTAAGGTGCTGTCAGAAGAAAGCAATGCTTGGTCTGGTGCCATCCCTACAGTTGTGGTTACAAGTGAGCTCCTTACTGCTGCCACTGTGTTAATCCATCAGACTCTTAAGCATCCAAAACTCATTGACTTTTCTGCTCCATCCTTGCCAATGGTCTCCGCGTTCCCCAAGTCCTGTTGATTCTCACTCCACATCTCTTCTAACCACTCCTTCGTATCCCTGTTCCCACCATTTCTGCCTAGGGCACTCGTCTGGAAACTTACAATCACCACATAATTGGGCACTCTACCTCGACTCTTCCAAGTTTTGCACTGCAAATGTTTTCAGATGTAAACCTAAAATCATGCTATCCCTTGCTTAAAATGATTCCTCTGTTCTCCATGGTTTTCAAAGGCTTAATTTAAACTCCAAAGACATACAAGACCCTCTGTGATGTGACCTTTCCTAGGGCCCCCACAGTCCACACCTTTAGAGGACACCACCCACATAGAAGACACTGTCATTACAACCCTACAGTCCTGCTAAAGTCCCTGGTGATACAAATGGTTAAGGCACTCAGAGGCTAACTGAAAGGTGGATGTTTGCATCCACCCAGAGACACCTTATGAGCACAATAAAGTGTTCCGGAATACGCAGACTTCACAATGTTGTCCCTAGCTTGTCATGATCCACACAATCGAAAGCCTTTGTATAATTCAATAAAACACAGTGACAACAGTAGTGAGGTTGGCCCAGGATTGGACAGTGTTTTGTTCTGCTGTGCATAAGGTCGCTATGAGTCGGTACCAACTCAGTGGCACCTAACAACAACAACAAGAGGCACCTTGAAAGAAAGAGCTGGAGATGTACTTCTGTGAAAAACAGTCACAGGAAACCTGTGGAGCACAGTTCTATTCTGAAATGCATGGGATTGCCTGGAGCTGGGATCAACCGCCTGGCAACTGGTTATGCCGTAATGAACAGTAATGCAACAGAAGGTTCTATACTTGCTGCCCAAATAAATGCAACCTTCTTTCTCATCTTCTGATTTTATATTCCAGCTGTCAGTTTCCTGCCTTGTTCATATTGCACTGCTTGCCTGGAATCCGCACTCCCCCAATATTTTGTCCACCTGCTTTTTCTGCCAGGAAACATTATTCTTCAATGTTGCATAGTATTTCATTGTGTAGATATGCCAGAGTTTGTTGAACCCTTCTTCTGTTGATGGGCATTTAGGCTGCATCCATCTTTTTGCTATCGTGACTAGTATTACAGTGAACACGGGTGTGCAGATATCTTTCACATTTTTTCAGCTGAAGTCACTACTACATGAATGTTTTCTTGACCCTCTATCTGCCCTTCTTCCTCCCTTAGGCCATGAAGACCTTACGCCGTACATACATAGCCCAACAGACCTTCCAGAATGCCATTTAGGTGCTTCTGAAATTCTGTTAGCCTTAGTGGTTGGTATGAGCTCCTCTTATACCTCACACAGCATTTACACACAGGAAGCGCTTACCAAATAGTGAAAGTCTAAACTAACCAATGGGAGTCAGAGTATCATCCTGAAACATTCATTGTGGCAGAGTTTCTGGAATTCAGCTTCTTGGGCCCAGAAACTCAACTAAATTAGGATCCCCGAGCTAAGAGGTCCCAGAAACACTACCCAACGATTCGTAAGAGACCAGTAGACCAGTCACAATTCCATTTCTTTATTTCTTATAAAATATTTAATTGCCATGTAGTCTGAAGCACTCATGGTAACATGACCCCCATCTTTTTCTCCTACCAATCATGGAGAACATCATGAGAAGTCTGTTTTTCATCAGATGGTGTGTGGCATATGAGGTCATTGTTAGAAATGGCCTTCAGCTAAGATACTTTGAAATTCTGCTCCCGGAGCAAAGGGTCAAGAAAACCTCTCCAAGGGTGTGACAATGCTCAGACCCCCTGGAAAGAAGGACCATTTTCTATGGGCAGTGCCAGCTACACACTGCCAACGTTGTTCTCTTTGGTCTTCCAGATTCTTTGCTCCAGACTGGCACTGCCTCTTCCCCACTCTCCTCAGACTCTTTCTGCACTGGAATGATTATAATTCATTTGGGTTTTCCTATTTGCTTGTTTATTAACTTTGTACTGTGACTTGGGTGAAGGTTTACAGAGCAGATTGGTTTTCCATTCCACAGTGCAGATGCATTTTGTTTCATATCATTGACTGCAACACCCCATCCCCACCCCCAATGTAACTTATCCCACTCCTTCTGTGTGTTTCCTGCTTCCATCCCTCCTTTCCTAATGCTTCTGAGTGTTACTCTTAGGTACATGCTGCCCTGTTGATCTCAAAGTGTTGGTATTCTAAGATATGTGTAGCTTTCTAATGTTACAATTCCCCCTTAGAAGCCTGTACAGGGTCGCTATGGGTCGGAATCAACTCGACGGTACTTAACAACAACAACAACAGTGTTTTGCTGAAAATTGAGTCTTGAGAGTGAGTTCATTTCCAGACCTGAAGGCCATTGTCTTAGGCGTTCCCACAGTTCCTAGCTGGCCAGTAAGCCTGGTGTTTTATTATTATTATTATAAGTTGAATGAAGGTTTACAAAGCAGATCATCAGTTTTACATTGAACAGATCATGTGCTTCATTTTATTTCAGTGATTTGTTGTTATTGTTAAGTGCTGTTGAATCGGTTCTGACCCGTAGCGACGCTGTATAGGGTTTCCAAGGAGCAGCTGATGAGGTTGAACCACCGACTTTGCAGTTCAAATGACTTTGCAGTCTGGCGCATTAACCCACAGCGCCACCCCAGGACTTAAAATCTAGTATTTGCCTCTATTCACTTTAATTCTTTTTTCTTTCCCCTTTCTTTGCCCCCAGAACGTTTCTTTGGTCAAGAAAACCTTTTCTTAACTTTTTACAACAGCAATCTCATACAATATTGTTCTTTTTATGTTGACTAATTTCACTCAGCATAATGTCCTCCAGGTTCATGCACGTTGTGAGGTGTTTTGCAGATTCCTAAGTGTTCTTCAATGTTGCATAGTATTTCATTGTGTGTATACACCAAAGTTTAACCATTCTTCTATTGATGGGCATTTAGGCTGCCTCCATCTTTTTGCTATTGTGAATAATGCTACAGTGAACATGGGTGTGTGTGTATCTATTTGTGTTACAACTCTTATTTCTCTAGGATATATACCAAGTAGAGGGATTGCTGGATCATATGGTATTCCTATCTCCAACTTTCTGAGGAAGCGCCATACTGTTCTCCACAGTGGTTGTACCATTTTACAGTCCCACCAGCAGTGTAAAAGTGTCCCAGTCTCTCCACAACCCACCAGCGTTTGATGTTTTCTGTTTTTTCACTTTGCTATTAATGCTGGATGTTGACCGCTGTTTCTCCCACCACTCGTCTGTCAGTTTGTCATACTTTGAAGGCTTGTGTGTTTGCTGTGATGTTGGAAGCTCTGCCATCCATATTTTAAATGTCATTTACATCACCCATACTGGGCAGGTTTCAGCTGAGCTACCAGACTAAGACAGACTAGGAAGATGGACAAGTAAACTACTTCTGAAAGTTTAGCCTCTGAAAACCTTAGGAATAGCAGGACAACACTGTCAGTACCAGAATATTGAATATTGAAACTTTATGAATAGCACCAGAAGATTGTCAGATACAGTGCCAGAAGATGAGCCCCTAAGGTTGGAAGACACTCAAAATATGACTGGGGAAGAGAAAAGATTGAAGTTGTCAAAGACTTCGTTTTATTGGATCCACTATCAACACTCAGGGAAGCAGCAGTCAAGAAATCAAACAATGTATTGCATTAAGTAAATCTGCTGCACAAGACCTCTTTAAAGTGTAGAAGAGCAAAGATGTCAGCTTGAGGACTAAGGTGTGCCTGACCCAAGCCATGGTATTTTCAGTAGCTTCATATGCATGTGAAATTTGATCAGTGACTAAGGAAGACCGTAGAAGAATCCATGCAGTTGAGTTACGCTGTTGAAGAAACGTACTGTGAGCTGCCAGAAAAACAAACAAATCTATGTTGGTTTAAGTACAGGCAGAATGCTTCTTAGAAGCCAGGATGGTGAAATGCTGTCTCTTATACTTGGGACATATTATCAGGAGGGACCAGTCCCTGGAGAAGGACATCATGTTTGGTAAAGTGGAGGGTCAGGAAAAAAAAGGAAGACCCCCAATGAGATGGATTGGC
>NW_006408594.1:10944467-10945720 GCF_000296735.1 Chrysochloris asiatica
AGTTTTATGATCCAGCTAGATTTAAAAGCAGCTTTCTCAAGAAGCAGAGTTGGAAGATTCCAGGACCATAAAAAAAAAAAAAAAAAAAAAAAAGATCATAAGTGGAGTGTGTGATCCCTACTTAGAAAAGCCACAACAGCAGAGGTGGTATCAGAGGTGGTAGCAGAGGTGGCTACATGAAGCAGCTGTGGGCATCTAGACCCATGGACTGAGTAAAGCTGTGTGCCTATGGTCAGGAGGCTGGCCTGTCAAAGGTGCTCTTTGGACATTAAAAGAGCTTGGTATCAGAGCTACAAAGGCATGAAGTGACTGGTTTACAAGCTTTCAAGAGGGAGCCTAGTTTCAGAGGGTGTGGGGGAAGGTAGAATCTTCAATGAGTGGTTTTCAACCTGTCTGGATAGGGCTGGTGAAAGGAGATGGGGATAATCCTCTTGTGGTTCAATAGTGAATAATTACTATCAGGACTGACTGTGAGTGTTGCAAATATAAAGGTAGACATTTTGTAACAAAAGAAGGGGAGTGGTTGATTTTGAAGTCCAGGATTGGAGCTCCCTAGGACCATCAAGGGGGAAGAGCGGAGTGCAGGACCCTACCCAGGGAAACAGTGATGCCAGAGATGGAGGCCCAGACGATGATGTGGAGAGATGGAGCGGCTGGGGACTCTAGACCCAGTGAGGGAGAGTGTCTGTGTGCTTACTACTGAGGGGCATGTGTGCAGGGTGTACCCTTTGGCTATTTGATGATGCATGCAGGGAATTGTAATCATTGCAATGAAACAAAATAAGATAGAGTGAATGCAAACTATCACATAATTCACAATCACATGTAAACTGTCACATGTAAACTATCACATAATTCAAAATAAAAATAAAAAAAAAAAAAAAAAGAGCTTGGTAACACTTGCCTGAGCAGGGCAGAGGCCTAGGGGCCACGTGGCTGAGAGACTAAAGACAGGAGTGAGGCATGCCTGCAGTCTGGTAGACAGGAGGTGTTCCTGACTGGAGAACTGCTGGGTCCTGAGTTGTTTCTGATTCTGAATTGTACCCTGTTCACTTCCCTAATACACCCCAGAGTCGTGGGTATTGTTATGGGTGCTGTGTAGCCATGGCAATGGATTGTCAAACTCAGATGTGAAGCAGAGAGTGCTGTGGGAGGTACGGTTGGTGTCAGAATAGGGGAAAGAAGGTTGTAGGGTGGAAGCATGTCTGACCTCCACTTCACAGAATCAGTCTTGGACTTTTTTTTTTTTTTTT
>NW_006408594.1:10946729-10948464 GCF_000296735.1 Chrysochloris asiatica
CCCTCTGTCAAAGATCAACTAACCAAAACCGACCTTAGATCCTGTACACCTTATTTGCATGGTCACACCCAATCACTTGGATTTACTTCTGGGTTCTCAATTCTGTTTCCTTGATCTGTGTGTCATTCTTGTACAGTGCCAGGCTGGATCTATTTTTATGATTTTGTATTTTGTTCCACCTGCTTCTCACACTCTATTCAGGACCCTCTAATGTGATCCCTTTCAGAATAGTTGGCAGTGGTAACCAGGCACCATCTAGTTCTTCTGATCTCAGGGTCTTGGAGACTGTTGTGTGCATTATTCTACTGGACTTTTGTTTCCATGTAGCTTCCATTTTCTCCCCTCTCCTTTCCTTTGGATAGGGAAAGATCAATAGTTGCACATTATATGGTTATTCACAAGCTTTTCACCAAAGTAGGATGCACATTGTCTTTGTGGATTCAGTTATGTGTATTAATGGATTAAGTTAGGACCCTGAGCTCCTGGGACTGGGGCCACATTTCCTCAAGGGTTTGGTTATACCTAAGATATTTTCATAACTTTATACTATGTATGTTCCGCTACAGTCATGGATATATTTGAAGCCATGGTAAATACCCATCTACAAATGTCCTCTGTCAAACCTATATGCATTCATGTGCCTCCTCCCATGTCTGTTCAGCCTGTGTATCTGTCCATGTTTCTCATTTTTATATTACAATCACCATCCAGGTCAATTGGTTTGGGTCCTGGGTGGCCCAGATTTTCAACTCTACCCTTACTGCATTTTGATTGACTTCCAAGATGACTAATCACATACATGTTTATGACTTCAATGCTGAAAAGAGAGACAGCTTTATATCTAAGTCATGGGTATAGCCTTCGTTATCACTGACATTCTCTGTTTCTCCCCAGCCGTGTGCTATGGTGTGATTATCAACTCTTTGAAGGAAAGGAAGAGGGTCCCCTCCTTCCTTTTCTTCTTCCTTCAAATATTCACCACATACTGATTAAATGCCTACCACAGGCTAGAGATTAGAGCTAATATACTGAAGGAGGGACAGGTCCACGCTCAAGGAGTTCCCAATATAGTTGGAAAGACGAGAAAAATACTCAGTGGTAAAAGCTACAAAGGGAGGGTCTGATCATTCTCATCTTTCTCCAACAGAGTGGCTGGCTGGTGGATTCAAACTGTTGACCTTGCAGTTAGCAACCCAACACATAACACACTACACCACCAGAGAGAACTATAGGTCTTCAAATCCAACCTCTTCATTTGATAGGTAGGGAAGGAGACCCAGAGGTGAACTTTTATGTGATTACACGGGGCTACTGTCACAAACAAGACAAAGAATCTGGTCACTTGGTACCTAGTTGTCTTTCCTTCAACCCAGGCTGATTCAGGTCGGGGGTCTGAGGAGTCTCCATTATGTAGTTATTTTCCTGCCATGTTGCTTTCGTCAACCTGGGGATGAAAGCTGAAAAAGATCTCTAAGACAAGACACAGAGAAGAGAGGTGGACTTGGTTGCAATATACAAGGTCCTTTCAATGCAGTATCTCCTCTGATTCTTCACTAACATCGTAATTCAAATTCATTGCTGCTTCTCTGGTCTCCCCTATTCATTGTCCAACTTTCACATGCATATTGTTGTTGTTGTTAAATGCCATCGAGTTGGTTCTGATTCATAGCAACCCCGTATAGGGTTTTTGAGGAGCGGCTGGTGAGTTTGAACTGTTGACCTTACAGTTCAAACC
>NW_006408594.1:10948879-10998739 GCF_000296735.1 Chrysochloris asiatica
TACCAACTCGATGGCAGCTCACAACAACAACAACAAGTTTTTATAAGTGAGGAAGTGGCAAGATGTGATTCAGGTAGCCCAGAAGTCCCTTTCCAAAAGGAGTGAACTTTCTGGTGACTGCAAAGTTTCTATGTCCCTGTGCTCATCAGAGCACCAAGTCATGGTTTTCCTTTTTGTTTTTTGGGTTCTCATCAAGTTCTCAGAGCTTTTGATTATTGGGTAATGCTGCTACATAGAGAAAGGGACACAGCGCTCTGCCCCTGGGGGTCAGGAGACAGTTGGTCAGCAGGCAAGCCAGAGACATCTAGCACTTTGCCTGGTTGCTAGTTGAGGAAAGGCAGGCGGAATCAGATGACGGGCAATTTACAGGAGTGTGGTGTGCCTTTCCTTACCCAGAATTTGGGTAGATGCCACAGGAAAATTACATTTGTATCATAAAGAAAGAGCCCAGAACCCAGAGCAAGTGGTGGAATACTGATGAGTACATTTTAAACACTGTTGAAGAGGGTTTCATTTCCTCTTGAAATTTCAAGCAACTGATGGAGGCAATACACTAAATTGTTGTCCCAATTTTGCCGCACACAATCACTGTATGACCTTGAATAAATCTGGGGCCACCTACTTTCTTCAAATGTAAAGCCAGGGTATTGAAGTTAATGATCTTGCAAAACTTCTCAACCAAATGTTCCAGAAGGTTAGGGACCAGGACCTATGATGGGAGCGAACCTGGGATTGAATGCTTCTTTAGATACTTTTTCACTGTGACCTTGAGCAAGTCTTTTATGAGCCTCAGATGCCTCATGATAAAATGAAAGAGAGAATTCATACTTCACAGGATCTCCCTGAGGATTGCACAAGGCATTGTGAATACAGCACTTGGCACAGTTCCTGGCACGTAGGAAATTCTCATTGAGAACCTATATTTGTATCAGGGTGTAACTCTAGGGATGTAAAGATGAATGAAACTTACAAGCTTTCAAGAGTAAGCCTAGATCCAGAGGGTGCGGAGGAAGGTAGACTCTCCAGTGAGTAGTATCCAATCTGTCTGGGCGGGACTGATGAAAGGAGATGGGGATAGGACTCATGTGATACAATAGTGAATAATTGCTATCAGGACTGACTGTGAGAGTTGCAAATATAAAGGTGACGTTTTGTAGCAAAAAGAGGGGAGTGGTTGAGTTTGCAGTCTAGGAGAGGAGGGCCCTGGGACCATCAAGGGAGAAGAGGGGAGAGAACAAAAAGGAGGAAGAGAACATTTAAACGATGTGGCTGTTTTTGTTGGTTGCCATTGAATTGGCTCTGATTTCTCTGCTTTATGGTGACCTTGTATAAAACAGAATGAAACCTTGCCCTGCTCCTGGGCCATCTTCAGAATCCTGGTGTGGTGCTGTGGGTTAATGCGCTGGACTGCAAAGTCTGTTTGAACTACAAGGTAGGCAGTTCAAGCTCACCAGCCGCTCCTGGGGAACCCTAAGAGTTGGAACTGACTCAACGGCACAACAACAACAACAACATGCCATCTTCAGGATCACTGAGATATTTTTGAGCCCGTTGTTCTATTGTGTAGTGCCTTCCAACATAGGGGTCCCATCCTCCAGCTTCTCTTGGGCAGTATTCTGTTGGGACCCAGTAGGCTTTCATTAAGGTATGTACTGGGTGCCAAGCATTCTGCTAAATGGTTTGAATGTGTGAATTTGTACTCATGCTTAGGGCAGCAACTGTGGGATAGATGAGAATAGCTTTACTATCCCCTTTTTCAGATACAAACACTACACACAGAGAGATTAGGTAAAGAGCTCAAGATTTCATGGTCAGCATGCTACAGCACTGAGGTTGGAAGCCAACCGTCTGACCTAAAAGCTCATGATCTTAACAGCCCTGCTACCTTGGGCCTTCACGGAGAAGGTGAATAAGCAGACAATAACAAAGGGTAGAGACCAATGCTCAGTTTCTGTCACGGGCCTGTCTTTCTTCCCAGAATGACTGTGTCTACTACTAATCAAAGATGAGTCCTGGCATGGCGCTGTTATACTGAACTGCTAACTGCTAGCTATAAGGTCAGCGGTTCAAACCTACCAGTCACGCCTCGGAAATCCTATACAGGGTCGGTATGAGTTGGAACTGACTCAATAGCTGTTGACAACAACAACTATCAGAAGAGACACTTAGTAAGCCATTGAGTTTATCAGCAGGGCTGCCAGGCCTTGGGGTGATCATAGAATTTAGAATCAAAACACTTGGTTTGAGTCCCATAGTCCATTGACTCTCTGAGTTTATAGTTGTTCTCTGTAAAATGAGAACAGGTACTTAATTTACCGAGGTGGTTGAAAGGATCAATATTAATAGTGTACAATAGAAGACAACACTGCCCTGCCCTGTTCTGACTTCACAGATATTGGGATGCACAAGTCCATTCCGATGACGACTGTGAATTTTGTGCCTTCCAATCTAGGGGGCTCACTTTCTAGCACTTCTCAGACCAAATGCTATTGTGAGCCATAGGGTTTTCATTGTCTCATTTTGAGAAGTAGATCACCAGGCCTTTCTTCCTACTCTGCCTTAATCTGAAAAGCTCTGCTGAACCTGTGCACTATGGGTAATCCTGCTGGTATTTGAAATACTGGTGGCATAGTTGCCAGCTTCATAGCAACAAGGAAGCCACCACAATAGGACAAATGGACTGTCTTCTGCCTCAAGAAATGACTTAATTATTTCTTACTGAGCATGTATTATATGGCAGATCCTGTTTCAGGAACTTTTCAGGTATTGAATTGCTTAATTCTCACAACTCTAAGATGTATGTAGAACAATCAAAAACAAACAAACCTGTTGCCATCAAGTTGGTTGTGACCCATAGTGACCCTACCTGTACAGGCGATCCGAGACTATAAATCTTCATGAGAATAAATGGCCTCGTTTTTCTCCTGCAGATTGGCTGGTGGATTTGAACTGCCAACTTTGTGGTTAGCAGCCCAAAGTTTAACCCATACTACCACAAGGGTGCCTCCTATGATGTGTTGTTGTTGTTGTTGTCGTTGTTAAGTGCTATTGAGTAGGTTTTGACTCATAGCAACTCTGTGTTAGGTTTCCAGGGAGTGACTGGTGGGTTTGAATCACCAACTTTGTGGTTAGCAATCCAGTGTTGATCCTGCGGCAGTAAGTACTCTCATATGATGTTGTTGTTGTCGTCGTTAAGTGCCCTTGAATCAGTTCCAACTCATAGCAACCCTGCATAGGGTTTCCGAGGAGCGGTTGTGGATTTGAACCATCAACCTTGCAATTCAAACCAACCATGTGGTCCCATGTGGTGCTTATCCTGCAGTGCCACACCAGGGAGCAAATAGTGGCCTTGTATCTCTGACCTTGTGGGTAGCAGTCCATCACAAATGCAACAGTATCCACCAGAACTCCTATATGATGTTGTTGTAGTTAAGTGCCATTGACTTGGTTCTGACTCATAGTGACCCTGCCTAGGGTTTCTGAGGAGCACCTGTGGGCTTGAACCATCCATCTTGCAGTTCAAATGAAACTTGTGGTCCGTGCTTTATCCCACAGCACCACACCAGTACTCAGGGACAATCAGTATTGCGCCTGTTTTACATAAAAGGAACTGAAGGCACAGAGAAGCTTAGTGACTTCCCCAAGGTCACACAGTAGTAAGTGGTAGAACCATGCTGGCTCTGGCTCTGATGATCGGTTGAAAACTGTCTTGTAAGCAGTAAATGCTGTTGTTCTTTTCTCTCCTCTTCATAGCTTTAGCACTTGTTCCTACTGTTCCCTCAGCCTAAAGAGTTTCCTCTCCTTTCACCTGACTACTTCCTCGGAAGAGGCCCCCAAGCCCTGTACCAGAGCCAGCTCAGACTGGACTGGTCACGGATTGCTAAATTTTCTGGAATTTCCCAAGTCAGTTATTAAACAAGGCCATTATTGCAGATTTAATTCTATAACCTTACCTTTAAATGTATCAAACACAACACAAGGGTTGTTGCTGTTGTTTTTAGGTGCCCTCAAGTCAGCTCTGATTCATAGCAACCCTGGGCACAACAGAACGAAACACTGCCTGGTTCTGCAGTTGTTGCTAGCTTTGAGCCCATTATTGCTGCTACTGATCAGTCAATCTCATTAGGGGGGCCTTCCTCTTCTTTGCTGACCCTCCAGTTTACCAAGCATGATGTCCTTCTCCAGAGACCAACCCCTCTTGATGACAAGTCCAAAGTACACAAAGGTTGTTGTTATTGTTAAGTACCGTGGAGTCGGTTCCTACTCATAGTGACCCTGCACACAAGATTTCCGAGGCTGTAAATCTTTGTGAGAGCAGAAAGCCTGATCTTTCTCCCGCGGAGTGGCTGGTGGTTTTGAACTGCTGACTGTGAGATTAGTAGCCCGATTCATAACCACTACGCTACCAGAGCTCCTTAGGTAGGGAATACTTAAAACTCATCACTTCCTAATTATTTTATTTCCTTTTACTCTGATCTGTGCTCTAGAAATATATGGTAGTCTGTTACCCTAAAGATATATCGTCTTGTAAACCCTATGGGGACTCCCGGTGTGGCACTGTGGGATAAGCACTCGGCCACAACGTTGGCGGTTCAAACTCACCAGCCACTCTTCGGAAACCCTATACAGGGTTGTTATGAGTCTGGACCAAGTTGACAGCACTTAACAACAACAACAAACCCTGTGGGGCAGTTCTACTTTGTCATATAGGAATGCTGTGAGTCAGAACTGACTGGAAAGCAGCTCGTGGACTTACTAGTTGATTTTATTAGTTACTATTGAGTAACCAATTTCTGGCAGTCTCATGGACAATAGAAAAAAGGCCTCACCTCCTGTTCATCTTCAGGGTCATTGGCATGTTTGAGTCCATTGTTGAAGTCAGTGCCTTCCAACTGAGGGGGCTCAACTTCTAGCAGTATATTAGACGGGATGCTACAGGGGTCTGTGGTGGGGTTTTTTGACCAAGTTTCTGAATTAGATCGCCAGAACTTTCTTCCTAGTTTACATTGTTGGAAGCGTCACTGAGACCTATACGCACGGAGACCCTGCTGGTATTTGACATCCTGGTGGCATATATTCCAGCATCATAGCAACGTACAAGCTACACCAGGATGACAGAAAGGCAGGCAGGTGGCGTTGTTATCGATTGCTTCTATATGTTGGAAACATTATTTATGGTGTGCTACAAGGCCTTCTTCTCAAATCTGCAGTCAGTAATGGTATGTTGTTGTTGTTGTTGTTAAGTGCCATTGAGTCAGCTCCTACTCACAGCAACCCCATGTGCAACAGAAGGAACCTGCCCAGACCTGCAACATCCCCACAATCATTCCTCTTTGAGCCCCATTGTTTCCGTTACCATTTCAATCCATCTCATTGAGGTGGTGATGGTGGTGGTGGTGATGTGCCGTGGAGTTGGTTCCGACTCATAACAACCCTGTACAGGGTTTCCGAGGATGTAAATCTTTATGGGAGCAGAAAGCCTCATATTTCTCCCACAGAACAGCTGGTAGTTTCGAACTGCTGACCTTGCGGTTCGCAGCCCGATTCATAACCACTACGCTACCCAAGCTCCTTGTCTCATTGAGAGTCTTTCTCTTTTTAACTCACCTACTTTAACAAGCATGATATTTTTCTCTAGGTACTGGTTCCTCCTGCTAACAAGTCTTGTGAGACGAGTCTGGCCATTGGTTCCTCCTGATAACAAGTCTTGTGAGCCAAGTCTGGCCATCCTGGCTTCTAAGGAACATTCTGGCTGTCTTCTTCCAACACAGATTTGTTTGTTCTTCTGGCAGTCCGTAGCACATTCAATATTCTCAAATACTATAATTCAGAGTCTTCAATTCTCAGCTTTGCCTTATTCATTGTCCAGCTTTCCTATGCAACTGAAAATACCATGACTTGGGTCAGGTGCACCTTTTGCTTTTTAACATTTTAAAGAGATTTTTGTAGCAGATGTGTCCACTGCAAATCTGTTGTTTTATTTCCTGACTACTGCATCCGTTGGCATTGGTTGTGAATCCAAGTAAAATGAAATCTTTGTCAACTTCAACCTTGTCTCCATTTATCATGGACCAGTTGTGAGAATGTTTGTTTTCTTTATGTTGTGGAAGAATTCATATTGAACAATGTATCTTTTTTTGTTTTTCTTTAATTCTCCCTTCCCTCCCACCCCTGGTAACCACCATTTGTTGTTGTTAAATGCCATTGAGCCTATTCCGACACATAGTGAACCCGTTTGGGGTTTCCAAGAAGTGACTGATGAGCTTGAACCGCCAGCCTTGTGGTTGAAATCGACCTTGCAGTCCGGTGCTTTATCCTACAGTGCCATACCAGACTCCAGTAACCCTCATAGATTGTTTCTTTTAGCATGAAAATCTTTTTCGTAACTTTTTATAATAGTGTCTCATACAATATTTATTCTTTTTGTGATTGACTAATTTCACTCATCATAATGGCCTCCTGGTTACGTAACCATGTTATGTATGAGTTGTTTCGTGGATTCATTGTTGCGTACAATTATGTGTATGTACCAAAGTTTGTTTAGCCATTCTACGGTTGATGAGCCTTGAAGCTGTCTCCATCTTTTTGGCTGTTGTGAGTAGTGCTACAATGAGCATGCGTTGACACAAATCTCCTCATATTTCTTGAGGATGTATACCGAGCAGAAAGACAGATGGTCATCTGGTAGTTGTGTTTCTAACTTTTTGAGAAAGTGCCATACCACTTTCTTTGTTACTTGGCCTTTTTGGAAAAAGTGAATTAATTAGCAATGCTAATTGAGTTGTGTCTTCTCAGTCATTAGCACACAATAGGTCCTCAACAAACTATTAGATTACTGAAAAAGCACTGGGAGGTTTCCCTAGTCACAACACAAATGTTGCACTAATTCTTCTCTACATCAAAGCACACTAACCAATTGGGAGTGGGGTTCTTATCTCTGGAAATTCCTTATGGTAAGGTCATTTTGGAACTTTAGGAACTAAAAGGCCCCTAACTCAGTGTCCAGACAGATCCACTGTACACAGAACTCTGTTCTGTAACAACGTTCTCAGTGTATATCATTATGTTGTTGTTGTTTACTGCTGTTGCGTTGGTTCCGACCCACAGTGACCCAGTATAGGGTTTCTGAGGAGTGGCTGATGAGCTTGAACTACCAACCTTGAGATTCAAACACCTTTGCAGTCCAGCGCATTAACCCACAGCACCACCCCAGGACTCCATCTCATTATGGAGTGCCTGTAATATTCCTGGAGTCCTGGTGTGGCACCATAGGATAAGCACTCAACCTCAAGGTTGGTTTGATCCACAAAGTCAGTGGTTCAAACTTACCAGCCGCTCCTCAGGAACCCTATACAGGGTCATTCTGAGTCAGAACTGACTCGATGGCACTTAAACACAATAGTAAATGATATTCCTAGCGTGTCAAATAGGAATATGACCAGTAACTTTCCAAACTCCTTCAAGGTAGCTGGAACAGCTTCTGCCTCAAGTATTTAGTGAAAAAAGATCTTGATGTCACATGACCACACTCTGAAGAGATTGTGTATCCCTGGAGTGCCCTCCAAGGCCTCTGGAGCCAGTGATTGAAGGCTGGTTTCAGGAGGAAAGGAAGGGGGAGAGGCAAAATCATGTTGAAAAATCATTTTTTGTCTGTTGTTCCTTTGTATGAACTGGTTGCTGACTTATGCAACACCCAGTAATTAAAATGGCTGGAATGCTTTGCATTTTTGCTGAACTGTGAGGATGGCTTGGAGGCCCGGAGCTGGAGCCAGCTGGAGGGCAGCCCAGTCATGCTACCCTGACAGCCCCTTGGCTTGGTGATTGGCATCTGGTTTGGGGGGAACAGGGAGGAGGGAGGTGGTCGAAGGGCCAGAGTTTCTTCCATTCTCTCCCTTCCCTAGTCAGGTGCGCCCAAGTGAAGACCTTTAGAAGGAAGAGCTGCAGAGCCGCCACCTTCTGGCGATGCCTTGTTGTTAAGTGTCCATTCCGACTCATAGCGACCCTGTGTAGGATTTCCGAGGAGTGACCGGTGGGTTTGAACCACCAACCTTGTGATTCGCAATCTAGTGCTGATCCTACAGCGCCACACCAGGAGTCCTGAGGTGATGCCTAGGAGTGATAAAACTCTCCATTATTAAATATCCACTACATGCCACGTCCCGTGTTTAGCACTTAAATATATTATCTGATTTCAAGCAAAAATCAGATTTTGATACGCGCCTTCTCAGAACTCTCTGGCAGATTCCCCAACACACTTAGAATCACTTCTAAGCTCCTCACCTTTTGAAATTCAGCATGATTTAGATCCTGTTACGGTGCTCTGGTAGCATAGTGGTTACGAATCAGGCTGTGAACCTTAAGGCCAGGAGAAAGATGAGGCTTTCTGCTCCCGTAAAGATTTGCAGCCTCGGAAATCCTGTACAGGGTCACGGTGAGTCGGAACCAACTCCACGGCATATCACCACCACTACCACCATGATGCCATGGGTTAATGCGCTGAACTGCAAGATCGGCAGTTCAAACTCACCAGTTGCTCCTCGGAAACCTTATACAGGATTGCTCTGAGTTGAGACCAGTTCAAGGGCACTTAACAACAACAACAACAACAATAGTTACCCCAAACAGTCAAGTACTTAGCTAGTAACTGAGAGGTTGGCGGTTTGAATCTACCCAGAGGTACCTTTGCAGAAAGGTCTACAGATCTACTTGCAAAAGATCACAGCCACCGAAGCTGTCATGTGGCACAGCTCTGCTCCAACATGCATGGGCTCACCCTGAGTAGGAATTGACTCGACGGCAACTGGGTGTGTTGTTGTTGTTGTTGATCACTACCCTAGGAATCCTTGAGTGGAGCAAACGTGTAACATGCTCAGTTGTGGACTGAAAGTCTTTAGTTTCGCTTTTACCCAAAGACACCCAGAGGAAAGATCTGGTGATCTATTCTGAAAACCCAGCCATGGAAAACCCAACAGAGTGCACTTGTATTCTTATACACATGGGGTCTCCATGAATCAGAACTGACTTGATGCCAACTGGTTTGGAGGGGTCAACAGTAGTCCAGGGGTTGAATTCTCTCCTTCTATATATACGACCTGGGGTCAATCCCCGCCGAATGCCCCTCACCTATAGCCAAACCTATAAGTTGGAGTCGGTTCCAACTTAAAGCGATGCCGTATAGGATTTCCAAGGCAGTAAATTTTTACGGGAGCAGAAAGCCTCATCTTTCTCCCACCAAATGGCTAGTAGATTCGAACTGCTAACGTTTCAGTTAGCAACCCAATGATAACCACCATGCTACCAATAGCCACATTTTATAGATGAGAAGACTGAGGTTCAGAGAAGCAAGTTTAGTTGCTGGAGAGCAAACAGAAAGTTAGGAGGATCCCACTGACTCCACCTGAAACTACTGTGTCTCCGGGCGCTCACAGGGAAGAAGATGCTGGGTTTTAGCTCCAGGAAAGAGCACTGTCCTAGGTACTGAAGGACACGGTTCTAAGCCTGGCGCTGCCACCTCAGAGCTGTGGACGCTCAGTCTAACTTTCTGTAACACTGAGCTGATGATCCCCCATGACCCTTCCAGCTATAACCAACCATTGGATCTCACCTATGCGGCTTTTCTGATGCTTCCCTTACCTCATTTTTAATGGCGGACACTCGTACAAAGAGAAAGAAAAACTAGGAGGACAAATGGGTGAGCTGCAGGTATCACCTACAGCAGGTGATCACACTCAGAGACGAGTCTTGGAGGGTGTCTGCTGAGGACTAAAGTGTCAGGTGATGGATGGACTCTTCCATCTCACAGCATCCAGCACCCAGCTGGGGCTCACACCTGCGCGGACGCATGCCTTTGCTCTCTGATGCCAGTTTTAAAAATCAGCAGCATTCACCTCATGCTGCATGTGAATAACACCCTCTGATTCTCTGTCCTACGCCAGAGCTCCTCTCTTAAGCAGGTCGTTGATATATTGGAGAGATTCCAAACTAGGGTAGGAAGGAAGCATGCTAGTGATGCATGAGCTGTATTAGTTATCTGTTACTGCAAACTTAACGGCTTAAAACAACACACCTTTATTATCGTGTGTTTCCTGTGGGTCAGAAATCTGGGCATGGCTTAGCTGGGTCCTCTGCAAAGCTGCATTTTCTGTGGTGGCCAGGGCTGTCGTCTCATCTGGGACTCAGCTGGGGAAGTATCATGCAGGATTGTTGGTAATCTTCAGTTCCTGTAGCCCTCAGTTTCTTGCCAGCTATGGAATTACAGCGATCCTCAGCTCCCTGGTACACAACCTCCTCCCTAAGCAGTTCACTATATGGTAAGTTGCTTCTCCAAAGCTAGCATGGGAGAGAGACTTCACCCAAGTTAGGGGTTTCCACCTTATGTAATGCAATCACATGTACAGTCGTGTGCATCCCCTCCCGTTTGCCATACTCTACTGATTGGAGCTGAAAGCCACAGGCTCCACCCATTCTCAAGGGAGACTCCACCCACACTCACTGCATGAAGTTACAAGGAATACCAGGAGGATGGGGTCCTGGGAGCCACATGGAGTCACCCTCCAAACCAAAGTGGTCAGAATGTTTTTTTGTTTGTTGGTAAGTGCCCTCGAGTTGGTTCTGACTCATAGCGACCCTGAATAGGGTTCCAATATAGGGTTTGGACCACTGACCTTGAGGTTCCAACTGACCTTATGGTCCAGCACATCATCTTGCAGCACCACACCACGACTCCAATCAGAATATAGAAAGCACGGAAAATTTATAGAGTATTAAGAAGCAGCAGGTAAAAACACTTGAAAAGTTTAACCTGGAAATACAAAAGTATTTTAAGTATATTAAAATACAAAAGTATTTAAGTATATTAAGTATTTGTGCAACTAAGGACTTTTCACATGTTAGCTAATTTAACCATAATAGTACAATCTTCCATATGGATTATACCTCAATATAAAGAAAACAAACATCCTTACAACTGGACCAATAAGCAACACAGAGAAAACATTGAAATGGTCCAAAATTTCATTTCATTTGGCTTCACAATGAAAGCAGAAGCCAAGAAATCAAACAAGATATTGCATTGAACAAATCTTCTGTAAAAGACCTCTTTAAAGTTTTAGGAAGCAAACATGTCAGTTTGAGGACTAAGGTCCATCTGATCCAAGCCACTGTATTTTCAATCGTCTCATATCCGTGTGAAAGCTTGACAACGAATAAGGAAGACTGAAGAAGATTTGATGCCCATGAGTGATGGTGTTGATGAAAAATATTGAATACACCATGAACTGCCAGAAGAATGAACAAATCTGTCTGGGAAGAAGTACAGCCAGAGTGCTCCTGAGAAGCGTGAATAACAAGACTTTGTCTCACATACTTTGGACATGTTATCAGAAGGGACCAGTCCCTAAAGAAAGACATCATGCCTGGTAAAATACAGGGTGAGTGCAAAAGAAGATGCCCTCAATGGGATGAATTGGCAGTGGTTGTAACAATGGGCCCAATCATAGAAACCGGCTGTATGGATGGTACAGAACCTGGTAGCATTTCATTCCGTTCTACTTCTCATTGTTGTTGAGTGCCATCGAGTTGGTTCTGACTCCTAGAGACCCTATGTAGTAGGGTTTCCAAGGAGCAGCTAGTGAGCTTGAACCACTGACCTTGTGGTTCAAACCAACCTTGCAGCCCAGTGCATTAGCCCACAGGTTAATTAACACCAGGACTCCATTCTCCTAATAGGGTCTCTGTAAGTCAGAACCAATTTGACAGCATCTTACAATAACTGCAATCTTCATACAATACTATAAAATAGGGTAACCTGTAGGATCAGCGCTGGGCTACCAACTACAAGGTCAGCAGTTCAAACACACCAGCTGCTCCTTGGAAACGCTAAACAGGGTCGCTATGAGTCAAAACGGACTCAATGGCACTTAATAACAACAGTAATAATTGTCAGCCATATTTCACTGATAAGAAAGCTAAGGCACAGGTATCTTCAGGTGACTTAGTAATATTGGGAGTTGGTCCCAGGCAGTGTGACTCCAGAGTTCATACGTAGCAAGGACTGTCGCTCATTAGATGAAGAGGCTAACTGTTCAGTTTCCCTAAAAAGACACTAAGACTGATGGGTTTAAAAGGAGCACAGCAATAGAAGGAGACATGCTGAGGTCTGGTAAAGTATGAGCTTCTTATCATGAGGAAGTGGGGACCACGCAGATGGAGGCTGCCCCACAAGATCTCAGGAAACTATGGCAGGGAGGCTGCATCCTTAGTTGTTGTTAAGTGCCTACTCATAGTGACACTAATAAGGTTTCCAAAGAGCAGGTGGTGGATTTGAATCTGGTTAGCAGCCCAGTGTTTATCCTGCAGCGCTACACCAGTCTCCTTTAAACTCTCTTTATATCAGTGGCTCAAAAACACTGTTTTAAAACTGGCCAGTTTAAGACGAGATTTGGTTTATAGAAGTCTTTTCTTACGCTTGTGCAACATTTGTGTGTGTGTGTGTGTGTGCGTTTAATCCTACAGACTTTCAGAAAAATTCAGATTTCCGGTAAATTGGATTTCCAATTTCTCCTGAAAACCCAGAAGCTTGTACCCTCGTTCCCAGAGCATCATTACAGATGCTGAGGAAATGTAGAGGCTGCCGCTCACCATAGTCCCTATTGTCTCTCCAACTGAAGCCATAGTTCTGGCGATATTTTTTTTCTCTCTCTCTCTTTTTATCCCCTCGTGTTTGGCTGTTTCAGGACCCCAGATTGCATTGTGAACCCCTAGGACAGACATCCAGCAGTATGAACCCATGGTCAAGGAGAAAGCTAGACTATAGGTCTTAGTGACTGTTTGAGACCCCTTAGGACAGGGTTTCAAGTTCAACAGGGGCTGACCTCCACGGTAAATGGAGACCAAGCACCTCACTTCCCTGGGTCAATAGTTTCTCTGGTGTGGCACTTTAGATAAACACTAGCTTGCTAACCACAAGGTTGGTGGTTCAAACTCACCAGCGGTTCCTTGGAAATCCTATACAGGGGTCATTATGAGTTGGAACCGACTTGATGGCACTTCACAACAACAACATAATGGGAATTGCATTTTCTGCTCCACCATTCCTTGGGAGGATCCAGTGAGATCTTTGAGGACTAAAGATGCTGGAACCTGAAGGAGTTGGGACTCAGTGGGATGCCTTGTTTTCCCTTGTCTCTTGTTTCCCGCCTGTGACAGCGTGCAGTCTTCCTTTTTTCCTGTCGCTCATTTTTGTGGAAAATGTTTGTGTTTTCCTTCTCCAGCAGATTTCTGCCTTTCGTAGGTTCCGACTCTTTGTAGGATCATCTTTCAGGACCCAGATCCACAGACTAAAGGATTGTACTGTGTTGGAATCATTGTTATTATTGTCAGTTGTCATTGGATTTTTTCTGACTCATGGTGGCCCTCTGGGCATCATAGCGTTTTCAAGACAAATAGCCTTCCAGAAACAGGTCACCAGGCATGTCTTCCAAGGTGCCTCTGGAAGGGTTCAAACTGCCAACCTTTCAGAGAACAGACCAACCCTTAGCCATTTGTACCACCCAGGGGCTCCTTGTGTTACAATGATAAGACCTAGAAACTCCTTTGTTTGCCTTCTTAACTGTGGAATTTTCCTTCAGAAATCCCTTGAAGAGGGAAAAACCCAGGCCTTTGAGAAGTAAGGGAAGGGAAAACTCCATTGGGAGCAGTTTCACTGTGAGGCAAGGAGTTCCTGGCTGCTGCTTGTTTGTTATGTTCCAGAAGGAGACTGTTCTGCAAGAGAATGAAAAGACAAAGGGAGCAAGGTATTCATCTGTAGCTCTATGCAGAGCTGCAATTCTCTCTTCCCATGAGCGGTGGGAGAAAGGGGAAGCACCAAGAGAAGGGAAACAGGCTTCAGAAAATGATCTAGAGAAACCCTCTAAATAAGTGAGGCGGAGAACACCTTTCATCAGCCCAGCAACAACAACAATAATAATAACGAATCAAGTCGTGGTATTTGTAATCATCTCATGTGCACGAATAAGGGAGACTGGAGAAGGACTGATACACTTGGATTCTGGTGGTAGCAGAGACCATCAGGTATACCACAGATTGTCAGAAGAATGAACAAATGTGTTTGGAAAGAAGTACCGTCAGATTGTTCCCTAGAAGTGACGATGGTGAAAATGTGCCTCACATATTGTCGACATGTGATCAGAAGGGACCAGTCCCTGGAGAAGGACATCATCCTTGGTAAAATAGAGGGCCAACGGGAAAGAGGAAGACCCTCTAGGACATGAATTGACACAGTGGTTACCACAATGGGATCAAACTCAGGAGTGATTGTGAAGACAAACAGGACCAGGCAGTTTCCTTCTGTTGTGTATGAGTTGGAACAGACTCCAGGGTACCTAACAACAACAGTGACACTCACGATCTACCAGGCACTGGTACAGAACTTTATTTTTAATCCCTGTTAGCCCCAGCCTTACTGGGGAAACACATGATCATAACCTCATTTTTATAGATAGGGAAACTAAAGCCCAGAGAGGTTAGGTACTTTGCTCAAGGGCACACAGCCCATCATCCATCGGCTCAGGATTCAAACTCAAGTAGTATTTTTCTAAAATTTGTGCCTGTAGCCACCAAGTCAGAACTTGGGTTAGAGGGGAGTTCTGGTGTGAGGCAGCAGGCTAGTTACCATGGGGATGAGAGGATAGATGGGGAAGGAGTCAGTAAAGAGTAAAGCCCTAAAGGTTCAGCCTTTCTCTCTGGTTTCCTTTCTGGCAGTGGGACTTAAGTTAATGCTGAGCTTCCAGCTGGAGCTCAGAGGAACAATTCAGTTGTTTGTAGTTCCAGTGTTTATATATATATATACACACACATGTATATTTAAGTTTATTGGAAGTGGAAATAAAAAAAAGAAATTGAAGCCATAATAACTAATACTAGTAACAGCAGCTTGTTATACCAGGTACGGGCTCTTTGTTGTTTTTGTTGTTAAGTGCCATCAAGTTGGTTCCAACTCATAGCGACTATCTAGGGCCTCCGAGGAGCAGCTGGTGAGTTTGAACAGCTGGTGAGTTTGAGATTCAAACCAATCTTGCAGTCCAGTGCTTATCCCTACAGCGCCACACCCAGGACCCCTTGTTGCTGTTATGTGCCGTGGAGTCGGTTCCGACTCATAGCAACCCTGTACAGGGTTTCCAAGGCTGTAAATCTTTACGGGAGCAGAAAGTCTCATCTTTCTCCCAGGGAACAGTTGGTAGTTTCGAACTGCTGACCATAAGATTAGCAGCCCACTTCGTAACCACTACGCTACCAGAGTGCCTTACCTACATTTCGTCTTCATAATAAGCCTACAGCATGGTTCATAGTGTTGTTAGTAGCCACTGAATCAGCTCCAGCTCTTGATAACGCCATGTGCAGTAAAATGAAACTTTGCCCAGTTTCCCATCATCTGCATAGTCATGAATGTACCAGAGCCCATTGCTGTGAGCACTGTTTTTTGAGCATCTTCCAACCTAGGGAGCTCATCATTCCACACTGTTTCAGACACTCTTCTAGAGTGATCAATAGGGCTTTCACTGGCTAATTTTTCAGATCTATCTTTATTGTGTGTCTTAATCTAGACACTCCATTGACACCTGTCCACCATGGTATTTAAAATAGCTTCCATGATCACAGCTACACACAAGCCACCAGAGTCCCACAAACTTTCACATATGTGGTGGTGGGGAATTTGATGCACAAGAAATTGAAGAGCGTGTCGCTGGTCAGTCAGGAAGCCAAGGTCACCACTGAGCCGTGTCATGAACCCAGCTTCTCAGCCAGCAATCAAACCAGTGAATATTTGAGGGCAAGGTATAATCCTTCCTATCTGCAAAATACTTGGTGGATTACAAAGTTCCTTGTGGCGAGACATCCAAGGGTGGCGATGGGGATAGAAATTTCCGGGGTCCTCAGCCAGCATTCTTAGCTAACACTTACGTGGAAAATACCAAGACTGCCAAGATGTGGGAGGGAATCCAGACGGCTGAAAGCACAGTGCTCTGAGGCCCTTTGGCTCTCTCATCCGTCCCCTCAGGCACTGTTCCATCTCCGTGCCCAGCAGACAGATCACCTGAAATGTTACTCCACAGATATCCCATCTCATTTCCCTCCTGGTCCCCTCCAGGACCAACTGCAGACCACCAAATTCCAGGATATCCCAGCAAAGCACACACATGACCCGTGGCTATGAACTGGAACCTACCTAATTTATAGCGCAGTGGTTACAAGTCGGGCTGTTAATCTCAAGGTCAGCAGTTTGAAACTACCAGCCGTTCTCATTCTGCTCCCGTAAAGATTTGTTGTTGTTGTTGTTATGTGCTGTGGAGTCGGTTCCAACTCATAGAGACCCTGTACAGAGTTTCCAAGGCTGTAAATCTTTACAGGAGCAGAAAATCTCATCTTTCTCCTGCGGAACAGCTGGTAGTTTTGTACTGCTGACCCTGAGGTTCGCAGCCTGAGTCGTAACCACTACACTACCAGAGCCTCGGAAACCCTATACAGAATCGCTGCGAGTTGGAACCGACTCTACAGCACATAACCACCACCACCAGATAGGCAAAAGAGAAGCCATCTTCAAGACAGAAGGCTTCCTGGGCTAAGTCATGCCTGAGGCCAAATCCGCACTTGACCTTTGCCCCACCTTACCACTAGAGGGAGCGCTTCTTCTGCCTCCCTCTACTCCATTTTGCTTCCAGTTATGTCTACAGAAGGGGAGCATGGGTTCTTGCCCCAACTGAATCATCCTTGGTGGTGAGGATTAAGTGAGTTCACAGTTGTACCTTCAGAGCATGCCAGAGCTGGTAGTCTTCTTTTTCCTGTGAATGTTTCTCCTGAGGATGCATTGTGTATCTCGGAGGAAAACACGGGCTTCAGAGCCCTACATACCTAGGTTTGATCCCCAGCTCTGTGGCTAGCCAGCTGTGTGCTTTACACCAGAATTTCCTCTCCCGTGACCTGGAAAGGAGGCCGACTTCCATTATCTATCATCACTATGGCGGTGAAGATTAAAGGACACATGACTTGAAAAGATGGAGTGCAGTCCCTGGCATGAGTCCGGGCGAACTTGGTGAGGAGGGATTGAGATGTTTCTATTGCGTTGTTCTGTGTCTTCACACCCACAGTTCTCGGCCACTGTCATGCTCTAGGGTCCTTCTCTGGCCTCCAAGACCGCCCAGCACCATGGATCATTCTTTGAAGCACACAGTACTAAGGAGCCCTGGTGGCCTAAAGGCTGAAAGTTCGAACCCATCCAGAGGCTCATGGGAGGTAGATCTAGTGATCTGCTCCGTTAAAGATTGTTGTTGTTAAGTGACACCGAGTCAGTTTTGGCTCATAGCGACCCTGTGTAGGGTTTCCAAAGAGCAGTTGCTAAGTCTGAACTGCTGACCTTGTGGTTCAAACTGACCTTGTGGTCTGGTGCTTTATCCCATGGTACTACACCAAGACTCCCCCTAAAGATAACAGTCAAGAAAACCCTGTGGGTCAATTCTGCTCTGTCACATGGGGTCGCTATGGGTCAGAATCAACTCAGTGGCACTCAGCAACAACACACACCAGACTTTTATTTGCACATGTTTGTGATTGATGCCAGTCTCCCTTGCTAGCCTAGGGAGGCTGGGACTGGCCTAGAATAAACCAGTTACTGTTGAGTTGGTTCTGACTCACAGTGATCCCATGTGTGCTGACTGATGACAAACCGTAGGGTTTTCATGACTGTGGCCGGGCCCACTGCCAGACCATTTCTTCTGAGGCAGGCTTAAATCACCAATGTTTTGGTTAGTTGTCAAGTGCTTAAACATGTGCCTCACCCAGGGACTCCTTGGCACATACTAGGTGCTCAGGAAATATTTAGGGTGAAGCCTTGGTAGTGTCAGAGTTAAGCACTCAGCTACAGAGTGAACCCACCAGCTGCTCTATGAACAAGAAATCCTGGTAATCTGCCCCTATAAAAGATTCCAGCTTATGAAACACTATGGACCACTTCTACCCTGTCCTGTGGGGTCACTGCAAAAAAATGTGAGTCCAAACCTTTCCTCCCACAACTCTATCTACTCCACCAGGCTCAAGAATTCATTGCAATGGCCACACAGAACTCTGACACCATCCTCACAGCTATGGTGTTTATTAGGGAAGTTTACAGGTTACAATCCAGGGTTTGAGAATGCTCAGGGTACAGTTGTTCCAGTCAGTTGCTAATAAATGCCCACAGGACACACTACTCCTCCACAAGCCTCAGCCTGAAGGCATTCAGCTGTATCTCTGATGGGTCAGCAAACCTAACTCCCCCACTTAGTTCCTGGAGGCAAGTTTCTGCTCAAAGTCGCTCAGCTTTACTTGCTCCATGGACTGGGAAGTCCACTGCTCTGTCTCAGGCTGTGACTCTTGCTTCTGCTGCTCCTCTGCCACCCCTCTGGTGTCACAGCTTTCTGTCCCTGGGTTAAGGAGGTTCAAGACACAGGGACCTTGGAGTCCAGAGGATGCGCCCCCCCCACCTCCCGCTTGGCTCTTCTTCTCTGATGGTAGTAAGATTCCCACCCCCTACCCCCACTTCTGAGATGGTTCATTTTATACTCATGCTAGAGTTTAAAGTTTTTACAATGACCATGAACTCTGCCAACATCCACAGCTGAGTCATGGTCATCCTATCAGTTTCTTCTCCCACCTTCTCTCACCCAGACCCAGCAGGGCAGAATCAATGTTTGGTGGGAGTCAGACTATACAGACCATAGCTAGAAGAGACATGACATCATTCACCACAGTCATTGTGAGTCAGAACCAACCTGACCGTAGCACATAACAACAACAACAAATATTTGTGTAGTAAATTAATGAGAGAGCTGGTGGTTATGTGCCGTGGAGTCAGTTCCGACTCATAGCAACTCTGCACAGGTTTCCAAGGCTGTAAATCTTTACAGGAGCAGAAAGCCTCATCTTTCTCCCATGGAGCCGCTGGTAGTTTTGAACTGCCGACCTGGAGGTTCGCAGCCTGACTTGTAACCCCTACGCTACCAGAGCTCCTAATGAGAGAAGAGTCCTGACTAAAGGCTTCACTGTTTACTGAAAGGTCAGTAGTCTGAACCCACCAGCTGCTCGGTGGGAGATATGTGGTTGTTTGTGTCCATAAAGATTGTTGTTGTTATGTGTCATCGACTTGGTTTCGACCCATAGCGACTCTGTATAGGGTTTCCGAGGAGCCGCTGGTGAGCTTGAACCACCACCCTTGCAGTTCAAATGACTTTGCAGTCTGATGCATTAACCTACAGCACCACACCGGGACTCTGCATAAAGATGACAGCCTCAGAATGCCCATGGGGCAGTTCTACTCTGGCTGATACAGCTGCTATGAGTCAGTTTCAACTGGATGACAAGAGGCGCTGGTGGTGGTTATGTGCCGTGGAGTCGGTTCCTACTCATAACGATCCTGTACAGGGTTTCCACAACTGTAAATCTTCAGGGGAGCAGCAAACATCATCTTTCTCCCGTTGAGTGGCTGGTAGATTTAACTGCTGACCTGAAGGTTAGTAGCTCAGCTTGTGCTACCAGAGCTCCTTGGATGCCAGCAGGTAGTAGAAGTAATAGATTTAATGGAGGAAGTGAGTGGTCCCCAACACATTGGTTTATCCCTTTTAGGTGGAGGAGGTGTTACAAATAAGCATTTGTTATTGATAATGAACGTCCTAGAGTTTTTTATTTCCTTTTCAAAAAATAAAGCCTGTTAAAGTTGCTTACTTTTTGATAGGCTTTTTTGGGGGCAGGGCTACTGTTACGGGTGAGTCCTGGGGGTTATATCCCACCCAGTGTACGTCCATGAGCACTTGTCTCCCAAGGAATGCCCTTCCATGTTGGATCCAGATGGAAAAACAGAAGGCTAACAAATGTACCATATATCACAGATCCGCTTGACCTATAGACTCTGGTCTAGAACACTGGAAACAGTAATGACCTTGTCTCTCCATTGGAGGGCATGAACACTGAGACATTAATGCTTCTAAGATCATAGGGTGAAAGACACAGAATGGTCTCTTCCTGCCATAGAACTTCCTGCCTGGAGATGCTGCTTATCAAACCCCTCACCCTCACCGTTCTCACCCAGCCAGGGCTCAACAGGATTCAAGTATTTCCTTCTTGGTGTGGCGGCCTGCAGACCCCACATGGCATGCATTACCCACATGGCAACAATTCAGTATTTCCCACATGGAAAACACAAGGTGGTTTTAGGTAGTCTTCCCATGAACTGAAAAAAAAAAAAAATTTTTTTTTTTAAAAGTAGTTTTAGGTTTACAGAAAAAGTGCACAGAACTTCCCCCTTCCTGTTAGGAGAATCATGTGTTCATGTGGTACATCTGTTATAGTTGGTGGACCCAGACCTGGTGTGGCGCTGCGGGTTAATGCGCCAGATTGCAAGGTCGCTTTGAACCGTAAAGTCAGCGGTTCAAGCTCACCAGCTGCTCCTCGGAAAACCCTATACAGGGTCACTATGAGTCAGAACCAACACGATGGCACTTAACAACAAACAACAGCAAAGACTTACACATTATTATGAAGGAAAGCCCAGAGTTTACAGTCCCAGGAGTTCTAACAAATGCATGAAGTCATGTGTCCACCGTCACATTATCACAAGAATAGCTCCATTGCCTTAAAAACACCCCATGCCCCTGGGTATCATAAGGTTACTGACTTATCTGAATATTGGTGAATCAGTATATCACTGTTTCCCATCCCCAGGGATCACCCTGATGGTCTGCGTAGCCTGGGGGATGTGCTAAGTTAGTGGGTCTTTGCTCCTGCTCCTATGTGAAGGTCAAGGGCTACATTTGCCTCCTCCCTCATCCTTCCCAGCCAACATTCCGTGGAGGTGGGAGGTGGAGATGGTAAGATCAGGCCATCACTCTCTTGCTGGAGACTCAGATGGGTCTGATGAAGAAGATTGTGGGCCCCTTCGGGACAAGGGTCTGTCTTATTTATCTCTGGCTCCAAGGAGGTCTGCAATGAGAGTTTGTTGAATGAGTTAAAAGCTCACTTAAAAGTGCAAAGGTTGAAACAGAGGGGGAGAGCCAGAGTTCCGACCAGACCATCCATCCCACAGCCTCCTAACTGGACTCTCTACCTCTGAATCCCCTTCTAGGACATTCCCTATCTACAGCCAGAGGGACCCGTTACTCCAAGTCCTCAGAGCAAGTCCAGCATCCACACAGGGTCATCAAGACTCTGCCTCCCCTCTCAGCAGAACCAGCACATACTCACCCTCTTCTTCCCCAGCCTGGCAACCATCACCCTGAACTTCATGTTCCTCAGATACTTTCTCCACTCCTTTGCTCCTGCTGCTGTTTCTTCCAGGAGTTCCATCTACACTTCATCTGCTTGGAATCCCAACTCTTCTTGTGAGACTCACGTTGGGTATCAGGTTTCTCTGCAGCCCTTTCTCACTCTCTGTCTTTGTCCTCTCAGGTCAAAAGAAGTGGCCTCTCCTCTGTTGTCTTCCCTACCGCATTCTGCTGCAGTCCGTAATATTTGACTACAAGTCTGTGTCTCTGTCCCTCACTCAGCTCTGAATCCCTTAAAGACAAACACCATGCCCTTAATGCCCAGCCCAGGGTCTGACACATAGTGTCACTCTGGGGACACAAATTGGTACCGTATGGACTGATGTGACCTAACAGATGTATTTTGATTTGACAAGCACAATATTTAGCAACATTCAAAATGATGACCATCAATTCGTCTGGATCATTTCTCATAAATATTTTAAATACCAGCTTCTCTTGAGAAATGGAAGCTGTGGCCAGTTCAGCTACTGCTTCCACCTAGCAACACTTTGCTGAAACGTAATAAATGATACTCTCTTTAGATATGGCAGGCATGCCCCAATTTTACAACAGTATAGCCACGCCTGTTTGTTTGCTTGTTTTCCAATATAACTTCACAGTGAAGTTCAGTCAAGTGCCACATAATGTCCTCTCAGGCAACGTTTATCCACATATACGTCCATGGATCCATAGGTTATAACAGAAATCGGAAATCCTGACCAGATAATGGGATGTAAGTGGATGCAGCAAATATGAAAGCTTTCCCCTTACAGTATGTGTGTCTCATGTCTCTTGTCTGCCAGACTATGTACAGTACATATGATCGTCATAATAAACACCTATGTTACTGGCTTATGGATGTATTGTACTGTACTTCCCACTGTTACTTTGATGCTTAATGTCCCTATTTACAGATAAAATGTTTACAATGTAACCCTGTGTGCTCTTACCTCATAGACTGCACCAGTCAATCTTGTAGATCCTGCGTCTTTTGAATGTTGTGGCATGACCTCTGTGTTTAATTTTCTTTTGAAAATAATCCTGGCTTTCCAACATAGTAACTAGGTGATAGCAAGCCGCAAGAGGCAAAGTATCCATTTGGAAGTGAAATGAAAGGTTATTGTAACCAACTCAAAGGTGAGGAGTCAGTGCTAAGTGTATAATACGGTGTTTGCACAACGTCTACAAGGTCCAAGTTGTGTTTTACAGGACATAGCATGGATGTTAAGTGATGCACACCTGGAGTTCTAACAAAGACACAGAGCTCTCTAAGACTAAAATGCTTAGGGTGTAGCACTGTGGGTTAGTGCACTGGACTGCAAACTTGGTTTGAACCAAAAAGTCGGCAGTTCAAACTCACCAGTCACTCCTCAGAAACCTTACACAGGGTCGCTATGGGCCAGAACTGACTGGATGGCCCTTAAAAGCAAACAAACAAAAAAGTATTTGTTTTGTATAGCTGGTGTAACAGATTTTCAAAGACTTTCTAGCTTAAAATAACAGAAAGATATTAGTATTCTGGAGGCCAAAGTCCAGAATCAGTATCCCCTGGCTGAATTCAGTGTGTGGACAGGGCCACGTTCTCTGAGGCGCTCTAACGGAGACTCCATTATTTGCTTCTTCCAGCTCTAGGGGGCTGCTGGCGTTTCTTGACTTGAGATGGCATTACCCCACCTCTGACCTGGGGGTCACAATGACTTTTCTTCTGTCTGAATTCCCATGTCTCCCTCCTACAAGAACATACATAGGGTTGTAGCTAGGGTCCACTTGGATAATCCAGGAAAATCTTCCCATCTCAAGATCCTTAACTCAATGACATCTACAAAGAGCCCCTTTACCCAATAAGCTTACAGGGACCAGGAAACTTTTAGACTTGTCCCTGAAGAAGGCCATCCTGTTTGGTAAAGTGGAGCATCAGCGAAACAGAGGATGACCTCAATGAGACAGATTGGCACAGTGATAGCACTAATGGGCTCAAACGTAGCAAGGATTATGGGGGTTGGCCCAGGACCGGGCAGTATTTCATTCTGTTGTGCGTAGGGTTGCTATGAGTCAGAACTGATTCAACGATGCCTAACAGCACTAACATAGAGGAGGAAGGACAATCGGCGTGATGAAGTAGGTATCTTTTAGGGGAGCATCTTTCAGCACTTTACTGAAAAACATTGCTGACCCGAGTTCCAGAAGGGCAGGGAAGCCATTCCTAGACTGGTCAGCTCTCAGCCTGGGATTCCAGCCTTCCTGAGGCTCCGAGGCTCATTCGGTATTCACATCTGGCCCACACCAGGGTTCTCCATCTTGTTAAACAGCTCCGAGGACTGTCTTTGTGCCCCGCACCCTTGCTTTCCTCTCACCACGAAAAGAAATAATAAAATAACAGCCACATCTGCAACATTTCTTGACCCTCTCGTCCTGCTTTTATTTCCCCTGTGGCCTAGTGTTGCCCTCAGGGACAGAAAGAATGAGAGAGGCTCCTAGCAGGGACGTTCTGTTTTTCAGTGCAAGAGCCTTTCTTCACCTTATTTGGCAGCCCTGATGATTTTCCCAGATGGCCTAGAGGGTTCTGCCCCATCCTCTCTGGGCTAAAGCTGCTCTCCAGATATCCAATTCCAACATCATGCAAACACCACATTTTCAGAGTGGAGTGGTTCTACTCCCCAGGCCTCATACAGACCTGTCTCTGAGCAGCAGCTTGTTGGGAAATAGCTTTCCCCACATACTGAATATGATTATGGAATTAAATGTGTTCATTTCTGATTGTCATAGTTGTTATTGTTAAGTGCTGTTGAGTAGGTTCTGACTCATAACAACCCTGTATAGAGTTTCCCAGGCCTTAGAACTTCACAGGAGCAGAAAGCCTCATCTTTCTCCTATAGAGCAGCTGGCAGTCTTGAACTGTGGACCCTGTGGTTTGCAGTCCAGTGTTTATTGTATGTAACCACAATACACTCGTATTATATAGAGCAGGACTGAAAATACTTACTGATCAAGATCGAAGCCTGCAGTATGGGTTACATTTCAATGTAACCCAAACAAAAATCCTCCCCACTGGACCAATAAATAACATCATGATAAATGGAGAAAAGATTGAAGTTGTCAAAGACTTCATTTTGCTTGGCTTCACCATCAGCGTTCATGGAAACAGCAATCAAGATATCAAATAATGTATTGCGTTAGGAACAAAGTGAGTGAGAGAGTGTGGCAGATGAGGTCAGAGTGGTTATTTTGTTGTTTTTGTGTGCCACTGAGTCAGTTCCAGCTCATAGCCACCCTGTATAGGGTTTCCAATGAACAGCTGGTGATCTTGAACCACTGACCTTGCATTAACCCACAGCACCACACCAGGATTCCTGGAGTGATTACTGCTGACTGGACCTTTTCTGTAGGAAGGAATGGATCAGCATCTGTGTGCACCCTGTTGTGTGTGCTTCTTGTTCTTCCACCCATGTGCTTGGAAATATAACGAAGAACATTGCTAACTCTTTAGGCGGGGTATTTGAAGTAGTCAACCACGTATACTGATTATGGGTATTGTGAGTGAATTGTGTGTGTCCCCCTCAAAGAGACATGTTCATCTCCTAACTCCTGGTACCTGGGACTGTGATCTTATTTAGAAATAGGGTCTTTCCAGATGGAATCAGGTTAAGATGAGGTCATACTAGAAAGAGTAAGGTAGGCCCTAAACCCAGTATGACTGATGCTGTGATGAGGGAAATTTGGACACAGACACACAGGGAGAATGCCACGGAAATAATGACCGAGGTGATGCATCTACAAGTCATGGACCACCAATGATTGCCAACAACCACCAGAAGCCAAGGAGAGGGAAAGAAATATAATTCTCTTAGAGCCTTCAGAGAGCCTGACCCTACCAACACCTTGATTCTGAGCAGCTAGCCTCCAGAACTCTTCAGAGAATAAATTCCTGCATTGGAAGACTGTTGGTGGTCATTGGTTACTACAGATTTGTCCACAATATGTAGTCACATTAAGCTCACCAATGACCTTCATAAGAGCCGTATCCATGGAGAACTAACAAAAATGCCGTAAGAGAGTGAGCTAAAAAGATAACAGAAGTGACGAAGCATAAATCCAAAAGTGTAACGTTTTTGTTATAAAGATGAACAAAAGGTTTGGATGGTAATTTGAGAAGAGTATAGGATGAAGGAAAGGTTTTCATTTCTAAGAGAGGCATCCTAACCGCATGTCTGAAAGCTGATGGGAAAGATCCCATAGATAAAGAGAAGCAGCTGCGGGAGAGAGAAGAGCGATTGGTAGAGCCCCATTCTATAACTGGGGAGTAGGGCACAACGAAGGGGTTCCCCTGGATCCGAGCACAGTTATTCAGAAGAACAGGAGGGAGGGTAGAGAATATGGCATAGATACCAGAAGCTGGGCAGATGTGGTGAAGGGAGCTTTGGTAGTCCTCTTCTGATTGCTTTGAATGTTTTTGATGAAATCTGAATTTAGGTAACCAGTAATTCAGTGCATTGGAAGTGTGAGAAGTAAGGCACACTGATGTACAGTCATTGCCCAGAAAAGTGGGAGACTACCTGGCTAGCCCGATTCGTAACCACTACACTACCAGAGCTCCTTATACAACCAGAGCTCCTTTAATAGTTGATTCTCAGCCCCCACCTATCAAGGAGCTCTGGTAGCGTAGAGGTTACGAATCGGGCTGCGAACCACAAAGTCAGCAGTTTGAAACTACCAGCTGCTTCGCAGGAGAAAGATGAGGCTTTCTGCTCCCATAAAAATTTACAGCCTCGGAAACCCTGTTCAGGGTCGCTATGGGTCGGAACCAACTCGACGGCACTTAACAACAAGAACAACCTGGCTAAGGGAATGTGGCAGGATGGAAAGGCGGCCTTTAAGGACTTGGATGGTAATGGCCACATTTTTCTCCAGCTGTTGTATACTACTCACCTTTCCAGTTGAGGGCATACATAATAAGATGAAACAGGATGAAACTGATAGCAGCAAGATAAGATTAGTCTTGAATATGTGTTTGAAGCGTCTATGGGATACCCACATTAGATAACCAGCAGACACTTGGCTATCTATATGACCTGAAACTCAGGAAAAGGTCGGGGATAAAGGCAGCAGTAGCATCAACAGGGTGGTAATTAATGAAGGTCTCTGAGAAAGGAAGGGTAAACAAGAAACTTGGGAATGACCCTCATTGTAAAGGATAGAAAGAAGAAAATAATCCATTCTAGGAAACAGAGAAAAGAACTGAAAATATGGTGGAGTATTTTGTTTCCTGAATGCTGGATATGAGCTCATTCAAAGAAAAAGGGTGTGAAGCCATTCTGCAGGGGGAGGCAGGGACAGGATGGAGTCCAGGACAAAATCAGAGACCTTTGTATAACGACCTTGTACATAGGAATGAAACTGGCTGTAGATTCAATGGACATGGATTTCTGAGCAGTGGAGGTTCGTATGTTGGCTCTCATTTGCTGTGAGTCTTTGGGAATATGATTCCACTTCTCTGAGCATCTGCTTTCTCTTGTACTTGCAGAGATTCTTTGAGTGTTCTAGTTATTCAATCAGCTACTGAGAGCATACTAAGTTCCAGGCATTGTCTTCAGTGCTGGACATTCCTTAGTAAACATAACATGCTGCTCCCTCCTGAAACTTCTAGGAAACATGGGAGGTAAAGCAAGAAAAATTGCAGACACAAAGCTTGGGGTATGAAAAGCACAAAAGACCTTCAATAGATATTCATTCCTTTCCCTGCCTCCCCATTGTTGACAAGGGTTGTGTGACTCTAAATCCCTAGCTCTAATCTCCATGGTCGAATCCCTGGGTAATACAAACAGTTAACATGCTTGGTTGCTGATGGAGGTTTGGTACACCCAATGATAGCTTAGAAGAAAGATTTGGACATCTGCTTCCAGAAAAATCAACCACTGAAAACCCCGTGGAGCACAGTTCTACTCATACACCCATGAAATCACCAAGAGTAGGATCAACTCAAAGCCAACTGTATGTGTATGGTTTCTTTTAAATCTCCATCCCACAAAGGTGCAAATTCCTTGCTTTTCAACAAAACTCACTAAAAACCAAGTTTCTCCATCTGGACAGTGAGTTAGAAGAAGACTCGTGTTTGGAGGCCCCTGGTGTGTGTGACTGGAATTCCAAACCCAGTTTATAAGGACTTGCTCATAAGGATTCTGTATCTCACACTTAGCTTTTTGCCGTTCCCTGACATTCTTCCTCCTGGTTTGCATCTAGTGCAGGAAATTGAAGATCCCAAACTCAGAAGGATCAATTACTTTTAAGCACCCCATCTTTGTATCAGTGCAGAGAGGTGCTGGCCACCCTGTCCTTGTTCCTTATAGTCTTCTCAAGTCCTTTCCCAGGCTGTTTGTTGCCTCTCGTCGGCCAGCCCTGAGGTCTCATTCAGGTGCCCAGCTTTTCCATGGGATGCTCCCTGAGTGTGGCTCACCCTCTTGGCCACGTGGCTCTCTTTCACTATCCCTCTCTAGCCTGGTCATTTTCTTATTACTGTCACCACCCCAGACCCAAACTTGTCCTCTGCTTTCCTGTTTCCAATTAAATTTGTTCTATCAGGAATCCTGGGCCACATTGTTCTGTGGTTAGCAGAGAGGAAAATGACAACATTCAGAAGGAAATTCCCACTGACCAGCCTTGGGGAGTTGGCCTGAGGCATTCTGGTGTGGGTTAAACACTGGAGACCCCAAGGAAGATGGAGTGGGAGGGCAGGGGTTTGTTGGGGGATGGGGTGCATTTTCTTTCCTATGCTGGTCTTTTCTTTTCACAGCTGCACTCCTCGGAGGAGACCCCAACATTCCAGTTCCTGGAGCTAATTTTAGGTTCTTGTGGCTAGCCCATTCTGAGTGACCCTCACCCCCACCTTTCCCCTTTTCTCCTCACATTCATTCGGGCTCTCTCTCTCTCACACAACCCACACTGCCCACTCTCGTTCCCAAACAAGTAAAAGTGTCATTGTAATCTAGGCCAGCAAATGGCGAGGTCTCCCCACCCTACTGGCTCAAAGACCCTCAGGAAGCAGGAAACTGAGGGGAGGGGGCACTGGACCAATGGGAAGCCTGGGAGGACAAAAGAGGATGGGGGTGGAGAAGGACTTCCTGCCTTCCAAATAAGGAGATGATGTTTATCCCTTCAGTCCAGAGCTCACAACTGTGAGGGAGGACCTGGAAGTGGGCAGAAAAGAGATGAGGACAGATAGAAGGAAGTCTGTCATTGGTTTGCCCAGCCCGGTATTTGCGCAGTGTGACCCTGGCAGTGATGAGGTCAGAGCCTCATCATGGTCTCCAGTTTCCAGGTAAAAGTACATAGTTGTGTGGTTGAAGAGACAGGGGTCATCTTTTTCATGTCTTTGATTCCACAGTGTGGGGCACCAAGACTCAGAGATGAGATGTGACTTCTACAAGGTCAGACAGGATCTGCCTGTGAATTTATCCAAAGACAAAGTTAGACTCCCAGCCTCCTGAGGACCCCAACCCCAGGCTGCCTGCTGATATGGCTGTGGTCTGTCAGCCCCAGGACTGGGACTTTGCCTGCCTTTTGCCTTCCTCGTTACAAAAGTACGGTAGAAGCTCTGGTAGAGATGACCAGCACACATGAGGAAAGGAGGTCTCAGATTGGAAATGGTGAGCACCTGCAGAGAACACAGACTTCCACCCTGCTCTTGGTCCTCAGCTTGGCCAGTCATCAACGAAGTGGGTTAAGAACTGGGACTCCTACCCCCAATTTTGGAGGCTTCAGTAATCAAACCACACCCTGCAACCATTGTCTGCTTTCTCTCAAATTCTCCACCTGCTGGTGGAATCTGCGTTTCCATGCCCTGTTCCTTTCTGTCTTCTCATTCCGCTGCATTCACTTTCTTGCCTCAGCCGTGGACCCTGGGCTTCCTTTACCTGGTGGAGTAAACTAAATGTTCCTGTTGGGTCCGAATCTTTCTTTGGCTTCATGGAGACCTCTTCACCTCCCAGTTATTGATAGCTCAAGAGACTTGTCTTTATGGCTAGGAGCAGAGACACAAGTGTAGACTATTGGCCTCAGTTATCACATCTGGAAAATGGGTATCAACAGTCCAGAGCTGTTGTGAAGATTAAATAAGTCCACATGATATGTATAAATGTATAAATTTATCAAGTAGTACTTTCATGGTAAGAATACTTTATGGAACACTTCATTAATTTCCTACTTATGTATTATGCTAAAAATAGATTTAAGAAGGTCATACATTTAAAGCACTGAAAACAATGTCTAACACATCACAGTAAGCACTCCAAGAATGGTACTGAGGTCATTGTTGTTACTGTTGCTAAGTGCCATTAAGTCGGTTCCAATTCATAGTGACCCCATATAGGGTTTCCAAGGAGCAGCTGGTGGGTTTGAACCGCCGACCTTGTTATTCATCCTGACCTCGCGGTCCAGTGCTAATCCTACAGCGCTGTGCCAGGACTCCGATTGTTATTGTAGCTCTTACTATTTTAACTTGGGCCTTCTGGGGATTATTCTTTACTTCTTACGTTTTGTTGTTAACGTTAAGCACCATCCAGTCATTCCAATTCATAGCGACCACGTATAGGGTTTTCAAGGAGCAACTGCTGGATTTGAACTGCTGACCTTGAGGTGAGCAGCCCAGTGCTGAGATCTGTAATTTAGTTCTCACTTCCCAGTTTGTTAAGCACTTCTCCCTACACTATCGCTTGTGGTCATCACAACTCTTTGACATAGGTAGCATTTTCCCCACTTCACAGATGGGAAAACTGAGGCTCAGAAAGATGAAGTGATTTCCCCTTGATCATCCAATCAGTAAATGGAGAACTAGAACATGACCCCATGCCCATCTGACTCTTGGGTGAGGGTTTCTGCCTTGGTTCTCTGGTGAAGCTATTACAGAAATATCCCAAGAGCGTGGCTTTAATGAACAGAAATTTATTTTCTCACAGTTTAGGAGGTTGAACTCCAAGGGTGTGGGCTCTCGAGGAAGGTTGTTTCTCTGTTGGTTCTTATAAGCATCTGTTTGTTGATCCCTTGGCACTCTCGTGTAGCATGGCATCTGTCTTTCCCCATCTGTACTGCTTGCTTCAAGGCTTGCTCAATCTGTTCTTGTTATACGTCCAGGGAGGGAGATGGGCTTCAGACAGTCCTCTACACTAATACAATACAGCCTCATTAACTTAACAAAGAAGACCTGTTCCCAAATGGGATGACACACGACTTAATTTATACAGCATCTACACCCTCATACTAACGCTGCAACAACCCATCACCTTTCTCGACCCAGATTTTTCCATCTTCCTGATTGTGCTGTTGTTGTTAATGGCAGCTGAGTCCATTGTGACTCATTATTGTTGTTGTCGGAAGTGTCATCGAGTTGGTTCCGACCCATAGTGACCCTGTATAGGGTTTCTTAGGAGCTGCTGGTGAGCTTGAACCACCGACCTTTCAGTTCAAATGGCTTTGCAGTCTGGTGCATTAACCCACAGTGCCACACCAGGGCTCCATTCTGGCTCATAAAAACCCTGTATAGGGTTTCTGGGGCTTTTTAAATCCTGGTGGAAGCCTCGTTTTTTATTCAAAGAGTGGCTGGTGGATTTGAACTGCTGATCTCATGGTTTGCAGCCCATTGCTTACTTTCTGGTCCTGAGACAGGTCCATGCCCTTAGCAAAGTGACCTATTCATGATGTTCAAAAGCAAAAATGTCAGTTTGAGGACTAAGGAGTGCCTGACCCAAGCCGTGTTATTTTCAATAGCCTCATATGCCCGTGAGAATTGGACAATAAATAAGCAAAACCATAGATGATTTTGTGCATTTGAGTTATTGTGTTGGAGAGGAATATTAAAAGTACCATGGACTGCCAGAGAACAAACCAATCCATGTTGGAAGAAGTACAGCCAGAATGCTCCTTAGAAGCCAGGATGACCAAACTTCATCTCTCATACTTCGAACTCATTATCAGAAGGTGCCAGTCCCTGGAGAAGCTAAAATGGAGGGTCAGCGAAAAAGAGGGAGACCCCCAGTGAGATGGATTGGCACAATGGCGGTAGCAATGGGCTTAAGAACAGCCAAGATTGTGAGGTTAGCACAGGACTGGGCAGTGTATATAATGTTGTTGTGAGTAGGAACCATCCCAATGGCACCTAACAACAACAACAACATCGGCAGTCCTGATGTGGTGCTGTAGGATAAGCACTGGACTGCTAGCCACAATGTAGGTGGTTCAAACCCATCAGCCATTCGTTGGAAACCCTATGCAAGGTTGCTATTAGTTAGAACCCACTCGACGGCATTTAATAATGAACAACATTTACAGCCCTCACTCCAGTTACCTGAGTCCTTCCTAAATTTCTCAGGACTCTGTTTTCAGGTCTCCCCCTTCACAGCCCCACCCTAACAATCTCCTGATGCAGTTATTTTAAGAAAAGTTTCACAAGGCTAAAGCTCACAGGGATACTATATTTGAGGGTTTAGTTCTTCCTGCCTTTCATTGGAGACTGGTTTTGAGGTTGATTCTCTGAATCACTCAGCAGAAAGTAAATAAATCAATCAAGGAAGGAAATCTTACTAAAAAGGAATTCTGTGTCATCACCAAAGGAATCCACAGAACCCGGCCTTCCCAGGGATTGTTTTATCCTGGGGTTCTGAAGCATCCCCACCAGAAAAGAACACACAGAGTTCTCCAAGATAGTGTTCAGAACTGAGCTGCCAAGTCTTAAGAACCAGCTGTCTCTGCCCCTGGGATAGAAGAACCAGCGGCCTGCCCCAGGGCCTCCTACCCTGTGTGTTTCCTAGGTTTCCTGGACAGAAAGTCACTGGCCCTTTCTTGTAACCTCTGTACATTGCTCCCCTGGACACCCCTTGCATCTCCTTCATTCCTTCCCTGGGCTCCACCCCCTCATGGAAATCAAAGGAGAGTGGATCGTGCACTGTTGATAATCAGCTACTCTAGTCCCCTAGTCAATAAGGAATCTAGTCAGTAAGTAATCTTTGTTGTTAGTTACTGTCAACTTGTCTCTGAGTCACGGGGATCTTATGTTTAACAGAATGAAATGCTGTCTAATTCTGCGCCATCCTCAGGATTAGTGGTCATGTTCCCGCTACTTAGGAGGTACTAAGGAAATGTAGCATCTCTTCTCCATCACCTGAGTTGTAGGTGGGAGAGCACAGAAGGACATGGGGAGCTATCTTCTGGAATTAGTTTAGCCCCAAGTGGCAGAAGGACCTCAGAGAAACCTAGGTCATAGCAGTGGTGGGCGTGTGAGAAGCAGCCAAGTGAAGCATGGGGTGGGGGGTGGGGGGCAGCTCTCCTCCCCACCAGCTCAGTCTAGACAACGTAGCCCAGAATTGCCAAATCTCAAGATTAGAGGGAACCACCTTTCAGAAAGGCCATGTTGTGTACTCAGAAGCTGATTAGAAAACACTCTTCTGTTACCTTTACCATGGTACAGAGGTTCATCCCAGCCACACAATAGCAAGACGTTGATTTTAACTGTGAACTAACAGGGGTTGAGCTAATTCTACGTGTCTGGTGCTCAGTGGGTTAAGCAAGGTCAGTGTTTCAAACCCACCAGCTGCTCTAAGGGAGAAAGATGAGTCTGTCAGCTCTGCCTTACGTGGTCCCTGAGTCAGCATTGACTCCGCGGCAGTGGGTGGTGGTGGGTGGTGGTGGGTGGTGGGGCAGGCTTTCCCAGATGTGCTTTCACTCACTCCTCTCAAGAACCTCATAGTATAGCTACCACCATACCACGAGGGTCAGTAAGGTTCTATGATTTTCCAAAGGCCACATAACTGATCATGAAGTTTCAATAACTTCAGATGACTATTAGACATGTACTATGTACCCACTAGGCCTTAGAAGACAGCTATAAGCAAAGAGTAACCCTGCTAGCTGCCTCCTCCACCTGGACTCCACTGTTAGACTCAAATAACTTGGAAAACTATTTACTGGTTGGAATATAATCTCATGGTTAAGGTTTAAAGTTGTGATCAGTGATTCTCCGTGGGGACAGGACCATCCCTTGGGGTACAGTTCGGAAAACTGTGGGAATGTGTTGGATTGTCACAGAAGTGGTAGACTGTTCGTGAAAAGGGTCAGGAATGTACATACGCTGGTCTCCCTCAGGACCATTGACTATCCCACCAGATGTTCATGGGAACCTAAAACCTAGCTCCGTTTTAAATCAAACACAAAGCATTGGGGGGCAGGGAGAAGGGGAATTATGTGTGTTTGTGTGATAGAAATATATGTATCAAGAAATCTGCCAATTCATCAATTTCTGCATGTAGAATCCAGTGACACGGATGACGTTCACCACACTGTGCAACCTTGACAACAATCCTTCTCAAACAATTCCACCACCATCAAGTGGGAACCTCACCCAGGTCTTACCAGTGACTCCAGGAGGGAGATTGTTTTAATATACACTATCTCCCCCAAGAAAACTAGCACATAACTTAAGGAAAGACTGCACCTTGTTTTGTTTGCACATTTACCAAGAGTTTACAATTGTTTGGAAAAGTCACATCTGTGCATAGAACTTTCCCTTCCGGCATTTGACTTGCGAATGAAGCATCCAAATCAATTTGCATAGGTCACTGTTGGTACTTTTGTAAACTGTGGTGTATATAAGAACTATTTACCTTTCAGTCTTTGGGGTCTCTTGGGAGGTTTTATCCTCCTGTGTATGATAGTATGTGCTACATTGAGGTGGGAATGTGCACAATTGTATAAAACAAAAGGAAGTTCTTAGGCAACATATTATTGTGTTAAGACGTTATTGTATAAGAAAGGATTCTGTATAGACCTTTTGCCTCTTTAGGTTTCTATACACTGAGATTAAGACATGTGAGTGCATTTACTGTCTTTGGTATATTATTCATTCAGTAACATTACATAAATATGTTTTCCATGACTCATCTTACCTACCAGAGCTCATTGGGATGGATATAGCCCACATAATATTTATCAAAAGCCATTACACCTAATAAAAATAGTCAATTGTTTAGCCTACATTCCATTATCAAAAATATATTGTTGTTAAAGTGCCGTCGAGATGCTTCCAACCCATAACAACCCTGTATAGGGTTTATGAGGAGCAGCTGGTGAGTTTGAACTGCCAACCTTGTGGTTCAAACTGACTTGCAGTCTAGCATATTAACCCACAGAGCCACACTAGGACTCTAAAAATATACTAGAGCTATAAAATCTAAACTAACCCCATTTTACTGTCAGTTTATCATCATGTGTTGGCTTGTGTGTTAATGTGATTCTGGAAGCTATGCCACCGGTATTTTGAAATACCAGTAGGGTCACTCATGCTGGGCAGATTTCAGCTGAGCTTCCAGACTAAGGCATACTAGGAAGAGGAGAGATGGACTACTTCTGAATATTTTATCACTGAAAATCTTATGAAAAACAGTGGAACACTGTCAGATAACACCAGAATGAAACATGATGAAGAGCACCAGAATATTATCAGCTATAAGGAGCTCTGGTAGCGTAGTGGTTACGAATCGGCCTGCTAACCTCAAGGTCGGCAGTTCGAAACTACCAGCCATTCTGTGGCAGAAAGATGAGGCTTTCTGCTCCTGTAAAAATTTACAGCCTTGGAAACCCTGTACAGGGTCACTGTAAGTCGGAACCGACTCCACGGTACTTAACAACAACAACAATAGTGCCAGAAGATGAGCCACTCAGGTTGGAAGGCACTCAAAATTGGATTGGGGAAGAGCTGCCTTCTAAAGGTAGAGTTAACCGTGATGAAGCTAATGGAGCAAAACTTTCGGAATCTCCATTTGCTGGTAGGTCACAAATCAAAATGAGGAGAAACAGCTATAATATCCATGAATAATCAGAACATAAAATGTATGAAATATGAATCTAGGAAACATTGGAAGTTCTCAAAAATTAAATGTAATGCATAGGCATCGATATCCTAGGCATTGTTGTTGTTACCTTATGATTCAAAGTGACTTTGCAGTCTGCAGTCTGGCACATTAGCCCACTGTGCCATACCAGAACTCTGTCCTAAGCATTAGAAAGCTGAAAATGGATTGGCCATTTTGAAATCTGACAATCACATGGTTTACTATGCTGCAAATGACAAAATTGAAGAGGAATGATGTTGCATTCATCATCAAAAAGAACATTCCAAGATTTGTCTTGAAGTACAATGCTGTCTATAATAAGATAACATCCATAGGTCAGCAAAGAAGCCCAGTTAACACCACCATTACTCAAAAGTTACACACCAGCCACTAAAGCCAGTGAGGATGAGACTGAAGAATTCTACCAACTTCTTCAGTCTGAAATTGATCAAACATGCAGTCAATATGTATTGATAATTACTGGCGATTGAGATACAATGTTTGGAAACCAAAAGGAAGGATCAGTCATTAGAAAATATGGCCTTGGTGATAGAAATAATGCTAGAGATAGCAAGCTCAGGCTGAAGCTGAAGAAAATTAAAATAAGGTCGTGAGAGCCAAAATATGACCTTGAACATATCCGAATTTAGAGATTATCTCAAGAACAGATTTGATTAATTAGATACTAATGATCAAAGACCAGAAGAGTTGTGGGATGACATCAAGAACATCATATAGGAAAGAAGCAAATGGTCATTAAGAAGATGAGAAAGAAGGAAAAGACCAAAATGAATGTCAAAAGAGACTCTGAAGTTTGCTCTCCAGTGTAGAGATGCTAAAGCATATGGAAGAAATGAGAAGGTCAAAGAACTGAATAGAAAATGTCTAAGGTCAGCTTGAAATGTGCAAAGACTTGGAATTAGAAAGCCAGAAGGGAAGAATACAGTCGGCATTCCTCAAGCTGAAAGAACTGAAGAAAAAAATTCAAGCCTTGACTTTCAATATTGAAGGATTCTATGAGCAAAATACTCAGTGATGCAGAAAGCACACACACCAAAAAAACAAACATGAAAGGAATACACAGAGTCATTGTACCAAAAAAAAAGACGTAGCAGCATATGATCAAGAGCCAGTGATACTGAAGGAAGACGTCCAAGGTGTATTGAAGGCATTGGCAAAGAACAAGGCTTTCAAAATTGATGGAATACAAATTGAAATGTTTCAACAAAGTGATGCAGCACTGGAGGCATTCACTCATCTCTGCCAAGAAATTTGAAAGACCTGACTGACTGGAAGAGATCCATATTTGTGTCCATTCAATGAGAGGTGACCCAACAGAATTCAGAAACCCTCACGTAATATACAAGTTACGTGTACAAGTAAATACAAGTAAACTTTTGCTCAAGATAATTTAATAATGACTGCAACAGTACATTGTTAGGGAACTGCCAGACATGCAAGCCGAATTCAGAAGAGGACGTGAAATGAGGGCTATCATTGATGACATCAGAAGAGGACATGAAACGAGGGGGTATCACTGATGACATCAGATGGATCTTGGCTGAAAGCAGAGGATACCAGAAAAATGTTTGCCTGTGTTTTATTGGCTACCCAAAGGCTTTTGATTGTGTGGATCATGACAAGCTATAGACAACATTGCGAAGAATGAGTATTATTCCAGAACACTTAATTGTGCTCATGAGGAATCTGTACATGGACCAAGAGGCAGTTGTTTGAACAGAACATGGGAACAACTGAATGGTTTAAAATTAAGAAAGTTGTACGACAGGGTTGTATTCTTTCACCGTATTTATTCAGTCTGTATGCTGATCAATAATCCGAGAAGCTGGGTTATAAGAAGGAAAATGTGGCATCAGGATTGGAGGAAGACTCATTAACAACGTGTGATATGCAGATGATACAACCTTGCTTGCTGAAAGCGAAGAGGACTTAAAATACTTACTGATGAAAATCAAAGACAACCTTTGGTATGGGTTGCCCCTCAATGCAAAGAAAACAAAAAGCCTCACCATTGGACCAATACACAACATCCATATAAAGGAGAAAAGATTGAAATTGTCAAATATTTTGTTTTGCTCGAAACAACCATCAACACTCATGGAAGCAGCTGTGAAGAAATCAAACAGTGTATTGCATTAGGCATATCTGTTGCATATCTTAGTTTGAGAACTAAGGTACGACTGTCCCAAGTCATGATATTTTTAGTAGCCTCATATGCATGTGAAAGTCGGACAATAAGTAAGAAAGGCTATAGAAGAATTGATGCATTTGACTTATGGTATTGATGGAGAATATTACAAGTACCACAGACTACCAGAAGAACAATCAAATATGTGTTGAAAGGAAGCACAGCCAGAATACTCCTTAGAAGCCAGGATGGCCAAACTTTGTCTCTCATACTTCAGACATATTATTAGAAGGGACTAGTTCCTGAAGAAGGACATCATGTTTGTTAAAGTGGAGGATCACAGGAAAAGAAGAAGACTCCAAATGAGATGGATTGGCACAGTGGCAGCAGCAATGGCTCAAGCATAGCAATGATTGTGAAGTTGGTCCAGGACAGGGATGTGTGTTATGTTGTGCATACGGTTGCTATGAGTTGGTACCAACTCAATGACACACAACAACAATATAAAGTCTTATATAGAAGAAACAATTTAGTAATGAAAGAGTTAAATTCTTGGTGGCTCTCTGGGTGCAAACATCAGGCTATTCTATTGCACCTTCTATTATCACTGAGTATTTTGTCATTGACAATCCATGCTATTTTATTATGAATTACTCTGATTTGATTTCAATTATAAATCGCTTCTGTTTGATATCTCCTTTGCATACAGTTAGAGTACCTTATTAGTTGTTTGTTTGTTTTTTTAATGTATGTGTAGGTGTTGTTAGCTGTTGTCAACTTGACCCCCAACTCATGGCAACCCCATGACCAACAAAATGAAATGCTGTCCGATCCTGCCCTACTCCCATGATTGGTTGTAGATCATCAGACCCTTGTCTGATGGGGTTTTCATGGGCTGATGTTTGGAAGTAGATCTTCAGGCCTTTCTTTCTAGTCCATCTGAGTCAGGAAGCTCTACAGAAACCTGTTCAGCATAAAGCAACATACAAGCCTCCACCGACAGAGAGACATCACCAGGAATCAAACCCAGTCTCCTCATGGGATGTGAGAGTTTCACCCTGGAACCAACGTTATCCGAATATGTGTAGGTAGAATGTGTAGCTTATGAATTTCATTGCAATGTAGTATGACAGGCATTACAAGATATCTATATAGAAAGGGGCATTGTGTATGAGAAGGTGAGGGTGGGGCATCCTTTCAGTAGATGTAGGGCCATCAGCTGCAGAATGATGACAAAGTCTTCATCCTCTGTTCTCTGGGGACAGAGGGTAGAAACTGTACTCTTGGGACTTATGGTAGCCCTGGAGCATGATATCCTGACCAAGACAAGCTACCTGCCAGTGGAAACTGAATGGAAACAGACTAAAGTTGGAGTCAAAAGACCGTGTGTTTGAATCGTGGTTCTGTCATATCTTGATCTTGTAATAACCAGGCAAACCCTCTCTGGTCTTGAGTTTTTCCATCATTATAGGAACGTGTTGAACCCGAATGAGGTGACCTTCTGGGGCTAACATTATTTGACTCTAGGATTAGGCTTCAAAGAGCTGCCAAGACTCCTTGAGCTTTGGACCAGTAAAGGTGATGGGATTGAAGACAGTCATGTGTAGTGGCAAGAGGACTGACCTGGTTTGTACCTGGGTAGGCCACCTTGGAGTGACCGTTTCATTTCTCTGAGCCTTGGCTTCAGCCTCAGTAAAATGGGCATTATCATAGTTCTGTCACCAACAACCAGATAAGAACTAAACTGCTAATCTCAAGGTCAGCAGTTCAAACCCACCAGTAGCTCCTTTAAAATCATATACTGAGTGGCTATGAGTTGGAACCAACTCCATGACACTTACCAACAACACCAACACAAACAACCATGTAGGAATTATGAGAACCAGCAAATGACATTTGCGACAGTTTCCAAGAACTCAGTTCTTGTGTACCATCAAGTTGGTTCCTCATCATAGTGACCTTGGTTTCTGAGAGTGTTAGTTTGAGCTGCTGATCTGTGGTTAGCAATCCAGTGCTTATCCTACTGTTCCACACCAGAATCTCAGTTGTTGATCTCAGTAGCTCTCTTCAATATTAAATGCTCCCTTCATTCCACCCTTCCCAAGTCCCTGCCACCTGTGCCCCATATTCCTGCCCCTTCGATCACAGAGCAGGGCCAGGGAGGGAAGGAAATGGTGTCATGCTGACTCTCCACCTGGTTTTCTGCAGAGAGCAGAGGTTAGGAATCCCTCTGACACCAGGGAGTTCCCACTTCCCCCTCTGGACCAGCTGTGGAGCCAGTGGGGGATCAAAGTGACTAAGACAGGGAGAATTTCTGGAGGCCTCTCTGGCCTTGACCCAAGGCTCCAGCACTGGGAAAACAGAGGGAAGTGCTTTCTCTGCCTGGACAATGGTTCTGACCAGTGACAGATGGAGATTCACTTTTCCTTTCAGCGAGCACCCAATCTCTTGTTTGGACAACACTTTCCCATTGCTGTTTTGTCTCTGATGGGAACTGAGTTTTGCTGTGTCAGGCAGTGTCTTCCTTCAGAAGACAAGCATTCCATGCCCTCAGATGTCAAATCTTTAGGCTCCATCCAGGCTGTGGGTGTTGCCTCTGAGTGTTGAGCTGGGACCAGGCACCTCCTCCCAGCCACTGAGAACACAGTGAACCACTCTGTCTCACTCAGCCAGACTCTGTGTCCCTTCAGCCTCTGTCTTCAGCCTGGCCTGGAGTCTTTGCCTCTTCTCTCAGGGATCCCATTGTCTTCCCTGGGGATGGTTGCAGTCGTGTACAGTGGCTCTGGACCTCATTCTGAGTTTGAAGCCCCTGGGTGCTATCAGTGGTTAACATGTTCCTACTAACAGAAAGGATGGAGGTTCAAATCTACCCAGAGGAAGCTTGGAAGAAAATCCCAGTGATCTATTCTGGAAAATCAACCAAGGGACCTTGCAGGTCCCCAAGGTGGTCATTTTAGTGATGATGCATTAACTGAGTGTGTTTGGGACGTACCAAGAAGAGCCAGGGGGGCTGGCATGGGTGGAGTGCAGTGGGCAGGACGGAAGTGATAGATCAGAAAGGTGATGTTCTGGGGTGTTCGTAGGGCCTGGCAGGCCATTGTAAAGACTTGAGCACTAGAAATGGAGAGAGAAAGGGTTTGGCCTTGACCTCTAACCTCTTCCCTATTTTTCTTCTCCAAGTGTTCATGACCCCAAGAGTAAAAACAGAGTGACCAGTGAACTCTGACTCCAATAGATTCTCAGTGGAATTTTATAACACCTACTACGAAGTGTGAAAGGAGCTCTGGTAGTGTAGTGGTTATGAGTTGGGCTGCTAACCTCAAGGTCAGCAGTTTGAAACTACCAGCCTTTCTGAGGAAGAAAGATGGAGGCTTTCTGCACCTGTAAAGATTTACAGCCTCAGAAATCCTATACAGGGTTGCCATGAGTCGGAGCCAACTCCACAGCACATAACCACCACCACCACCAAGTGTGGAGCCCTGATGGCTCGATGGCCAAAGCACTCTGCTGATAACCAAAAGGTCAGCAGTTCAAACCCACCAGCCGACCCACAGAAGAAAGATGTGACAGTCTATTTTTGTAAAGATTTACAGTTTTGGACACCTTTGGGGCAGTACTATAAGGTCGCTATGAGTCACAAGGTCCTTTTACTAACTAGTGTACCCTTGTGTGTCCAAATAGTCCATTGTCTCTTCTAGACTCCCACTAACTCCTCGGGCATCCACCTCTCCCATCTAGGGCTGCATATTAATTACTGAGTGTGGACGATTCTACGTTTATTCGTGCTGTGAGTTTTAGCGCACTAGATCATGAGCAGTGACCGTTGCCTCTCCGTATTCTTCCTGGTACACAAAAGATCCTCAGTAGATACTTGCTGAATAAAAGAGTGAATAGGCACAAGGGAGCTTTGGGCTGACAGTGATTGATTCTCCTGGTGTCAACACCAAGGGCTTCATGGAAGAGGGGACATGTAAAACGGGAGAATTCCTGGAGACCGGACTGGCCCTGTCCCATAGCCTCATCCACCAGGAAAACCAGAGGAAGTGATTTCTCATCCTGGAGACCCTGGACATTCACCTTAGCCAATGACAAATAAAAAACACCCATCTTTTCTTTCAGCAAGCACTGAAGGTAGAAAGGTATCAAGTGCAAAACATGTAGGAAATTTGCTGGAATTCATGATGTAGACCAGAGTGAGGGAAAGTGGAGGGTCAGGTGGAGGAGCTGAAACCAGAACCCTTGGCTGCACTGCTAAGGGCCACCCCAGGCACAGTAGAATGAAGCGCAGCCCAGCCCCACCCCAGCCCCATGATTGGTTGCAGATGGGACGCCTGTGATCCGTAAGCTTCTCATTGGCTGGTTTCTGGAAGTAGATCACTAGGCCTTTCTCACTAGTTCATCTCAGTCTAGAAGCTCCTCTGGAGTCCAGCATTATGAACAGCAGGTATACCTCCACTAGGAGACAGTGATGGCTGTGTATGGCGGACAGTGGCCATGAGTCAAACCTCAACACTGATTTGATGATGAGAACACATAACAAGGGCAGGATCTCGACGTGACAGGGGGTCAGTCTCACAGCCATAGCCGAGGATGGTCAGATTCCAGTATGTAGTATTTGCTACTCCGGGACTATGGGAACAGACAAAGTATGGGGAGGTGGGGGAAGTGAGGTATTGCCACGAGAATCCGACAGCCCCACCCCCATGGACTCCCTATGGAGCACCCTTGGGGATCTTGTTCTTGTCAGAGGCAGCCTGGGGGCCTGGTTCCCCCTCAGGTATCCATGGTTCCAGTTAGCTTCTTCAGAGCTAGTTTCTTTCAACAGGAATCAAAGTCTTCCTCCAGGGAAGTTGCTCGTCTGTATTTAGCTGAGCCCTGGGAAAGTGTCTTAGAGCACAAGCACCCACATTCTTGTGAGACCTACAAGTGAAAAAGGACATAGTTATCCATCCTTGGTGGAAGGGTCCCTGAGGTGGCTGTGAGTAGGGTGTGAAGGGAAAGAAGACATTGCTCTCAGACCTGGGGGCAAAGGCAGGGATTAGGAACGTCTTTCTAAAGGCATCAAGGATAAAAAGAAGGAATAGGAATCAGCTAGTCTGAGAAGGACATCCCAAAACCCCAACAGTGCAGAACAGTGCCATGGTCTGGGGCTTCAAGTGGTTACAAGAGGATCTGTGGGAAAAAAGCAACTGCTTTGGAGTCAGACAGACTTGTGTTCAAATCACTGCTCTACAGTTTATAACCCATCACCCATGCTGGACTTCAGGTCCCACATCTGTGGAATGAGATCACATACTCACTGGAATGTAGGGTCTGTGAAGACAAGTGCTCTAGCTCTCTTGTTTGTTCCCATAAGCCTGGAGTCTTGTGCCAGGCCTGCCAGGGTAAGCCTCCGGTCTGTGGTGGCTGAGTTAATGATTGAATGAAACAATGTGTGTCAACTGATGCTCAAGAACAAAGTGGGCTTCATAGAAGTCTCTACAGACAAGAATGACAAGGTGGTGGGACCTCAGAAGCCAGGAATGGAGACTGTGTGTGTAAGCAATGGGCTGCCATCCGAGACCTCTGAGGGGACTTGAAGTGTCTGGTGGTTCCTGGTGACGCTTCTGGTGGGGAGTCTGACCATGGGTGGGACCCGTCCTGGTGACAGCCAACACTTCCCAGGATTAGGACCAAGAAGTTCCTGCATGCCAGAGTCACAGGGTACTTGGGTCCTTCTGCGGACTGCCTGAGTCAGGGATTGGGAATTTCTGGAGGTGTTAGTCTCCGAGGCTGGGAACAGACTCCATCTGCCTGAACATGGAGTCCCGAGGTCAGCATATGCAGGCCTGCAGGACCCTTGGCCTTTGACTTAGCCTTCCATGGCTTCTTGATCCTGCCCAGCTCTTGTGTTTACCTTACTGGGTGAAGAAGAACGCTCCGGCTGAGGTGGGGAGGAGAAGTTCATGTCTTACTTGGGGCCCTCAGGCTCCTTGGACATGAGCTGGTGACATTCCACTGGGCTTGCCACCAAGAGGAAGTCAATACTATTCCGGGTCAGCCTCTGACCCCTCTCATGATTTAGTTGACCTGGTTCTGGGAGACAGCTGGAGTTGTCCCCAGAGAGCTTGCCTTTCCCCTGGATGGGTACTGGAGCATCTCACCCTCCCTCCTGTCTCTGCCTTGGAAACCAGGCCCTGGCATATGCCCCTCTCTGCACTCAGCTCTGCTCAGCAGTTACACTGGCTTCAGAGTCTCCAGAGAGGAAAAATACAACATAAGAAACCAGTTACCATTAAGGTGACTCTGACCATGTGTGTCAGAGTAGAACTGTGCTCAGGAGGCTTTTCTTTTCTTTTTTTTTTCCAAGGTTTTTATTGTGAATTGAGTGACAGTTTACAGGACAGATCATCAGTTTTACATTCAACAAATCATACACATTACATTGATTACAATGATTATGAAACCCCTCCATGTACCATCAGTTAACAGTATTTCTCTCTATTCACTTAAGCTGTTTTTAAAAACAAACAAACAACAACAACCAAAAAAACCATTCCAGGATATGTAATAATTTACACCACCAAAGGGCACATTCTGCAAGTCTGCCTCCTGGCCGCCATTCTTAGTCTCTCTCTTCCCCTGAATATAGAGTCCTCAGCTGTTCCCTCTCTCCATGTCCCCATCTCTGGTGTCGCTGCTTCTCTGGATAGGGTCCCTCATTCCACTTGTGCTCTTCTCCCTTGGTGGTCCTAGGGTCCTTTGTTTCTGGACTGTCAGATAAACTACGCCCCTGTTTTTGTTACAAAAAGTCTACCTTTACAATTGTGACAGTCACAATTAGTCATAATAACCATTACTCACTAGTGAATCATACAAATATCCCCATCTCTTTTTACCAGACCCATCTAGACAAGATGAAAACTATTCAGCGGGGACTCTATCTTCCCCCACACACTATTAAACTAAACTGCCCCTTGAAACCTTGTAATCCAGTCACTTCATGTCTTTATTGCCACCTCATTTTAGGTGTAAGTTGCCCATCCCTATCTGCCCTGTGTACAGAGGGGATAGCATTGATACTTGATGTGAAACTCCTTCCCTTTCTGTTGGTATTTAGGTTACTACCTCCATGAGTATAGGTCAAGTTCATCAAATTGTAGCAATTTACCCTCATTTCCTTTATCAAAAATTGTTTTTTTTCTTTCTTTTTTTTATCTTTCTCTAGTTGAGTTCTGATTATCAAGCCATCGAGGCTAGGTCAAAATGGGTACTATCTGCAAGTTTGGGCATTCTTATGCTTCTCCCTCACTTCATATCAGCTGGATGTTTCACTCTCAGCTCTAGCCCTCTGTGGCTGTGTCCTTGTCCATGGGCTCAGGAGTCCCCAGGTCTCACCACACTTTGGACCAACCAGCCCTTCCTCTTCTCTCTCTCATCTCTAGGTCAACGGAAGTTTGTGGAACATAGTTGAACTCAGCCCATTTCTTCATTGCTGCCTTTCCTCTTCTTCCACTCACCAGTAGACCAATGTGGTCATCAGCAAGCTTACAGGCCTGACCATGTTCCCTTTGAGTGTCAGTCTTAGAGGGGGGTTTGTTCTGAAGGAACTTGATTGCTTGCCTTGATGGCTTCCTGGTGAACAGCTTGCTTATTCTTGTAGTAGCCAGTCATGCTGACATTTTTGTTTTGGGTTTTTCCTGCTGGTCTTTCTTTGAAGATGTATCTTCTGTTGCTCTAGCTGTTCCAGGCTGGTCTGCTTGTCCTTTCTAGTGGGGATGTCCCACCTCAGAAGGTTCTGGATGGAGCTCAGGATTCCACCTAAGGTCCTATACACACAGGAGGCTTATTGCACTGGGCAAGTTTTAGAACCCCTGTTAGGTATTCCTCTGTAGGGTTTTCAGTGGCTGATTTTTTGGAAGTAGTTCACCAGTCCTTTCTTCTGAGGTACCTATAAGTTGATTAAAGCTCCAATCTTTCATTTGGCAGCTGAGCACATTACTCCAGAGCCCCCCAAAACAAAATTCACTGCCATTGAATCAATCCCAACTCATAATGGCTCTCTATAGGACAAAGCAGAACTGTCCCACAGAGCTTCAAAGCTATAATCTCTGTAGAAGCCTGCCACATCTTTCTCCCACAGAGTGGCTGGTAGGTTCGAACCGCTGACTTTTCAGCTAGCAGCTGAGCACTTAACCACTGTGCCAGCAGGGCTCCTCCAGGACCTTTTGTTGTGCCATCGAGTCAGTTCTGACCCATAGCAACCATGAATAGGGTTTCTGAAGAGCAGCTGGTGAGCTTGAACCACCGACCTTGCAGTTAAAATGGCTTTGCATTAACCCACAGCAGGACCTTTTGTTAGGTGGCATAAAATCAGTTCTGACTCATAGGAATCTTGTATAGGTTCACAATGAGTAGCTGGTGGGTTTGAACTGCCATCCAGTGCTGATCCTACAGACTACCCCAGAGCCCCTAAAGAGGATAAACCTTGTGGGAAGACCTTGTGCTGCTTCCTTTTCTGTAAAATAGGAATAATGAGGTAGACATTGTAAAGTCGCTATGAGGGACAAATGGGCTGATTAGCAAGGGCAGAGAATTGGCACACAGCAAGCAGTAAGCAGGCAGTTATTATTATTACTATTACTGATTATGTAGGATCAGCACTGGACTGCTAACCACGAGGTCGGCAGTTCAAACCCACCAGCCACTCCTCAGAAACTCTATACAGGGTCACTCTGAGTCAGAACCAACAACGACAATTAACAACAATAAAAATCAGTACTTCGTAAAATGTAATAAGAGAGAGAGAGAGATGTTCTAGTTACGCAGTGCTCAGCTGCTAACCAACAAGTTGGTGGTTTGAACCCACCTGTGACTGCATTGAGAAAAGACTTGCAGCTCTGCATCTGTGAAGATGACAACCTAGACATCCCTATGGGGTAATTCTGCTTGGTCCTACTGGGTCCACTATGAGTGGAATCAACTCGGTGGCACTCAACAAATGAGACAAAGATAAAGGTAGGATCACAAGGACGCTTAAGGAACTGCAGAGAAAGGCACCACAGACCTATAGCCATGCGCTGAGCAGCCTGGATAGAGGCTGGGTCCAGACAAAGGGGAGCTCAAGCAGGACTAGCCGTGTGGAGAGCTGAGCTCAGGAGGGAACAGGGTTTTGGTAGCAGGGAGGGTGACTTGATGGGGGAGTGGGGGAATCTGTGGCTGGAACACAATGGCCCCCAGTGGCTATGGGATCTGACCTGAGACATAAACTCAGAGAGCATAGGCCTGTCACTCAGCACACCCCAGAACAAAGCAAAACAAACCTACTGCCTTTAAATCAATTTCCACTCACAACAATCCCGTGGAACAGAGTAGAACTGCTCCACAGGGTTTCCAAGGTGGTGCAGATGTGGACAGCTGGTGGGTTCAAACCCCTGATCTTCAGAGTTCACAGTCCAGCACCTAACCCTCAGTACCACCAGGGCTTCTCACACACTGTCAGTGCTTAACAAAGGTTTGCGGATCCTTCTGGAGGTCCCTCTGTAAGGATTCATGGTGAGGATTCGTAAACTCTAACGCTAAGGGCACATGCCTTTATGCACTCATTCAACAGGCATTTATTGAGCACCTGGTAGTGTAGTGGTTACAAATTGAGCTGCAAACCTCAGGGTCAGCAGTTCAAAACTACCAGCCATTCCATGGGAAAAAAGTGAGGCTTTCCGCTCCCATAAAGATTTATAGCCTCGGAAACCCTATATAGGGTTGCTATGAGTCAGAACCGACTCCACGGCACATAACAATAACACTACATTTCAGGAGTCCTGGTGTGGCGCTGTGGGTTAATGCGCCAGACTGTAAGGCCATTTGAATTGCAACCTGGGCGCTTCAAGCTCACCAGTCGCTCCTCGGAATCCCTATACAGGTTCACTATAGGTTGGAAATGACTCGACAGCACTTAACAACAACTACATTTCAAGTAGTTTTAGGAGTTGGGTGTACAGCAGTGACTAAGTCCTGCTCTCAATAGAAAGACAGACAATAAACAAGGAACCTAGAGAATATGTGGTAGGAATTGTTTTTCCTTAGGAAAGGATTTATTCATGCTGTATGAAAAAATCAAAACGTGTACAAAGCACATGGACAAGGCCTGGCTGGTACATAACGTTGTTGTGGTTGTTGTTAGGTGCTGTTGTATTGGTTCTGACTCATAACAGTCCTGTACACAACAGAACGAAACACTACGCAGTCCATCCACACAACTGTTGTTATGTTAGAGCCCATTGTTGCTGCCGCTGTACCAGTCCATTACATTAAGGGTCTTCCTCATTTTTATGGACTTGCCACTTTACCAAGCATGATGCCCTTCTCTAGGGACCGGTCCCTTCTGAGAACATGTCCAAAATATGACCACACATAGTTAGCACTCAATAAATGTTTTCTGTTATTCCCTCAGAACACATTAATCTGGGAGCAAAGATAACTATGTCCGCCATAGAATAAGATTCCCCTGGGTGTGTTTCCACAGTCCTAACATTCTAGCCTCTGCAAACCCTTCCCAGAAGGCTCTGGGAGAACTTGTCACATGAGCTCCCAGAACTTGTCCTCTTGGCACACAGATGGCATTGTTCTTCCTGGTCTGATCCTTCAACTCCTATTCACAGGGCTGATATTCTGTTGAGGTCATCACCAGAAGCCTCACAACTGTGTTCTGCCAGATGCCCACTGAGGCCCACGTGGAGGCTGACAATGGCTGGACAATGGAGCAGTGCTTGTCTGGAGTGTTGACGCCATCCCTCCCATGACTTCTGGCACCTACAACTCCTAAGCCTCAGGGAAACATTCTTGAACCACATCTTGGCTTTCCCCCTTCCTTTTTAAACATTATGTCAGCCTCATGCTGGAACCCAGAGCAGAGAATAGTGAGCTTGGACTCCCACCGTTGCGCTGCAACAATCTCCATCAAGGTCACAGTGACCTCTAATGCACTCTGATCAGTCTTCTCTCACTTGGCTTACAGTTGGTCCATTGCGTCTCCTCTTCCCTTACTCACCTCCCAAGACACATCGAGTCTTCTCCTTGTCTCCCTGCTGATTCTTCTCAGTCTCATCTCCTTGCTTCTGGTCACCCTTGCACCTCTTCACATTGGCTTGTGTCCAGACTCAGTGTTGGTCCTTCTCTACCTGCAGCCACACCTCTGTCCTCCTTTGTTGATGGTATCCAGTATCATGATTTTGAAATCAATCTGCAAACTGATGACACCAAATTTACATCTCTAGCCAGGACTTCAGACTCATATAAGCAATACTGCTAAGAAGGGTCTCCTCTTGGACGTGTAATGGGAATTACAAGTCACATGTTCAAAACTCAACTCTTGATCTTTTCTCTTGTGGTTGTTGGCTTTGTGTGTTGTTACATGACAGATTCTGGAGTCAAGTAATAAAAACATTAATAAAGATGTTATTTGTGAAGAAGTCAATAAGACCAGGAAGGCTGGAATTCAAGCAAGGATACTAAAGACTTGGCTCAAGATATTTGATGATGGTGGTGGTGGTGATGTGCCGTGAAGTTGGTTCCGACTACAGAGACCCTGTACAGGGTTTCTGAGGCTATAAATCTTTACAGAGGCAGAGAGCCTCATCTTTCTCCCACGATACAGCTGGTAGTTTCAAACTGCTGACCTTGAGGTTAGCAGCAGCCTGATTCATAACCACTACCCTACCAGAGCTCCTTGAGATAGATACTGGTCTTCCTTTATGACAACTTTAAGGAAATTACTTGGAAAAAAGAATTCGGTTCTGGAATATTGTTGTTTAAGTAATGGCAGGTTCTTTTGAAACAGGGGCAAAATTGTAATTGGGCAACACGTCTTTTATTTCATTTTTAATAAATGCAAAGGTTCCTAGCTTTACACTGATGATATTTCAAGAGAAGGTGGGATGGAAAATACCAGTTAAGTAAGGTTTATAGACGGAAGCTCCTGGTACTGATTAAGGCTGGTTAGGATCATTTCTGGTCATCAATTTGAGGAGGCTATGGTTTCCACTTGTTTGGCCAGACTCTAGTTTACTTCTTGTTATGGAGTAGTGATAGGTGCTGCCCTGGAGTACCAGTATTGTCAAGTTGACTCCCATTCATGATGATCTGTTGTGTGTCCGAGTCAAACTGGGTTTTACAGAAATTTCAGTGACTGCTTTGTTGGAAGTAGATTGGGCTAAGTGGATTCAAACCTCCAAACTTTCAGTTAGCAGCCAAACATGTCAACCATTTTCTCCACTCAGGGACTCATTTGTTGAGACCCATCCATTGCCATGGGGTCAACTCAGACTCATAATGAGCCCACAGAACAGAATACAACTGCTCCATCGTGTTTCTGAAACTGTTCATCTTTACGAGGGCAGATAGCCTCTTCTTTCTCCTGCAATGTAATGGATGGGCTTTGAACTGTAGACCTTGCATTGGCAGCCCAACATTTAACCCATGGCATCACCAGGGCTCCTTCCCCTTTTTGAGAAGTCATGTTTACTTAAGTCAT